>NC_000085.6:24662346-24975679 GCF_000001635.26 Mus musculus
GTTGCGTGTCTCCCTCATCAAAAGGCAAAGCTCCCGGCTCATCCTCTGTGCTCCACTTGGTACCTGTGTAAATGCCTGGCAAGTAGAGTTAGGCTGCTCACCAAATATTTCTGGCTACTCAGGCTGTCTGGGTCTTTATTACATTTTTACTCTTCTTGGCTCCTTAGGGTTGTTGGGAATATAGTGCCAATTATTATCAATGAGTTACAGCAAAGTAACTTGTGAAACTCTGGGACAAATGTTAATTATCAGCCCAGGACCCTGGAGGGTTAGGTTTTCTCTTGTGGCTGCCACTGCTTAGCTATTGATCATCTGGGTCTTAAAGTGACAGCAGTGTCAAGTTGCAGCAGAGTCCAGGTGAACTATGGTGACTATGGTGAGCACTGGAATTGAGAAAGAAACAAACTTTCAACATTCAACCTCACTGAGATCTAGAATTGTTTGCTATGAAACAAGGTCTTTTGTCAGCTGGTTGATATCTCAAAAAGGAATGTTCTCAACAAATACTGTGAGCCTATAGTTTACCATTGATTATAAATTTGCTAAGCAAAATTGCTCATCTTAAATATAGGATGTAAGATGGAGAGTGCTGCAGGTGGTCTTGAGGTCACTGATTCTCTTAGAACTCAGCATCCTCTAGAATTCAGCATCCTCTAGAACTCACTCAGCATCCTGTAGAACTCACTCAGCATCCTCTAGAACTCACTCAGCATACTCTAGAACTCACTCAGCATACTCTAGAACTCACTCAGCATACTCTAGAACTCACTCAGAATACTCTAGAACTCACTCAGCATCCTGTAGAACTCACTCAGCATCCTCTAGAACTCACTCAGCATCCTGTAGAACTCACTCAGCATCCTCTAGAACTCACTCAGCATCCTGTAGAACTCACTCAGCATCCTCTAGAACTCACTCAGAATACTCTAGAACTCACTCAGCATCCTCTAGAACTCACTCAGAATACTCTAGAACTCACTCGGCATCCTCTAGAACTCACTCAGCATCCTGTAGAACTCACTCAGCATCCTGTAGAACTCACTCAGCATCCTGTAGAACTCACTCAGCATCCTCTAGAACTCACTCAGCATCCTGTAGAACTCACTCAGAATAATCTAGAACTCAGCATACTCTTAGAACTCAGCATCTTCTAGAACTCTCCATCTTCTAGGTTTGGTGGGAGCTTAGGATACCTACTTACAGAAGTTTGTGCTAATTAGAAACATTAAGCAGACATTCTCAGAACATAGTGATCTCAGCAGATTAGAGAGAGATTGTGTTAGGTGTATTGTTTATAACGGATCACGTGAAAGTAAGAAATCTAAGGAACTATTTAAACAAAGATATTTACTGCTCTTCTTTCCTATAGATCGGTAGCAGTTTGATTCCTCTGTCTTTCTTTTATCCATCTTTTACAAAGATTGCAATATGAGGTTTTTAAAAAAATCTCCTACTAAATATAGGAGTCATCATTTATGTTTAAATTCCATTTTTAAAAAGAAATATTTGTGCTAGACAACAGTGACTCACATTAAATAAACAGACAGATTGAGTAAAGAGTGAAGTAAAGAAAAAAAAAGAGCCAGCATTTTGCTTCTCAGTGATTTTAGACAGGAACTGGGCATCCTCTGCTTCTGAAGATCCCAATTTATTTATAAGACAAACCAAGTCGGGCTTCAGGATTTCCACCCTTATCCAAGTGCAGTGAGCTATTCATCCTGACACACTGAAATGAAGGTCTTTAAAAATCTGGTCTCAGAATCCCACAAGAGTTTACAGAGACTGTCAAGTCATGTTCACAGCTTGAGTAAGTTCCTGGCTGTGAGAACATGTCTCTCAGCAGAAATACTGCTTGCATCATCTTTCCATATCTTGATACACCTGTAACTGAGCAACACACCTCTCAGAAACACTTCGTGCATCCTGTGATATTTTCTAGAGGAAACATCATGTTCCAAAGGGTAGTGTTTGTTTCTAGGATATTATTAACCCAAAAGAAATATCTCAAGTTTCCTATTTCAACCAAGAACAATGCTCCCATGAAAGCATCCAAAACACGGGGGAAGAGAAACCAAGTTAAAAAATGTTTGGGGTACACATCTAACTTTCTCCTCAGCCAATCAGTTACTCTGATTTCTTCTTTAGTCTGTCCTTGACCCCCACTTAGTCAATGGAAGGAAGAACTGGATTGTACAAGAAACATTTATAAAGTTAGGATAAAGCCCAGATCTCAAGGTTCTCCAAACCTGGCATTTCCTCTTTCTTCCAACATCCCATCGTTTGGTGTGGAAGAGATGAAACGACCAGGTGTACCCTAGGATGATATAATACTAAGGTTCACTCCAAATACAGAATCACTAGAAATAATGTTTTCGAAAACCATATTGTTCTGCTGGTAAAAGTAACCAAACAAAATATAAAGCACACGGATAATAGAACACGGTCTTGGCTCTATAAACAATGTCCACTCATATCCTGGTGCCCTCAGGGGGAAATGGGGACATCTAATTGGCAGCCCGAGTATACTTGTCTGCTTTTCCCGTCTTCCAATTACTCTGAAATAACAGAAAAGAAAAGCTATAACAGCAGTTTGGGTATTTTTGAAGATTTGTGTAGATATAATTTGACAGAACAATAAAGAAAAACCAAATGAAGGCTATAGTAAAACTCAGTTTGTGTACATATGTACTGGAGGGGCTTTGAGCTCTGAGCTTTTGGGGTCAGGGCATACAGGGGCTTGGTCAGTAATTACCTGGGCCATAAATTCAAAGATCACATTGTGAGCTGCTGGGCCAATCAAGATCCTCCCAGATCCCTCTTATGCTGGGATTCTAAAGGAGTTCTGGTGGCTCCCACACTAAAGCCTTAACATCTGCTTAAACACTGAAGCCAGTGTGCCTCTCAGAGGGGTCCACTGAGCAGAGATGCAGACAGGACAACACTCTGTGGACCTAAGCTAGAGGTGGGGTGAGCAGAGAAGTAGGAGGAAGTCAAGAAATCATGACTTGGCTTCTTTTATGCCAGAGGCTCTTGGGAGCATCTTACTCTGGGGAGAGGAAGTTCTCCCACCAAGGTAATCTACTGCACAGCTGAGAGTTCTCCCCTGTGTTTCAGAGGCTGGCTGCTCCCCCATAGCCTCCATGCACTGGGAGGCTGAACCAGCCACGCAATAGAAATGCAACCAATATGGAAGAAACACTCAGACTTCCAGATCATTGAAGTCACCATTGTATAAAACTGATGCATATACAAATAGACGCATGAATATTAAGTATTGAGAAACTGGCCACCTAGTTCTTCAGGGAGAAAGAGAGAGAAGGGGATTTCCTGAAGTTTTCTATTTCTCTCACAGCTTGCAAGGGAGGAGACAAAAGGAATAGGTAAAGAATGGGCAAACAACCAGGGATGACTTTTCCAGTCCTGCAGACGCTATAAACTGTCATTATAAAACTTTCCTTTTAGTCATTGGTTCATGTCAATCTACGAAACTTTTGCCGTCACCATTCACAACCGGTGACAATTTTGATCTCCAGAAGATGTGTAGCAATGCTGGAAGGTGAAGCTGATTGCCATGGGAACAGGCCAGGGTTGCTACTAAATCTGGTGCAAAGTACACGAGAGCTCCGCCAAAAGCATCCACAGCGCAGAGGTTGCTGGGAGATCTGCCTCCTCTAGGCGTCCCTCCACCCCAGAGCTTTAGTGAACAGCCTTGGTACTCTCCCCCCAACCCTCGAGCTTTAATTAACATCCTAGCTTTGGGGTTCAAAATTATGCCTCCTGTTTTTTTGTGGCTGAGATCGACACTCTGACATTTTGACACCGATGCTTGGCGCCTTTGGGGAAATAGTTGAAGCATGCACAGTCTAAGCACAGTTGATGCTCTTTGCCACTAAACGGTCATTCTTTTTAGACGCGTCCTCTGTGCTAGCTGATATCCATTCTTAAACAAATAAGTCTCATAAATTCATAATCATTTAAGTTCCAATGTAAGGTTATTCATATTTTCTCAATTCTTTGATTTTTATTTCCATTTTCTTTCTCTTGTGCTGGGAATTTTGGTCTAGGTTCACTATATACACATTATACATAACATATAAAAATTTAAATGACACCTTATGTTTTTAAGAACAATATTACAAAATGCATTTTAGAATTTATCTGTAGGTTTTGTTTTAGAGTAGGCTCTCTCCCACTAAACAGAAATCTTTATTTTGTGTTTTCTTAAGGCAATTGCTTACTTTATGGTATGTGGCAACCCTGATAAGAAAAGATATTTATTTCTTTTCCTTTGAAAAACAGGAAAGCAGGCATTGCTTTGCTTGTTCGTTGTAGTTTGGCTTTTAGCTGTGAAAAGCATGTATCTAGTGACAGTGTCAAAACTACTTTAAAAGGGTACATTTATACTGACACCATTCAACCAACCTGGTCCCTCCCACCTTGTCTTCTCTGACTCCTCTTTAAAGTAATTGTCTTAAATTTTTGTTTGATACTTTGCTTCTTCTTCTTCTTCTTCTTCTTCTTCTTCTTCTTCTTCTTCTTCTTCTTCTTCTTCTTCTTCTCATCCTCCTCTTCCTCCTTCTTCTTTTTTGAAATATAGTCATGCACACACATATGTTTTCACACTATAAACACTATAAACTTTGTTGTTTAATTTGTCCTTTTATCAATACATCTTAGAGACCATTCTGTATAAAGTAGAAACATTACTTAATCCTTTTACACTGGACTAGACAGATATCATGCAGTGTGCAGGAGAGCCCCAGACACAGAGGATTATGACTTAAAACATCCAAACAGTTGAGGCTGCTGGGAGCCCTTCAGTGTAACTTGTATCTCTCTAAGTATAATCTCCGGAGTTTTGATATTTTGCCTTACCTTGGTTTGCTAACCAGCCCCTGACTTAGTTTACTTTCTGTTAGTGGGATAAAACATGTACCAAAACCACCTTAGGAGACGAAGGAGTTTGTCTGGCTTACAGATCACAGTCTGTCACTGAGGGAAACAACAGTAAGAACTCAAAGTGGGAACCTAGAGTCAGGAGCAGAAGCAGAGACCATGACCATGCTTACTGGCTTGCTTCTTTCTATAACTTGCTCAACTTACTATCTCATACAACCCGGGCTCACTTGCATAGGAGTGGCACCGCCCACAGTGGGCTAGACCTTCTAGCCTCAATCACTAATTAAGAACATACCCCACAGATGCCCACACAGGCCAATCTAATAGAGGCAACTCCTCAAGTGAAGTTTTTTTCTTCCCAGGTACCTTAGCTTGGGTCAAGTTGACAAAACCCCAAACCTAACCAGCACAGCCTCCCTTTTCCTTGAATGTTTCCAGACACATGTAGTGCTGTTGCCATGACGATATCTGTTCACTGATGATTTATGCTCTGCCAGAATCTCCTTGGAGTCCATTTCTGCAAGCACAACTTGCGGGTCAGAAAGAAAATACAAATGTAACATTGCTAGATGTTGCATTTTCACTAGCAACCCACGAGGCAGCCTTTGAGGCAGCCTTTTCTCTACCTTTGCCAATAGAGTGTGTGGTCACTGTTTGAAAATTTTACTAGTCTGATATGTAAAAATTCATATTTCACTGTTTCCCTACCATAAGCAAGGCTGAACACATTTTGAATTGCTGTTTTTACTTATGTCTGTCATGTATTTATCTCTTTTGCTTGCATTCATAATAGATTACATTATTTATTATTTGTCAATTAATGACAATGAGAACATGAAATTTGAGCTGAAGTGGCCAGAAGATGTGTAGCTCCAATTATGTTGGGAAATGATTAGAAACGAGCATTCCACAGGCAATTCTGAGAAGAATGTGAAAACAACCCTCAAAAGTCAACTGCAGAGGTTATTAAGGTCCAATGCAAAAAAAAAAGATGAAATACAAAATGTATAAAACCAATGCCTTTAAAAATCCTGGCTTACAGGTGATGCTACAGAAAGAGAGGGGAGAACAGACTAAAGGAATTAACAGTGAAGGCAGACATTTCTGAAAACCCCGGAGGTTCTAAGTGCTGCTTCTTGGTGGAGCTGACCACATGAACAGGCCTTGAAAATGTGCAACAGAAAATACAAGCTTGGGTAATTTTATCACAGACAAAAGACAGGCATGCACAACTAAGCATTAGAAAGTGCTGTAGCTTCCGAGGAGATTCAAAATTTATGAGTAAATAATATATATAACAGCATAAATAAATTCTGCCTACACATCTCTGTGCCATACCATATGTACTATGTGTGTGGACAGCTCAACTGCAAAATTGGCAGACAATACATGAACTCTTTCTAGGCAATTGTTAATTATGAAATTTGACTTAAAAAGAAGACATTAAAATTACTATAAGAACTTAAAGAATTGATTAACAAAAAAACAAAGCACCCATTAAAATAGTGCCAAAAGCTCTCTGCCTGGCATGCCTGGACAGAGTCTTTCTCTCCCTGTGATAAAAGGTAGCCTATAATCCACAACTTTCCTTGAGTTAATCAGGGAGCTGAGGTAAAGTTAACCAAATACCCAGGCTCAAGCCAAGAGACTTCAGTGCAAGCTGGGACAGAAGGCCTATATAACCTAAGGCTGAACCCAAGAAGTAGGGACCTGAGGACAACACAATATAGGCAGATTAATTCAGCTTCAACTTTTATTTTATTATTTATTTTTATGTGTGTGGTGTTTGCCCCCATGTATACCTATGTATCATGTGCGAGCATCATAGATGTGCAGTGCCTGTGGTAGCCAGAAGAGCCTGAGACTGGAGTTACAGAAGTTGTGAACTGTCCTGTAGAGGCTGAGAATCAAATCTGGATCCTCTGGAGGAACAGCCTGTGCTTCTAACTACTAAGCCATCTCTCAAGCCCTTCAATGAGTTGTTAGGTCCCAAGCCTTTAATGAGTTGTTAGGTCCCAAGTGTGGGCTGACATGAGAGCACAGAACCAGTGGCCACTGCAGATACTTATAGGCTTATAGACGCTGCTCTGATGATCTTGGTCATACAGTTACAGGGAAGTGCTGACGTCCCACTGGAACTCCAATAAACTTCTGGACTGGACTGGCAGAAAAAGAGGAGCTTTTGCCATCACGACACAGTGAAATCCCACATGACTGGAGAAAGGGAAGAGAAAGAATCTTTTACTTCTAGAAGAGGCCCAGCAAACCGTTCTGAGACCAGAACACTAGCTAGGGTTAGTGCTGGAGCTGATAGACCCCCCAAGACAGCCCCAATCCAGTCTGAAGCCGGAGGTACACCTGGGTGGCAGGGAAGTCAGTCTCTGATCCTATACCTTTCTAACAAGCAACTGGCAGTGTGGCAGTTTGAATTAAATGGCCCCCATAGGCCCTTAGGGAGAGGCATTATTTGAAAGGATTAGGATATGTGGCTTTGTTGGAGCGAGTGTGACCTTGTTGGAGTGGGTGTGGCCATGTTGGAGTAGGTATAGCCTCATTGGGGGAAATGTGTCACTGGGGGTGGGCTTTGAGGTTTTAGAAACTCAAGCCAGGCCTAGTGACTCTCTCTCTCTCTCTCTCTCTCTCTCTCTCTCTCTCTCTCTCTCTCTCTCTCTCTCTCTCCTGCCTGCTGATCCAGGTATAGAATTTTCTTGCTCCTTCTCCATCAGCATATCTGCCTGCACACTGCCATGTTTCTCACCATGATAATAATGAGCTAAACCTCTGAACCCGTAAGGCAACCTCAATTCAGTTTGCCTTTATAAGAGTTGTTGAGGTCACAGTGTCTCTTTACAACCATAACCCTAACTAATACAGTAACCTGTTGCTTAGAGAACAGGCCAAAATGACAAGACCCCACCACCACCATGAGGTGCACATGTATAGTGAAGATCTGAAATCAGGATGAAAGAGGAACACTGAGGACTCCCCACCTTAAGAAAGCTGGTCCTCATCACAAGCATTAGTGAGCCAAAGAGGCACCACATTTACCCTCCCATACCAATTGATGAGTAGTGGGACAAGTGTGCTGTGTCCAGTGAGGGCATGAATGCTTCTTATCTCCATCTCTGCTGTCTCTTACACAATATCTGGCATACGATGATAAATGGCAAGGTTTTTTTTTTTTTAAGGAAAAAAAAGAAAAGAAAAAAGAAAGATCTCAATTGATTTTATGTGTAAATTTTATTTTTATTTTTTATTAGATATTTTCTTTATTTACATTTCAAATGTTATCTCCTTTCCTAGTTTCCCCTTCAAAACCTCCCTATCCCCTCCCCGCTTCCCCTGCTCACCAACCCACCCACTCCCACTTCTTGGTCCTGGCATTCCCCTACACTGGGGCTTAGAGCCTTCACAGGACCAAGGGCCTCTTCTCTCATTGATGACCGACTAGGCCATCCTCTGCTACATGTGCATCTAGAGCCATGCGTCCCACCATGTGTTTTCTTTGGTTGGTGGTTTAGTCTCTGGGAGCTCTGGGGGTACTGGTTAGTTTGTATTGATGTTCCTCCTATGGGGCTGCAAACCCCTTCAGCTCCTTGTGTCCTTTCTCTAGCTCCTTCATTGGGGGCCCTGTGCTCTGTCCAGTGGATAGCTGTGAGCATCCACTTCTGCGTTTTTTAGGCACTGGCAGAGCCTCTCAGGAGATAGCTATATCAGGCTGCTGTCAGCAAGCACTTGTTGGCATCCACAATAGTGTCTGGATTATAAATTTTATAATATCATAGAAGGACATGAAAATTTTTGCTTAAGTCATTCAAAAAGAGAAAATGTGAATGAAGCAAATAAGAGATAGGAGGAGGGGAAATAACAGCTCACTATTAAGGGAGGTTTCATGAAATGGGACATGAAATGAGAGTCCTGTCTTGTCCTGCAGCAGCTATGGAGGAAGGACTCTTCAGTTTTCTAGAGATCAGAAGAAATCAAATCTGTTCTGACTTATGTAGATTATGTTGGAAGCTAAGCTCTTTCTGTAACAAACTTTTCTTCTTGTTTGGACCACAGATGCGACAAGATCCAAACATGACCAGACTTGACAGAATCAGGAACAGGAATGTCCACTAGACTTTTCAAACATTGATTGAAAATAGAATTATACTGATTACCAGGGGGTTTGGCCTAGAACCCCACAAACAGAGGGACCCCATCCAGTTCTGGACCTGCTCAGAGTCTCTGTCTGGGTGACCTGCTGGCTCACAGTGAGCGACTCAGTGGCCACCTCCTTCCCATGCTAGGAATTTCCTGGCTTGCTGTTTGTCCTTTGCCAACCTCAAGAACTCCCTTGGTTTCAGTCTTCTCCTGAGTGAGAGAGGGGGAGGGGAAGGCAGAGGAAAAGGTTTAAAAGCAAAGAAAACAAGAGGGAGGAAGTGACTGGCGCTCAGTGAACCCTCAAGTGTGAAAGGCTAATCCAGAAACCACTTAGTAATCAGCACCATGAGGTCAGACCTTGGTGGCATCTCCTGTTACGCACATGGTGCCTCCTCCTCTTCCACCTCCTGCAGAGCCTCGCTTCCTGAACCCTGGTGACCTTCTGAAGCCTCACCTTGGCTTCACCTGTGCTTGGTTAGAGCAGGCCCTTCCTGTGCCACAGCCCCCACAGGCCACCAGCTGCTTCTGAGTTACCACAGACCTGTTTCCAAGACACTGGCCTGTGAATCCTGGAAACAGAACCCTGGGTGTAGAGGTCTGGGCCACGTCCTAAGGCCCTGACTGTGCTACAGAGTATGAAAGAAAAAGTAGATTTCCAGGGTGTTCTAACATGAACCCGGAGGCAGGATAGTGCCTGGAACTCAGGCTGCACATAATGTTCAAAACAGTGCTCATGGGTCGGCCAAGCTCAAGGGGACAGCGTTGACAGTCGTTTTGCTGAAATTTTCAGCAAGGGACGACCATTACTTCCACTATCACCAACGCAACCAGACACTGCTCTGGACTGACAGGAGCCACCTCCGGGATGCTGGAGAGGAAGACACTTGACTGGAAAACCGTGACTTTTGTTGGTGCTGAAGGAGGAGAAGGAGGGAGATGCCATACATTACTGTCTAGAGTCATATCACTAGGTACAGCTCACCCCCACATGGAGGGGATTATTACATAGGAGATGGGAATCATCAGAGGCGATCCCAGGAACGGGAAAACTGAGGGAGCAAAAGGCTGGACCACAAAAATAATACCGAGCCTAGAAGATGGCAGTGGTTCAAGGTTGGAATTGAAGCTAATACGTGTAGGGGTCAGTAGGCAGAATGGGGGGGGGTGCCTGCAGTTGTTTTTTGAACTGCAGTGTCTTCCTGTCTCTCCTAGCCCTAACTCAGAGGTGGAGCTAAGGAAACGTCGGGAACAAGGCTAAAGAATATAAGTATAAATACTGTGACTCTGCACAAATAAACATTTTCCTGTTGGAAAAGCAAACGACCAGGGATGACAATGGAGGAATGTGGGAAGCCTCTAGGAAGTGACTCAGGAGCCCCAGTGGGGAGAGAAGTCTCTTGGTGTGGTGTGGACGTGCCAAGGCACCAAATAAAAGAAAGGTAGGAAGTACAGCCTGAGGCAGGTCTGCAGTGAGGAGTTTATAACCACAGACTGAGTGCAGAAGGTAGCTCCTAGACCGTTCCTAGGGCAATGTGACACAGAGCAGAGACGCAGGGAAAGAGGGCAAGGGACATGGTTTGGCAGCATCTGCTAAGATACATTTTACCTAAGACATATTTTAGGGGGAAGGTTTCAGATTTTCTTACAGCCTTTCATCTGTCACTGTGCCCTGTGAGACCGTGTGGGGGCCAAAGAGTAGGGTGTAATAGGAGAAATTTATGATGTGTACTCTCTTGGTATACATGATAGCTATATCATGCTAGAGCGTTATGAGGACAATGCCCTTAGGTCAAATGCCTATGGATTTTTTTTTTTTTTTTTTTTTTTTTTGAGAGCAGGGAGAGACTTGGGTGAAACATATATAATGAACCAGGAATGGTAGCCTGCACTAAAGTCACACAGAATAAATACTTAACTAGCACCCGTCAGTCAGAGGGGACGATGGGTTGCAATATCTGCACCCCAACAACGGGAAAATTTGGCAGCAGAATTCAAACAGCAGTTATTACACCAGGTGCCACCACCCCCGGCCCCGGTCCTTCTCCAGTGTGCTCCCTCTCCTTCTGGAATTCTCTTCTATCAACAGAAAGATCACTTCCTGGCCTGCTCCCATGGAATTTTCCCAGAATCAGAGTATTGGGACAATGAAGGGTAGAGTCACTGACGTAGGCAAAGACAGAGCGCTAAGAGCCTTGGCGAAATGTACTTTTAGTACGGAAAGAGAAAATGAAATCAGGAAAGGAGTCTTTGCCAAACAATGAAGGCAAGAGTTTGTAGACAGATGCTAACGTCTTTAACTTTCAGTACAGAGTTCCCTACAGCGAGGGCTGAGAGACCAGTGCCTTCATACTCAAAAAGATTCCGACCTCTCTTCCAATACCTGGGAGCAGCTGAGGTCCCACCCACCAACCAGGAACATACTGGCTACCCACAACCTCCCCTTCCCCCCCCCCCCCCCCCCCCCCGAGGACACAATGTTATGTTTCTAGGTTCCCCCTGGAGGATGTTACAGTAACTTCCAGTGGTTAATGAATAGCTTCCCGGTGCCTGCTTCATTTAATTGTTCAAAGGCCATTTGTTCCTGTATATAAGGCTGTGACCTGGCTAGTGAGTGCTCTTCCCCCAGCAGGCCTGGAAGCAGAGGAGTGGCAGGATCAGAGGGGCTCCAAGAAGAAGGATGCAGAACAGGACTGGGCTGATCCTGTGCGCCCTCTCCCTCCTCACCGGCTTCCTGATGATTTGCCTGGGTGGCTTTTTCATCTCCAACTCCATCTTCCACTCCCAGAGGAATCTGGTTGTGGCCTACGTGCTTCTGCCCATGGGGTTTGTGATCCTTCTGAGTGGAATTTTCTGGGGCACCTACCGCCAAGCAAATGAAAACAAAGAGATGTTCAACCACGTGCTCAGACAGCACCTCGCTTTCCAGGACCTGCCCCTGGCCACTGTAGACAGGTACGTGCTGAGCTGAGCGCCAGAGGGCATGAGAAGGGTTGAGAGGAGTCATGGTGTGGGAAGGGGAGTGAAGCACAGGCCCATAGTGGATCCACTTACAGGAGGCTATGAAGCTAGGCTCAAAATTCCACCATTGGGCAATTTGCTCTGGGGCTGTTGTGCGTGGTGGGGAGCGGGGCTGCCTTTGGGGAAAACAACGACGTAAGAGGAAATTGTCTTAGGGTAAGATCCTCATGCCCACAGTAAAAAGTCACATAAACAAATTAAGGGGCACAATCCCTAGATTCTTCCTATGTTTGGGGGTGGGGGTGGTAATTTTAGTTAAAGGCAGGTGATGATTAGATGGTCCTGATAGCCTGGTTACTGGGTTATAAAGAAAGTCCCAGACCAAGTTCTACCCACAATACATGAGCAAGCAGACCAGACGTCAAGTCAGTCCAGCAACTTCTGTGACTAAGGGACGTTCTAGATGACTGACCTTTTAAGTGTTCTGATCTCACCTCTTATGAAGGACATATTCAAGGCAAGATGATAACATGCCCATCGATGATACAAAACCAAACGGCAGCACGGATACACACAGACGGCATTATTACTTGGCCTTAAGACAGACCACATTAATTGATATGTGCCGTAGATATTTAGACACTGAAAACATTATGGCAAGTGACACCTGCCAGACAGAAAGGACGGCCACTGTACTATTTCTGCTTACACCATGAGCTACCAGAGCCACTTACACCACAGCCATTTATACCAATCCTTAGCAGCTATCACAGCTGCTTACACTAAGTAGCTACTGCAGACAGGAAGCAAAACAGTAGTCCCAGGCCTGGGGGTTGTGTGTGGTGGGGGGGGGGGGCGGGGAGAAATGAAGAATTATTATTTAATGATTATAGGGCTGTAGTTTGGGATACAAACTACAATCTAGGGATTGTAGGGATAGTTTTGCAGCAATATAAGACCACTAATACCACTAATGCCCTCACAAGTAATACATGTTATTTATATTTTAACCAAAAGGGCAGGGGGGGCGGGAAAGATTCAGGTAACCTTGTGGTTGGTTAACTTAGCATGGAACTTCTAATTCTTGTCCAAACACAAGAACATTGTTCTAAAGGTATAGGGTGTCTTAAGGCCTAGGATGTAAGCATCTGTAAATCCTGTGAGCTCTTCATGCAAGAGTAAGAAGATCATAAAAGGTTTTGATTATCCCGTGTACTTTGAATAAGAGTCCTCTCGCCAGTGACAGTGCATTGTTGGCATTCATCACACCAGAGACAACAATCAGAAACCATTTCCAAGGTCAGTTAGCTTAACTAGGGATTGTTTGGGTTTCATCTTAAAATAAGATAACAGAGTAAGCCAGGCAGTGGTGGCGCATGCCTGGAATCCCAGCACTCGGGAGGCAGAGGCAGGTGGATTTCTGAGTTCAAGGCCAGCCTGGTCTACAAAGTGAGTTCCAGGACAGCCAGGGCTATACAGAGAAACCCTGTCTCGAAAAGCCAAATATATATATATATATATACATATACATACATACATACATACATACACATATATACATATACATATATATACATATACATATATATACATATATATATATATGTATATATATAAAACAAGTGATTCAGAAGATGTGTCTAGAGTGATTGTGTGTGTACAGTGTTTTTGTGTGTGCAGGTATTTGTGTGTATTCATGCATGTGTGTGCATGCATATATGTTTGTATGTGTGTTTGTATGTGCATATTTGTATATGTCCTTATGTGTTTGTACATGTATATGTTTGTGCATGTGTTTGTGTGTTTGGTTGTGTGTGTGTGTATGTATGTGTGTGTGTACTTGTGTGTATGTTTGTTCATGTGTTTATGAGTATGTGTATATATGTGTACATCTACCTTGTGAGTTCTTGCTAATAGCAAATGATACATCTGAAATTTACCAACATATTCATATATTCCCTTGTCTGGAGTATTCAAAAGTAAATCATGAATATCTTGACACCCTTCCCTGCCCCTTCCTGCTGCATCATGAGATGCTCAGTCCACAGAGTCAGCCGGAAAAGTTCCATATCTCAAAAGCTTTGCACTCAAAATAGGTAGCTAGGCGGAGACATCCACGTGAGTGATCCTCCAGTGACGGAGTTCACGGGAGCAGTCTTTTCGGCAGTCTCTCAAGTGGTTCCAGGGAAAATCTCGCCTTTCTGTCCCCATGACTCAACTTTGGCTATTCCTGGGAAAGGTCAAGACTTACATCGTACAGTAGACAGCTTCTTCAGCTATTTAGCTCTTGGCTCTGTGATATTTGGAGTGGAGCAGGGGCTACAAATGGCAGGCCCTGCTCTGTTGTGGTTACCCTCCACAAACACTCCCTTTGGCACTGGATAATTACCTCTATAAATATACAACTCATGTAAGCTCACACCATCTCCCTTCCACTTGCCACACCCCCACCTTCATTCATGATGGTGGAGTCAGAAACATTTAGAGACTAGATGGGCAAGTCGACCAGCGTGCCCATCAGCTGGAGTGAATGGCTCTTAACCATGGGTAGGCTGGCATTACTAGTCTGCAGGGGAAAGTCCCACAAAGCTCTCAGCTGATGCCTTTTTGCAACCAGAGTGTGTTTCCCATGTTTTCTCTGAAACTAGCTGCCCAGGTCTTGATAATGTGTCAGGAGAGAGTGGTAGCATTTATTCTGCCATGGACCTGCATGTGACAAACGGTTTCCATTCATTATTTTGTTGCTTGTGAAGGTCTGAGGCCTTGAGAGCAGTGGAGTATTAGATGCTGTGTGTGAATGGTAACAAGGATTGGGTCCTGTTAAAGAGAGGTGGGATGTGGTCAAAATCCCTGTGTCACCTAAAACTGATAAGGTTGCTGCACTGAATGGCTGTTTCTCGGATTGAAAGAGCAAACAAGGTGGACTCCCTTGGAATGCTGTTTGGAACAGGAGGGCCTGCTATGACTGAAGGCGGGGGTGGGGGTGGGGGCTTGGGAAGGGTGTTCTTCTGGAAGGAGATGCAGTTTTTAGAAACCCATGATGTCAGAAAAGTACATCTGTTTCAAACTCTGTTTCTTAGCAGTTTAGCTTCACACAATGTAAGTTGAGAGAGGCAGACATATGCTTGCTTCCTCACCACCAAGGCCTAAATAACACATGTACATTTGTGCTGTTTCATTCCACAGGCCTGACTTTTACCCTCCAGCTTATGAAGAGAGCCTGGATGTTGAGAAACAGGCCTGCCCTGCAGGCAGAGAGCTCCTAGGATTCCCTCCTCCTCTGTATACAGAGACAAACCTTGAATTTGAACACCTTGAAGACCCACAACCAGAGGCCCCGCCACCCTACCAGGAGATCATAGCAGATGCAGGGGCTCCAGCGAAGGCACAGGATGCTGAGGAGCCAAGCAGGGTGCTAAAGGCGGGGACTGCTCTCCAGCTCACAGAACTCACCGGCCGCTGAGATGAGAAGCAAGGCAGGGACTAGGATGCTGCTCTGCCTCCCTGCACTGGAGCAAGGGCCACCACGGGTACCAGGGTTTAGCCTTTTGAGAGCAGCATGGGGTCCAAGAAGTGGGTAGCCACCAGGAGGAAGTGGATGCAGAAAATTCCCACAAAGCCCAACCTAGATGAACCTCAGAGAAGGTGTTTTCCATCTCCTTCCTAACTTCAACACCTCAGCCCAAGCCTGGAGGTGCACTTGCTGTGGGAGAGACAGCCATAGCCCCTCACACGCTGTGTCCAAAGAACCAAAGGAAAGGACGCGTGGGAGGCAGCCCTGTGTCACCCACTGGCTCCCTGAGTGACACCATCGCCCACATCTAGGAGTGTTATTTTTGTATCATTGTATTTTAATTATGTGTGTGTGGTTTTTTTCTATATAAAAGAAAGAGACTGGTACATTTGCTTTTAAATGGTTCAAACACAACATGTTGAGTTATTTCTTAAAGAGGTCTTTATACAAGCATGCAGGAGTTCTTATAGATTCAAGTTGACTAGATAGAATACTTAATTCGTGATACAAGGAATCAAGGGTGATGTTAATATACAACTTGCTGCAAATCCTGTGAAGTTTAGAAAATGTTTACATGTAGTTTTCAAAGATGCACCCCCACCTCTGCCCCTGCCAAATTCAGAATGTGATTAATACCTGTAAGGCCATATCTCTAATACCAGGATGGGTTTTGTGTGTGTGTGTGTGTGTGTGTGTGTGTGTGTGTGTGTGTGTGTGTGTGTGTGTGTGTGTGTGTGTAGATAGAGAGCTACACTTCTAGACTTAACACAGCCTTCCCTCCTTGGTTTCATTTTCTTTGTGGGAGTTTTTAAAATCAGAGAACATGTTGGTGGAAGGATGCCAGCAGGACACTCAGGATCTAACACTTATGGCATGCCTTTCAAACAGTAGGTCCAACTAACCCCCGCCCCCGTGCATGTTATTTAATCCCCACTCCATCTTTACAAGGTGAGGGCTATGCCCATGCCTGCTTTCCCAATGTATCAACTGAGGCTTCAAGACTTCCAATAAAACAGTGGCCTGAAGAAAGGTAACGACCCAAAGGATGCAATGGAAGATACTTTGCCCTTTTGCATTAGGCTTGCTGTGTCTTTCTTTAGTCCTTTTAGGATGCAGCTTAGATTGCTGTCTCCATTTCAGAAGAGATCCCTAACAGAAAGAGATGTTCTGGGTCACTGCAATATCTTCCAGCCTTGAAGGAGAAAGCTGGGTGGCTTTAGGTTTATTGGGCTTTTCAGTTAAAATATGTCAGCCTTGCCTGTGAGTTGGGCCCTACATCCTACTGAGGATAGCCACAGTGACAGGCACAGCTGAGTCTTTAAAAACTCACAGGGAGGGATGAAGCTGTCAAGAAAGAGGTCAACAAAGTGGGACTGGATGGCCACAGTTTCTGATTCCTGGTCACTACTGAGTTCACAGGTCGTGAACATCCTAATCAATATACGATGCCAAACGAACACAACCCTAGTCCATGACCTTTGTGTATCTCTGCTTTGAATCCATGACAATGAGGGAATGGCAGGATAGGAAGGCCACTGGTGGTTGTTTAGCCGGAAAGGGATTGTTTATTAGCAGTGAAATTCATTACTCCTTTCTTGTCATTTCTTTTCATCCCTCTGCAGGGCAGTTTCCCCTCTGGGTCCGATGGACCCGCATTATTGGACTTCTAACCAGATTCACACACAGAATAGATGGTTTTTGTACAACTGGAGTTGTACATTGGCTAAAGCAAATGTTCAACTCGGTTTGCATAAATTGTGTTAGTCTCTTTAAGGCCATAAATTTTGTTTTCAGAGTCTTTTTAAAATTCATTTTGTGGGGTGTGTGTTGTATATACATGTGTATGTGCACAAGTGCATGTGTGTGCACATGCGCGGGGTGGCCAGGGGCTGCTGTTTCAGGTAGGCTGGCTGGCAAGGGAATTTCCAAGGATCTCCTCCTTGCACATGTGAGGGTTTAAACTAGCTCCTCCTGCTTTCTCCGCAAACAGGACTACCCACTGAACCACCTGTCCATCACCTCGGGTTTTCCTTCCCCTCCCCCACCCTTGCCACCTTTTGTATTACATGACAAATCAGTAGAGGAATGTAAGTCATGGTAACATTCTCCACACTATGAAGATGAATTCATATTTCTGCAAACCCAGGCTTCATTGACAGCAGCTGCTGCTTCCTTTAAAAAAGTACACTAAAGACAGGCATGGTGACACACACCTGCAACCCAAGCATTAGCCAAGTGGAAGCTGGAGGATCAGGAGTTCAAAGACAGCCTTGGATACATAGTAAGTTAGAAGCCAGCCTGGGCTACATGAAACTCTGTCAATGAACAAACGAGAGGGAGGGACGGAGAGAAAAAGAAAAGAAAATCAGCAGCAATTCACATTCCTTGACATGTTTCTAAAACACATGTACTCTGACTCAAGAACTTGAGTGTTATGCAAAGCGGTCTTGTATTTTAGAATCTGACCAACTAGAACCCAATGGGCAAGTCAAATCAGTATGCCCTACTGTAATGAATGATACCTTACTATCCCCTAAAGGATGCTCTCGTGGGAAGGAGCTCTGGCATCTTCATTCTTTCTCAGATTTGTGATCAAATGAAATGCTGCCGGGTTGGGAGCCATGGTCCCATGGCTACTGCGGAGAGCATTCATGGTCCCATGGCTACTGCGGAGAACATTCGGACTTTGAGACAATGAGGAGAAATAAGTCTCCATGGCAGAGATCGTTTCTCTTCCTCATCTCCACTGTTTATGATACCCACACCCCAGTTGATAGTTTTATGGTGAACAACAAGTTTAAGTAATTGCCCCCCAGCACCTAGAAGCTCAAGATGGCAAGGTCAATGTAGTGCACACAATGCTGGCTGGGTCTTTGCATATCTGAGTTGTACTGGGCCCTGTCTTGACCTCTCCATGCAAAACCTACAGGTGTTTTTACTGAGACGTCTGTTTGTCTGTCAACATTTCCCTAAGTATGTTGTTTTTGGTGAAGCATCATTCAAGATCACCTCCATGCAGAAGAAGTGGAAAGAGGGGAAGTCATGCATTTGTAAACCCGTGTCTCCACCGTGTTCTATAGAGTTCCAAGACAAGCCAGGGTTACACACTAGTGAGCTGACAACCGCATGGATGCTTCTGCTGGTGAAACCTCCAGCTGGTTGAAGTGGAACGGACATTCTGTTAAGCTCTGCTGCCTCAGATAATCTCTTGCCGTTGGCTGATGGTCCAAACACTGATTTACTAGCCATGGGCATGGAGTCATCTTACTGTCCTTATCCACAAACGTGGCTCATCCTCTACATCAGCCATAGCTCGTGGATCCGACCACTAACAAATCTCAAGCCTGATATTGACCAGTGGGTGGCCAAACAATGCCATGATACCATCATTCTTGCCAGGATTAAGTGTGGCCATGACCTCAGGGTCATCCATGACCTCTATCAAGGATGGCCATGAATCTAAAGCTTCTTATGTGAAGGCATTCATGACCTGTAAATATAATGGACGCATTCTGCAATGTGAAACAGTAAGACTTGATAAGTGTTCTCTCTTTAAAAATGGCTACTCTTATGTGTGAATGCATGTGCACACACACATATGGAAGCCAGAGGTCAATACTTTTTGAGACAATTTACTAGCTGAGGCATCTTCATACTCACCCCTCCCCCTTTTAAAGGATGAAGAAGAAGTTCTAGAGTCCTGGATGAAACAAAGCAACGTCTTGTTTTGGGGGTGGATGGCTGACACCTGGCAGGTACAGTATTTAATACCCCACCAAGTTCTCCCTATAAATGCCTCCCTGGCATCATTATACACTTACACATTTCCAAATCTCCTATATATGTTGCAGTAAGGGAACCCCTTGGTGCTAGAAGACCACCAGAGTAGCCCTTAGTAGCCCTAATAGTTACTTCATTTTAACCACAGCACCTCTTCTGTGATTCACTGTGCTGGCTCCCACAAAACTCTTTCATGTCACATGCTGCTTATTCTTATTTTTTTAAAAAAAAGATTGTTTGTGTGTGTGTGTGTGTGTGTGTGTGTGTGTGTGTGTGTGTGTGCACAGGCCAGGACACATGTGAAGGTCAGAGGACAACTCGTTCAAGAACTCAAGCCCCTTGTAAGGCCTCTGCAGTAATGCCTTCAGCCACCCTCCAGCCATCTCAATGACCCTCCAATCATTTGTTCTTAAAGGCTGGCTGTTGGCTTTCCATCTTTGACAAATAGAGCATCATATAGGGAAGACTGTGTTTCTGGTTTCCATCTCACACGAGAATAATGCAAGAATACACACATACAATCTTGGGTTAAGGCAGAAATGATTCCTCAGCAATGTGAACTTGAGAGGGTCCTAGAGTCACTGAGGGAGACACTGATGTCATAGCCTACTGTTTGTTAATATAGCTGCCCTTGATGTCATAGCCTGTGTCTGTCTCAACGTCACCCACCACTCCAACTGTGGCCCCTAAAGTCAACCTCTTCTGTAAGTCCTGGCTAATAAAGACTGTTCTGTCTTGCTGCTTCCATTCATCTCTGGCAAATTATACAAATGCTTGTGGATCCCAAGAAACCCTATTCCTTAGAAAAAGTGTCCTGTTTCATGTGTCCCATGATTTCTGAGTCAGTTACACTCTGCATGTCCCCAGAGTTCATGCTTGCGTCTATACTGCAACATTTATGCCTCCCCAGTTACTTTTGGGTCTTTGTCACGGCCAACTCTCTCCAAATTGTAAATTCCTAAGAGCAAGAAAAACTTGATCCTTCTTTCTGATATAACAAAACCAGAGATGTATCTGGAGTAGCTACTCAACCAGTGTTTGCCGAATGAATGAATGAATGAATGAATGAGCAAATAAGTGACTATAAATTGGGCTACTACGCATACATTTTAAAAAGGAAACAGGATGTTTAAGTAGAATAACTTGAACTTAAAAGCTAGAGATGGTTTAAGTTCAGGAACTTGAAAAAGAGATCTGCTTGCCCAGCTAGAGCTGATGAGCCAATGGCTCTGTCAGATCACACTGACAGCATGTCTACAGTGAATGAACGGGCAGACGTTATCGGGACCTTTACTCCAGAGATAATGAGAATGAAAGCCACAAGGCAAAACATTTTCATGCCTGACATACTTTTTATAACCTTTTTTTTTTTAAATAATCTCAGCTAAAAAGCTACCATCGTATTATTCCGAAGTAAACCCTGTTATGGTGAATGACTAGATGCCATTTTAATTTTTGTTGATTCCCAAAACTGATTTTGAGCAATTCCATTTTTACCCCCCTGTTCTAATTTTAGAATCCGTTTGCCCAGTCATCAGAGCTAACAACAGCCGTGCCAGTGTTCTGAGCAGCTGATTTATCAGTACAGGGGGCCACTGATGGAATGGCAAAGCAGCAAGAGGCACAAAGGACCTGAGGCCCATAATCTTGTATGGAGGTTAAAATAAGGAAATTCTGTTTTATTGACTCCTAAATGTCCTAGCAAGTTTTTGACAGAAGCACAGAGAGAAAACGGAAACAAACACCTTGCTGGAAATCTTTCCTTAAGGCGCCGACCTTGACGACAGCAATCATGCCTTGCTCAACAGTCAAAGGGCACTAGGTCACCTCCGCAAATGGTGTGGTAAGGAACCTGCAGTTCCCAAGGGAGACAAACAGAAGCAAACACATCCCGAGCCTGGCTGAGGACTCTGCCCTCGTCCACGTGCCTGCTGGAGCTGCCAGGTCTCTTTCCCTCCCAGGCAAAGAAAGCCAGTTGTGACAATCCACCTCTCTGTCTCATGGGGCCCACAACTGTCCCTTTAAACACTCCAGCCCCTTCTCTTCTCCTTTATCCACCTACTGTGAGCAAGATCAGATCATGCGCTGGTATTCTTCCTGGGAGGATTTATACAGACTCATGTATTGACTTCTGTGACATAATCAAGCAAGCTTCCTCCTCATTTTGAAACCTTTCTAGAAAATCCTTCCCCACCTGCACAGGAAGCGACTACATTCAGAGAGATGCAGCCAGATTGGTAGCTAAATGAAGACTACATGCAAAATAAAAGAAAGGAAAACACCCTTTTATATGCCTTGTTGGAGGTGTGTCATTGTGAATCATAGAAAACCCTAGAAAAGTAAGAGAGGTGGTGCAGAGTTGTTGGCAGGCTGGGAAGTGTGGCCATTGGACGACTGGTGGGAGGGGGGTGTTTCCTAGAAGTTCTAAACCTTAGTCTGTCTGTCTGTCTGTCTCTCTCTCTCTCCTCCCTTTCTCTCTCTCTCTATCCTGTCTCTCAGAATCTTTTCTCACAAGACACTAGAAATATACAGGGGCTGTGATTAATAGTTCCCTAGGGCATCTATTTTTCTCAGAAAGGGAAGCACTTTGGTGTGATGAAATCCAGGTATTAAACAATAGTGAAGCTTTGGCAGACAACCAACCAAAGACCCTGCTGCTTTTGGAAGACAAATCAAAACAAAAGGGGTACTTACCCTCCCCCCACTCCCACCCTCCTGTCACCCCACCCCACCCCACCCCAACAGCAAAATAGCTTTTGTTTTTCCAAAGTCCTAAGAGGCACAAACAGGAAGCAAGAAGGCATGGTGAAGCATCTCTCGGAGTGCTCTGCTGCCCTGTGCTCAGGTGATGACGGTGGGTCCTCTCCGGCCGGTCCTCTCGTGAATCTGAGATATTTTCAATGCGATGGCGATGAGCGGGCTCAGCACTGCCTGGAAAAGAAAGAAGGATGATAGTCAACTTGAAATCATCTAGCTTTCGTACAGGCTTTGGATGGATCTCTACCTTAGAGATGTGGATTCAGAGTGCATTTTGCAGTTTGTAGGCAGTGACTGGAATGGGCCGGACACAGAAGCAGGACAGAAAACTGCTCTATGAGGTTTTACCCAAGCGCAGAGAAATTAACTAATGGTGGGGTCATGTGTAAGCCTACTACTAAACAAGACTGTGAATTCGGGAAGTCTGGAAACCTCCATTCTTCCTCTGATACATTAATCCCTTCCAAGTTATAGCCCCATCAAACCCTTGGCCTCATTCAGTATGAGGGCAAAGCTCATTGCTGGTCCTCCCACCATACTGAGAACATTCAGGGTAGATGGCACCGCCACCGTGTTAACACTGTAGAACGGGTGGATCAACCCTGGCTACTGAGCTTCTTCAGTCTTCCCAGAGGGGTGGGATGGCTTGGAGAGCTTTGGAACACAGTTCAACAAAGGAGCAAGCATCTCTCCTTGACCTTCCATTGCTTCTCTGGTTTCTGAAGAGCAGAGCACCTACCCCAGGCTCACCCATAAGACATAAATTACAAAGCAGTGTGGAAGCTGGTCTGTCTGCATTCTTCAATCCTGTTACTCCCACAAACAAGAAACTCTGTTCATGCTGACCTTCAGCTCTTTGCCTTAAGAACGACCTCACCTGAGGACATTCTCATGTATACTTTTACTAAATGTATGCATACAGTGCACTCCTGTTTATCAAACAATCTCCTGTCTCCGTGTGGATTGTGCATGGAAGTTTAAAGCGAGTCCATTTAGAGACAAAATTCAAAACAAAGGTATTGATAGAGAAGAGTTGGGCAGTAGTGGAGTAAAGAAAAAGTAAAGATTCCATAATTCTGGAGAATGAATCTGTGCTGAGAAAGGGGCATGAAAAACTGCAGGGTGTTCAGGTTTGCAGTCAGACCAAAGAACATGTATGCAAAGGGTCCAGATAGCTCAAGTAGTCTCAATGTACTGAGTCCTCAGAGAATCCTAAGAGATCGAAAGCCAGGCTGATGTGAGAGGAACCTAAATGCTAGCTAGGGTGGAGTCCACTGATGTAATTCACTATGCAGTGGAGGCCATTACCATCCTTGGAGCCAAAGGTTATCCTAGTCAGAGCAGTGGACATATTAACCTGGGGGCATGCATTTCATATAATTAAACCATACAACCTCCATCATGAACAACCACAAGTAATTCCACTTCATTCAAATAATTGAACTGAAATTCTTTCAATATAATTACCAAAATAAACAGTAAGATTGGAGAGCACATATAGAGACATTTACTATAAAGAATGAAATTCAGTGATTTGCAGACAATAGGGAATGATGATTTATTGAATTAGATGTGCATGAGATGTTGTAAAATATTGGTGAGAAAGCAAAAAAGATTAAAAGGATTCTTGTGGAAAGCCGTGAGCAATCGCCATTACAAGATGGCGCTGGCCTCCGCTGTGCCTAACTGGTGAACAAGTAATGTGCGAAGGTGCAAGAGTAAATTCGTGCCAAGTCACTGCCCATCCCGGGGCGTAGCAATGAGGGGATGGGCGAGCAACAAATCAGGTGATGACACGCGGCGCGGAGGGGCATATAAGCAGCGCCATTTTCCGGGTTTGGGGTATTCCTTCTGATGAAGCAGTAAAGCTTTGCTGTAGAAGAATCCAGTTGTCCGAGTGTGTTCTTGCCGGCGAGACACTAGCTCGGGACAGATTTTTCTCTGTGTAGTCCTGGCTGTCCTGGAACTCACTTTGTAGACCAGGCTGGCCTCGAACTCAGAAATCTACCTGCCTCTATCTCCCGAGTGCTGGGATTAAAGGCGTGCGCCACCACGCCCGGCTATTAAAAGGATTCTTAAGCTGGTTTATTTCACGATCCCTTTTAGGTTCCAGTTGGGAGATGGTTTTGTGCACTGTGTATTCATGTGCTGATTTCTATACCCAGAAATCGGTTGCAGTCTGGACTTTGGAGAGGATGACTCAGCATTTTGTAAAACCTTGCTTCCTGTCACCTCCTGATTGGTTAAATCAAGAGCTAATTAGCCTACAGCTGAGCAGGGAGGAGAAGGTGGAACTTCCACGCCCCTGAAAGTACAGCAGGGTCTCTGGTGGACTGACTGAATGGAGATGAACGTGCTAGAACATTACTAAGATGGCAGGTCACAGGGCACATGGCTGCGAAGGAGGCCAGGCCAGCATAGTTGGGTTAGAATAGCTCAGAACCTGCACAGCTTAGAGCCCAAAGCTTTTAATAAATATACCGGGTCTCTGTGTCATTATTCCAGAGCAAATGTGGGTATAGAAAGAGCCTTGCTTTTACAGGTTCTATTGGTCCTAAGTCCATAGGGATAAAAGCTGGACATTAGAGAGGATGAAACAGGCTCACAAATTTAAATAGTGTACTCATATTCAAAGAAAAGTGTCCTGGCCCAAACCTAAATGACTGGAAATGGGCACATACATCACACATGTGCTGTGAAGGACACAGTAAGCAGAACATGTACTCATTAGGACATGTATGTATCATGGCATGTATGCATCAGGGCATATATGCATCAGAACATGTATTCACCAGGATACATATGCATCAAGACATGTATGCACCAGGACATGTATGTACCAGGACATGTATGCACTTAGTGACTTTTCTGAATTCTTTTGGTACTAAAGAGCTGAATTTGTCTTATACTCTGATATACATCAGACAATGAGGCCATCAGTGGCAATCAGGGCAGCTCACAGAAGCAGATCATGGCGACACCTTTACCTTCCTTTGTTAACTGGGCAGCCTTCACTCAAAGTGCTCGGAATCCCATTTCCGGTTTCTTTTCTTTCTTTTCTATTCATTTGGTAATATATACCTAAATAATGAAATATCTTGGGGTAGAATCCACCTCTAGAGACAAAATTCATTTTTGTTTTTCACACATGCTTTTTTGTGACACATAACCCAAGGTAATTTTATATGATATTCTCCATACACCTTCATTTTCACTGGGACTGTATCACATGAGTCAAAATGAAGACTTTTCCACTTGCAGCACATTGGGCTCAAACAGTTTTGAAACTGGGACCATTTTAGGCCTTGGGATTTGGGAGTCAGTGTGCTACACCTATACCACACTCACTGTTAGTGCGGCTAGAGGACTCTTCACCCAGTTTCTCTTCCTTTCCAACCTGCTGGCATCAGACCCTCTGGCCCTATCTCCACAGAGGCTCCTCGCCCATACCCTCCTCCTCCTCCTGGGTTTTCCTCTAGCATGGTTTCCTAGGTGACCATCAGCTTCTCCCAACCTTGTTACCCCAAGCTTCCTTCTGGAAGTGATCTTCTGTTGTACAAGTCTCACATGGCTTCTCAAACAGTGGTTAGCCATTCTCACCTCGGGTGGCTGCCAGGCTCCTGATGTGCTGATAACCCTCAGTCTCTCCCCCTACGTCATGTCATATATCTATCTCTATTCTAATGTACCCAAAATCAATCAAGGGGGACAAGAAAAAATGCCTATAGATAAATCACAATCCAGAGCTCAATATGGAGAGAAATCAAAAAACAAAGCAGGCCTCCATAAAAATGCTTTTGAGGGGGAAAATCCCCCTCCAGATTAAATACTCCCAGGGAGATTCACCAAAGTAAAACCAAGCCACTCACAAAGGCCACAAAGGCAGGCGCCATCTGCCTCCTTCTCAACTCCCACCCCCCACTTTTACCGTTGATCTGAGTCTTTAACCAAGAGATGGCGTTTATATTACAAACCTGACAAAACTATGAGAATCATGAAGATGACTGTCCTAATTATTCAAATGTGAATTCCATTTGGCCCCACACGGGCAGCCCCTAGAGCTCATGGGGCAGGGAGGAAGTGAACAGCCAGCTGTGTGGGTTCAGCTCGTGGCTGGAGGACATGGGGCTTCTCAACTTCCAGTGCCCCGCCATGTAGATCCAAACTAGCCTGCACAGGTTCCTAGGTTAAGCCTCATGGGAGTAGGCCCCTGCTCACGACTTCCCTCTCTTCTCTTCTCTGCCTGTACTCACCTCACTTTTCATTCCACCAAGCACACTGAAAAGGGATGGGGAATTGCCAACTAGTTTAGATCCCTGTGTACCCTCCCAAAGAGTCCCACTATGTCCTTGTGTATCTATTCACTGGGCATTTCCATGACACACCTCAAATTTTTTCTTTGTGCAGAATAGACTTGCTAGCTTCATGGGAGATGACTCCCTACCTCTCACAAAAAAAATTTTTTTTCTAGAAGAAATAGCTCTAAAAGACTGAAGCCAGAAGTTTAAAAGAAAAATAAAGACTGTAATCTGTAGAGTCTCTTTGTCTGAGTCTTTTCTTTCTCTCATCTGCCAGGGTTGCAGAAAATGTGACATTGCTGTCATTTACAGCAATCCGAGTCCCCGTGGTTGCGACACTGACATGCTTCAGTTTGGTGCTCTGTTTGTAAATGTTCCTTAAAAATGAAGCCAAAGCATCAATGGGGCTGCTGAGGTTGTCCAGCAGCCTGGGCCCAAGGACCAGCCAAGAATCACCTAAGGATACTGTTGTGGGTTCTACTCAGAGACGTAGAGTGCTTGTGTTCCTATGCATCCTGGAGTCTGTAGCTCCGACAAGCCTCCCAAGTGAGCCTGATATAAACACAGACGCTCTTTCGAAGCATTGTGCTCTTTATCCTAGAACAGGCAAAACAGGATAATGGTTAAATGGGTTCTGGATCCCTGGATCACCTGGCTCTACCCTTCATGAGCCGTGTGGTCTGCGTAAGTCATTTACCCCTCCTTAGGTATCAGTTTTCCTTTCATGAAATAGCAGCAGAGAGGTGTGGGGCTAAACCAGCTAGGAGGTAGGAAACAGGACTGTCCCAGGTATACAGAGCAGATATATAAGTGATTGTTGTCATTAAAAACCCAGAAAGGAGTTGGAACGCGCACGCTGGTGGTCATCCAACTGCTATAGTCTATGGTCTTTTATTATAAACTCAACACACACTGTCCCAAATGTCAAATGAATGCCTCTAGAGTGCATTCTAGTTCAAAACAGCAACTTTCTGTTGTTGTGTCTGACTGCCCTTCTGGCTCTGGTGACTTGTCAGCCTGCCATTTGGATTTCTGACCCCGGGGATTGCCAAGAGGACCATGCCCTGCATTCATCATGGCTCTTCCTGAGAAGTTGGCCTTTGCCATGATATGATGGGTGTGTCAGTAGTATGGAGTGCACACACACTGAGCTATTCCTGAATGCAACTTCACAGTAAACATATACTTGAAATTTTGGGGCCAGAAATACCTTCCCTGGATAGGATTTAGGTCTTCAAAACCCAAGCCATGATTTAGACATTGTTTGAGCTTGCCTCTGAGGAGTCATATATTAAGTTTTTCCTTGGGAGATGGTGAGCCTTTAAATGTTGGGAGATGGTGGGCCTTTAAAGGATAGAGCCTAGTGTTAGGTCTTTAAGCCAGATGATGGTATGACCTCAAAGGGATTATGTTCCCACAGCCTCTCTGGCTTCTTGTGTAGAGATAGAATCCCTTCATTTGATACCCGAATCTGCTAGGACACTATCTTCTGTTAGGCTCTCACCAGAGGCAGAACAAATCAGGCAGCCAGATCTTGGGCTTTTAACCTTCCAAACTGAGCAACATGGACCTCATTTTCATAAGCAGCATCTTAAGATTTTGGAGCTGGTATTTTCCATAGCATTCAGCTCATCTTGACTGATGATGGTACTATTCACTACTATGTAACAGAAAATGCTATCTCAAAAGTAATTTCCAATCAGGAGTTATGAGGAATGGGGCAATGTCTTGGAGACTCTGCTGTTGAAGTACTTTCTTTTAGGCCTGGATCCATCTTTGTTATACTCTAAAGGTCACTGCTCTAGGTCAGGGCTAAATATCTCTCAATGATCAATGTGTTAAAAGACTTGGTCTTCCAAAACAACAGCCTACAGAATGGGAAAATATTTTTACCAACTCCACATCTGACAGAGGGCTAATTTCCAGTACATATAAAGAACTCAAGAAAGTAGACATCAACAAAGTAATCCAATTTAAAACTGGGGGACAGATCTAAACAGAGAATTCTCAACCAAGGAATCTCAAACGGCCAAGAGGCTCTTAAAGAAACGTTCAACATCCTTAGCCATCAGGGAACTGCAAATCCAAATGACTCTGAAATTCTATCTCACACAAGTCAGAATGGCAAGCCCTTAGTGGTTGTGTTAAGAAGTCTGACTTTAACAAAAGCATGGATATGAGGATTTCAGCTCCAGCCATTTAAGTCACTCAGCATCAGTTTTCCCATCAGACACTGACATCATAGAGCTAGGTATGATGGGAAAACTATAACAGAGCCCTGTTCAAATACCTGGCTCGTGGGATCCATGGACACATAGACTCTGTTACTGCAGTGTGCTGCTAAGTAGTGAGGAAGCTTGTTAAATAACATCAGCTGATAATGACAGCCAAGGCCACGGTACTTTGGTGGGTCAGGAAAGAGTTAAGGGCTGGCTGAACGATACAGGAAACTCTACAGTGAGTGCCTTAACTTCCTGTAACAGTGGGACATGGCTTTATTTCCACCTCTAGCACAAACTAGACAGGGTATTTAATCTCTTGTGCCTTACTTTTCAAATTGGAATCTAATAATAGCGCTACGGCATATAGAGTCAGAAGCATGAAACAAGATGATATATGACAGTGCCTGTCATATAGTAAACATTCAATTAATGGTAGATATTCATGCATTAATAATATTATTATCAAAGGCTCCCAGGCAGTTTTCAGTCATGATCCTTTTACAAGCATCAAGTAGCTCTCAGATACAGTATGTTTGGCTGCTTCTTTCCTCTATGGACCAGTAATTAATATTCAGATCTGAAAGCCATACCCTGCCTGCCTTTAAGCTGACACCCAGCCACAATTCAGAGCTGTTCTTTCAGATTCTGCTACTGAGCATGGATGAAGGGATCTTTTTCTCAACTCATCACATGGCAGGGGGCCTCTTGGTCCACACATTCCACAGCTGGCAACAGCATTCAAAAGCAAGCTGGCACAGTGGTCACCAGGCAGGCAGACATACACAGCCTGTTTCTCAGCAACAGCCTACCCTGTAGTTGGGGCTCTGTCAATGAGGTGCCCAAGAGGTCTCACCCAAGTACATGTTTAAATGCACAGTAAACTCTACACACACACAGTATCTTCTCCCTCTTGCCTAAGCAGATCAGGACACCAGAATATCTCCTAGCTGGGCTTAACTCACAAGCAATACAAAGTGAAATATTGGCTTTGATTTTGGATTCTGAGGTTTCAATCGTGAAGTTTTGGGTAGTAGACACTGAGTACCCACTATGAATCCAACACCATTCTGAATCCATTTGCCAAATTGATCTTAAAACTGGACTTTGAAGGGGTGGTATAATGTTGCTTTCTAGATGAGGAAACTGAGGTCCAGAGGCATTGTGTTGACATTCGGGAAGTCTCAGGCCTTGTTAATGCTCTGATCTGAGCCTCAAAGTTGGGCAGCTGCTAGCACAGGTGACCCTCATCCATACATAGGGAAGTTTTCCTTTCCTGAACGCTTTGTTGTTGCTTTGGGTTTGGGGTTTGGGGTGTGTGTGCAGTGAACTTTATTGATGGTATTCAAGAGAGCTCCTCCCTTATCCTGGGGGTCTGGGATGAACACTGAGGGAGATGCTCAGTGTCAGGGCTGAGCAGCCGAAGGTCTCTCTCTTGCTCTTGTGTCCTTGCTGGGGTGGTGGGTGGTCCAGTGCTTCTTTCTCCTTGGAGGCCATGGAGTCCAGGAGGTCTACAGGCCTGTTGCTGTAGCTGGACTCATTGTCATGCCAGGAAATGCTATTTACAAAGTTGTTACTGAGAGTAAGTTTGATGCCAGCCCCAGCATCAACAGTGGAAGAGTCACAGAGGATATCCTGCTCTTCATCATAGCCTAGAATACCCTGTAGTGGGTCTTCGGATGCCTGCTTCACCACTTTCTCGATGTCATAATATTTTACAGCCTTCTCCAGGCGGCATGTCACATTCATGATGGATACATTGTGGGTAGGAACATGGAAGGCCATGCCAGTGAGCTTCCTGTTTAGCTCTAGGATGACCTTGCCCACAGCCTTGGCAGCACCAGTGGATGCAGGGATGATGTTCTGGGCAGCCTCATGGCCATCATGCCACAGCCTTTCCAGAGGGGCCATCCACAGTCTTCTGAGTGACAGTGATGGCATGGACTGTGGTCATGAGCCCTTCCACGATGCCAAAGTTGTCATGGATGACCTTGGCAGGGGAGCAGAGGGCTACTAAGCAGCTGGTGGTGGAGGATGCGTTGCTGACAATCTTGACTGAGTTGTCATGTTTCTCATAGTTCACACCCACACAGATATGAGACATCAGCAGAAGGAGCTGAGATGGTGTCCCATTCAGCCCCACTTCTCCATAGTGATGAAAATACCAGTTGGCTCCACGACATACTCAGCACCTGCATCATCCCACTTGATGTTAGCAGGGTCTCGCTCCTGGAAGATGGTGATGGGCTTCCCATTGATGACAAGCTTCTCATTCTCAGCCTTGACCGTGCCGTTGAACTTGCCATGGTTAGAGTCATACTGGAACATGTAGACCATATAGTTGAGTTCAATGGAGGGGTCATTGATGACAACAATATCCATTTGTCAGATGTGTAAACAGCTCTGGTAACCATTTGTCCAATATGGCCAAATCCCCACACTCTGACCTTCATCCTTGTGTCTTGGGGAAGAGGCTGACACTGCACAGGACAATGTGGGAAGATGCAGCTGTCTCTGGACCAGAGAGGAGCCTTGCCTGTATTGTAAAAGGGCTCTGTTTCTGGTATGGCATTTGAAATCAGCTGTTTAATAACTGCGAATGGCTGTAACTCCAGTTCCGGGGGTATCCAGTGTCCTGTTATGGCTTCTGAGGGCACTGCACACATGTATATGGACATGCATGGGAAAAATTACCCACATATATAAAATAAAAGTAAAAGCAAAGGAATTGTAAACTGTTAGAACCACACAGATGTTTATTAAATTTAATCGACTTGAATTATATGTAAAATTGATGTTTGTGCCTCTGAGAACAGCTCGAGTTGTATGCAGGTCTGTCGGCTGGCTGTCTTTAGCAATACAGCCATACCTCCTGTACCTGAGATGTTCCAGTAGCACGGGCCTGTGAGATTCAAGGCTTCTCCGGTTCCTTTCAGAAGAATGTTGACCGTGAGTGAATGCTGCACCTCATCCAATGCGTCCCGTGCTTCCTTCACCTCGCTTTCTTACTTAATCGCCTTTGTGATAGTGACAGCCCTTTCATTCTCTACCCATGGTTAATGTTTACATGTGTTTCCGTGACATGAGAAGAATTTTATGTTTAATGTCTCTTGGTGACGTATCTATATATGCCCATTAAGTGGGGTGTGTTTAACTAATCTGCATTAGTCCTAATAGGATGTTTGTTTGCTCCAATAATTACTGAAGCAGGGTTAGGAATATTTTAGGATTAGTAAGGATTTTAGTTTTTTCCTTATAGCTTCTCCAGTCTTTGGATTTAGAGATTTATATTTAGATTTACATTATATTTAGATTTACATTTATATTCCCTGGGAGAAATTAAGCCTGGTTTTTATTTTGAAGAGTCCTTTTTTTTATCTTTAGCAATGAGTTTGACCTTAAAGTCTACCTTATCTGAAATGACTGACGCTGTCTTGGTTATTAGTTATGTGAGTGTACACATGCACACGCACACAAACACGCACGAACACACACGAACACACACAGATATACACAGATACACACACACATAACTTCCTGCCCCCCCCACACACACATATACTTCTGAGTTTGAAAACAAATTCTGGATTTTTTTTTTGAACATGGCTTTTATAGTTCACCCTTTAAAAAATCTCTTCTGTGGAGACTGTAAAGAACCCTGAGAAAACGTGTCTTATCTTACATGGGTGCAGCCATTGCCCGGAGAAAATGTGTCTTATCTTACATGGGTACAGCCATGTCATCAAGAACCTCAATCCCTTGGACCCAGTGAGACTCAGAGGGACCGTGGAGCCTTCATCTGGTCCAAGTGTGTTAGTGGTGTGCACAGAAGCTATCAACCACAGCTTCCTCCTCAGGGTGACTGCAGCCTGAGACTGCTCCCTACGGAGACCCCCTACCCAGATTAGCTAAACCTCTTTACTCATCTGTGAGCCATAAGCCCACCCTCTGGTTCATCTGTCTACAATAAAGCTGCCTCGTTGATTCAGATGTATGAAATAAATACTTGCAGGGGTTGGGGTTGCTACAGAAGTTGGTGCCTGCCATCATGGTGAGCACGGAACCCTCAATCCCAACTTGTCTGTCTGTCTGTCTGTCTGTCTGTCTGTCTGTCTTATCTTCCTTCAGGTTTCCAGGACCAAACCATGCAGGACACTCTTTGCTTTTATTCCTTGTTGCAATTTATCCCAAAATCTGCCTGCGGTAATGTCCCTCTGCCCAGCACTATCTCAGGGGGCTCCCTAATGTGTGAGTCAGCTGACGCGCTACTTTTCTGTGCCAGTTGCTAGAAGAGCTCTTCCATGTGTGTTCCTTTTACAAGAAGCCTTTCCCTTCATCTGGGAATTCTAGACTATAAATGGTTTTACTTCAGTCCTTTGACTTTCAGTGTTGCTGCAAAAAGTTAGTTGTCAATCAGACAGTTACTCGTTTGTCTTTCATTTTCTGTGATTTCAGTCTGGTTTATCTAGACATGAACTGATTATTAATTATACCCCCTGTTTTACCATCCAGTTCCAATGGGAAGATAACCTTTCTGGGTTTTGCCTGCACCCCAGTGTTTTCTTCTCTCCTTTTGGGACCAATTAATCATATTACAACTGTTCAAGTAACTTACATCTCTCACACCCTCTCTTCTGTCCCCTTCTCCCCCCTTTAACCCTCCAGCTGCATTGTACCTATAGTTTCTTCAGACATATTTTAGGTTCATTACCAATCTCTTCTGTTGTGGGTGAAACTATTATGTTTTAATTTCAACTACTATTTTTAGTTTTTTTTTAGATTTTAAAATCTTTCTTTTTATTCTAAAGATTTGTTCTAAAGATTTTAACTTATGGCTATGCGTGTTTTGTCTGTGTTTTTCTGTGTGTGACCCACATGGCTCTTGGTGCCCAAAAGAGGGTGCTAGATCCCTTGGAACTGGAATTACAGATACTTATGAGCTGCTTTGTGTTTGCAGAGAACTGAATCTGCACCCTCTGCAAGAGCAGCAAGTATTTTTAACTGTTGGGCCATCTCCCTCACCCTAGCACCTTGATTTAAAATACAATAACCTCTAGCTATTTGTCAGTGACTTTCTATCTTGTGTTTGAATTCTATGAGTGCAGTGAAAATAATTGTTTTAAAGTTTTGTCGGACAAACTCTCACATCTGTAGGTCTCATTTTACACACACACACACACACACACACACACACACATATGGTTTGTTGATTCTGGTACATGACGGTCTCTTTAGGTGACTTGCAAACTTTTGCTGGTTGCTGTCCATCTTGTTTGAAGAAGATGCTATAGTCATGCCACAAGGCATAGTTGCTGTCTTCCTTCATTTCCTTCTGTGAGACTCCCCGGGATTCGGTGGGTCTTGGATTTGTGACTCTTCGCTCCCTCCCTTTACCATGGCTTCCTCTGTGTTACCACCTGGAACAGGGGTTGCCATGAAGATCTCTTGCTTTGGTGGGAATGTAAACCTTCCTGAGCTGCCACAGGTCTGCTTTACTGAAGCCTCTCTGGCTAATCCTTTTCATAGCAGAGCTGAACTGTCATGGAGCAGGCTGCCCTGTTCTTTAATGGCACCTGTCATTGTCTGTTACCTATGCCTTGTGTATATCTTTAGCATTTCTCTTGGATAGGCAAATTTTCTAGACAGAAAGGGTCATTTCCCAAACTCCGTCTCCTTGTTTCTGTCCCTACCTTATGGGACTAGAGGGGATGGATGCCACTAAAATGATGGTTTGATGCATGTCTTTTCGGTTTTTTGGTTCTTTTATTTTTTTTTTTTTTCTGTCTTATTTTCAGAGAGTTTGAATTGCTACCAGAAGCTAGAACTCTTTTATACGAGGTTTGCTCTATTCTGTAATTATATTACTGCCATGAAAATCCAAATATTTCGATTCTTTGAAAACCAGAGAATCTAGCAACCTCGATGCCATATATTAATATAACTAGGGAGAGACCAGTGTCCCCCAAATTCCCATCCCACTCTACTGTCTTAAACTCACCCCTGTGTTAGTGAGTATCTGAGCTTGCAATCATGGAACTGAAGCACTAAAATAACACCAGTGTGCATGACCAGTGAGAAAGCAGGGAGTATACCTGGATAATTACATATCCAAAGATCTAGGGCATCTAGATTTGATTTGATTTTTTTTCTCTTTTGCCCACACAGATTCTCAGCCGCTAGGGCAAGCTGACAGGTTATACATGGAGCCCAGAAACCTGTAGGGGGGGGGGAGGAACTAGGATCCCTTCCCCACTGCACTGTTCCAGTGGTGTAAACTCAGCACACATTACTCTGAACTGACTGTGACTCAGGCATGGAACTGTCATCTACACTGTCCTCACACACCACAGTCCTCCCTGGGGGACACTGAAGCCGAAAAAAAGCACCATGAGACAGTCTTTGAGTCTTCTCTCAGGGATAAATAATATTTCTATTTATTCTTTGAGAATTTTGTAAATGAGAAAAGAAAAATCTATCTACTTTCCTATCAAACATTGTATTTCCGTAGGTGGATAATTAAAAAGTTACAGGGTGATGCAAATGTTCTTTATAAATCAAAACATCACAATATCAAGGTTTTAAACATCTGGGGATGGTAGTATTAGGATATAGGTGTTCATTCCAGATGGACCATAGAATACAAAGGACAAATAGGTCAAAATAAGGGGTGATTAGACGACAAAGTGATGTTTGGATGGTACTAGATAGGTCAATCATTTCCTCTGGAATATATGTATTTTAAGTTATTATCTTAATATAATATAATAATTAATTAACAATTAATTATTTTCTCTGGAATATATTATTTTAAGTTATTATCGACACATAAACTAGAAGACAAAGACAACCATCTGTTTTATTTTACTAAATAAATATTTGTAAACAAGAGATAGGAAGAAAGAAACGGACAAACTACTGTGAGAGAGATGAGCTTAATAGAGATGCCCAGGCCCAGGCCTGTGTTAGCAGGGGCGTTTCCACTGAGTGGAATTGAGGGCGCCAGCTCTTTTCTCCTCCCTGAGGAACTGTGGAGGCCTAGGCAAGGACCTTCATTGCCTCCATGTTAGAAGCACCACCTTGTCCCTTCAAGCCAGCCCTTCCTGAGGTCAACCTGGACTGGTGACACTGCTTATCTTGGGGAGAGTTAACAGGCTCTCTGTACAGTTGTTCTCCCAGAGCCTGTTTTGCACAGCTGATGTCCCTGTCTGTATCGCCTAGAGGATGCTGCTTTCTAACAGGGCTAGTCAGCTGGAAGAGATCTGGAGACAAAAGGGGTCAGAATTAGGCTTCACTTCCTGCTAGTCTGGAATTGTAGCACTAGAGGATAAGACCTAGGAAGATGGGTTGGTTTTAAGTAATTCTGTGCCAGACTGGAAGGTACTCTGGGTACACCAGGGCAGTTTTCAGAGGTGGCAGAGCATCTCCATGTTTTTTGTACCTGCAGTCCAACACCATAGCACCAGAGGATGGGAAGGGAACCCACAGCCAAGGAGTCTTCCCTGCAGTGCAAAGCCATCAGTGGGGTTCCTGGAGGGCCACTATGCACTTTATGTGTCCTCAGTCACAGGAGCATGGTTCTTCTCACGTTCTGTGCCTTTAAGACTCAGCTGTCATACAAACCCTTAGTGTTTTAAATAATTGCTCTTCTCCTTGTAATGCGAGTTGTGCTAGACTGTCTACCAACAAATTTAGCAAGACTTCCGTGTCTTGGAAAAACATCAAATTAGAAGTTTCTTCACCTCATCCAGGGCTTATTTTGAGTCTCGCAGCTTAGCTAAGATAGCATGCAAAGAAAACAAGCTCACTTGTGGATTGACACTGAGGTAAGGTTTCTATGGAGATGCAAAGTGAAACTGGTCTTCCTGTTTTCCTTTCTGTGAATTGACCTGGAAAGCAGAAATAAATCTTCCGAGGGCCTCGGAGACAACTTTTTTTCTTGGGTTGTTTTCTGTGCTCTTGGTAATTTTCCAGCTGTAGGAAGAAACAGCGGAGGCTAAGGAGCCCTCGGAAGTACATGATAGTTGGGTTGGCATTTGAGGATTTATCTGGAAGGAAGGCCAAGCCTGCTAAGCAGAGGGAGAAATAAGGATCTCAAAGGCCAGCCACTAAAGGCTTCTCTGACTTTTAAGTACATGTGAGTCACCTGCAAGCTTATGACAGTGCAGATCTGTTCAGTGGATCTGAGAGGAGGCATGAGTCTGCAATTCTAAGCAGCGCCTGTTGCCTCCAACCAAGAATCCTTTGGGTTGGGAAATTTCCAAGTAGTTTGATAAACAATAATTATACTTGTTTTATAATTCCTTATCATTTTTTCCTAGCTAAAAGTGAATTTTCAATAACTGCAAATCCCTGAGCCCTGTCAATATGACTTAGACAATGTTAACACAAGCGGAAGTGAACAGCTTGAGTCGCTGAAACAAACACCCACAGACTGAAGAACAGCAGGACACGTCCAGCTGCAGGATCTCAGGACTGCATCATCAAAGTGTCTCAGCATTTTGGGAACACCACACTGGCCATCCTGACCCTAGGTTATGCTTAAGAGCAAAGGATAGACATTGAGGACAGACTCATTGCTTGTGGTGGATCCTGAATTTGGAAGTGAGTATGGGAGTTACCATTTAAGGCATCTGTCCCTCACAATCCTGCAAGGGAAGTTTGTTCACACCAGTGTAGCTTGGGCAGCTGGAGAAGTGCCCGTCCGTGTTCTAACAGTTTGACACAGACGGCAACTAGACTTTTCTTTCTCCATTTCATTTAATCCTTTTTTTCTGGCGTAGGTAAAATATTTTTCCTCTAAAAATCATGTCAAAGCTACTGCTTAAAAAGAAGGAAGAAAGGAAGAAAGGGAGAAGGGGGACAAGGAGGAGGAGGAGGCATAGGAAAAAGAGGAGGAGGAGGAAACTTTCCAATAGGAAACAAAATACCTGAAAATTTAGACTTCAAAAAACATTTTAAAGCATTTCCCTGTTTGGTTATAATCAAAAGCTAAGATGTTTAATCTCATTAGGCCAATTTTGCAGATTTTGAAAAATCTTGAAATTTATCCAGATTCACAAACACACATAAGTACTAGTGTAATTTTGCTTTTTAAAAATATTTCACTTATTTTTATTTTATGTGTATTAGTATTTGTCTAAGCATATGTCTATATACCACATACATGCAGTACCTACAGAGACCAGAAGAGGGTTCTTGGATCCCCTGGGACTAGAGTCACAGACAGCTGTGAATTGTCATATAGATGCTTAGAATTGAATCCAGGTCACCTGGAAGAGCAGCCAGTGCCCTTACCCACAGATCCCTCTTCCCAGCCCTGTAATTTTACCTTTTATAAGATAAAATCTTCAGACAAAGACATTTGGATCTATGCATCACTAATGTCACAGGAACCTGTGCAGCTGTCACGTTCAGAAGGCTCACATGATGCAGTCCCTGATCTGAACCTGGCCTCTACTCAGGCTGGGTATAGCCTATGAACTAAACATGATTTTATGCTATTAACTGATTTTTAAAAAATTATCCAAAGACATCCTGACATGATAAAATTTGAAATCCAAGTTTTGGTCTCCACAAACGTGATTCTCTTGGGATCCCAGCCTCTCTGTGTTGCTCATATAGACCTGGTCTGGAAATCAGCAATTCAGTTTTCAGGTCAGCAGTAGCAGCTTGATCCACTCACAAACACTTCACAGATACACCAGCAGTCCGTTTAGGGAGAGTCAGAATAGCAAACACGAATCAGCAGCAGTGGCACTGCCTACCAGAGACAGCCAGGCCTCAGCCTTGGCTCCAGTCACCAGGAGGTACCCGGAGGGATGCCAGGAGAAGTTCTTGGTTGTGCCTCTCTCAGCCAAGTGAAGACCAGAGACCCACAAGCGTTGCACAGCTAGCTCTATAAGGAAGCCAAGCTCAGCCCCTGTCACTGTCCATTGAGTCCTATTTATACCCTCCAAACACCACGTGTCCTCTACAGGTCTTGCCTCAGCACAATGCATCTGTCTCAGCTGACATCACTCTGCCAATCAGCCCAAGTCCACAGAAGTGGCAAGAAACAGCCTCACGTCACCAGAAGGTTTTTTTGGTGCGTTTCTTTCTATGGAGTCCCAATAAATGCAGCTCAAGGTGAGGTGGACCAATATGTGTTTGTTGTTAGCAAAGAATCCTTCATCATGTGTCCTTTCATGTGCTTATTTTAGCAGAGCATCCTTTCAGCTGCGTCTGCCTCAGTGAAATGTTCCTTCACGAGTTTCCCTTTGCCTTTCACCTGTTTCTACGTTAATGAAACAATCTTTCACGAGTATGCTTTAGAAAAACATCCTTTCACCCATGTCTGCTTCAGGAGAGCACTCCTTCACATGTTTGCCCCAACAAAACACCATCCAACACAACTGACTTTCCAACAAACCCTTGAGTCTCCACTGCAGTCTCACCTAACTTCAATTCCTAAGTCATGACCCTTAAGTCTCCACTTGGATCTCACCTAACTTCAATTCCTAAGCTATGAAGTATGGAGTGCTCAGGTTCCAGCCAACCAAACAGCATCTCACATGACAATTTGTACCAAGAGATGTGCTCAGCTATGGGCCCCTCCCATTCTAAACTCCAACTCCTCTTTGTTTGCTTTCCTTCTTCCCAGGACCTAAGCATTCTGCCATCAAAATACTCCCACCCCCACTGCTGAGCTCCTCTGAGATCCCAGCATTACTGGGATGGAAAAAAACAAGAATGAGGGATTCCCCTGTTGTGCATCTTGCACACAATGTCTCAATATGGCACTAGGATGGCAACCTGAAAACCAGGCAAGAGCCTAAGGAGAGTTGAGCCACTCTGACAGCGGGTGCTGTCTCCCACACTGGCACATGACTGTGGTAAAGCCTGGCAGCGCCCTCTCCAGGTGCCGGCTGGTTATACTGAGTCCAGAGCTTTGGTTTATGAGCAAACACAATGATTTACTTGTGCCGCTTTCTACGAAAAGGTGCTGACATTTTTGTTGGGCTGTCCATCTGGGCTGGACCAAAGATGTTGTTAGAAAAGCTGGATTGTGCTGACCGCAGCCTGTCAAACCAATCATCTGGCAAGAGGAGCTGTGACTGGTGTCCTTCTGTCCTTGTGTGACCAGCACGAATTCATTCATGCTTTCTGAGGCCGAGTAAACAAGATCCAACAAGATTTGATGATTTGTGGCTGTAAATAGTGCAGGGTTAACCAACAACTGCTTAAACATGTGCCTGGGATCCAGCAGAGCAGAGGCTCGGTGTAAACCTGGTAAGAGTTGTACCTTAGTTTTAGAAAACCGGGAAAGCATCAGAAGGAAGAGACTTAAATGTTAGATTTCCTTACACTCCTTTAAAAGCCAGTTCTGCTTTTGTCTTGTCAAGCGAGAGCAGCATGTCTCATGCTTTTAATCTTTAGGATTTCTAAACTATAAACTAAACCTGACCTGAATGCAAGGTCAAGCCCTCACGTTCAGCTCCTCCGTGTTCTGTTTTCCACCAGCGCAGCTAGAATAGCCAGTGTGAGCTTTTCTAGAAGCCTCTATAATTCAAATAAGAATTTTAATATATGAGAAAAGATGCAGAGATCAGATAAATAATGTCTCAAAGCATTTTCACCCTTCAAAGCATTTTCATCTTTCACCCAAGAAGACACCAGGTTTTTTTTTTTTTTTTTTTTTTGGACATGTTGGCAACTGGAGATTCTGTCATGAGGCTTGGAAAGAGGGTTTCTTCTGTTTATACTGCTTTAAAGGAGATGTGGCCTGGCCCTGCTGCAGGGCTGACAGAGGGACATACATAGGCAGGGTCTAGCCTCTCATAAATTCTGGGTAGGGCACAGAGTGTGGGCAGGGCCATAACACAAGCTGTACTCTTAGGAATATTCTGACCACAGAGGCTGGTTTCCGGAAAAGGCTCATTGTCATCAAAACTCCAGAGGGCACTGGTGTGTGACGCCCTGGGAAATATGAGCCAAATTCCCAGCCCAAAGCAGGTTTGACATGTCCTCAAATTCCTGGTTATCCAAGGAGGCCTCTCAACTCCAGGGAAATAGCAGATAGACAGAATGGCTGAGCTGGGGCGGAGATTTCAAATTCAAGGCCAGGAAAGGGAAGACTGTGGGCCTGATGGTTCACTTGACTTCGTGTTGGTTTTCCTCAGGAAGTAACTCAACTAAGCCAGCAGGAATAGAAGAGAACCTGACAAAAGGGCCAGAGAGATGGCTCTGTGGGTAAATGCTTGCTGTGCTTACACAGGACCTAAGTTCAAATCCCCATCACCCAACATGGACCACACACACACACACACACACACACACACACACACCCCACAGAGAGACAAACAAGATGGTAACAACAACAAAATGTATAAATGTATATAACATTTGCTTTTTTGAAAGATTAATTCCGCTTCAAGTGAAGATTTGTGAAAGGTGGTCAGTTGTTTTCTACACCACTAGAGGGAAATCTAACCCATCCAGTAGCTTAAACATGATTCATTCTCTCTCTCTCTCTCTCTCTCTCTCTCTCTCTCTCTCTCTCTCTCTCTCTCTTTCTTCTTCTTCTTCTTCTTCTTCTTCTTCTTCTTCTTCTTCTTCTTCTTCTTCTTCTTCTTCTTCTTCTTCTTCTTCTCCCTCTCCCCCCTCCCTCCAGAATTGGCATTTTAAGGGTGAAAATGCTTTGAGACATTATTTTATCTGATCTCTGCATCTTTTCTCATATATTAAAATTCTTATTTGAATTATAGAGGCTTCTAGAAAAGCTCATACTGGCTATTCTAGCTGTGCTGGTGGAAAAGTCGCTGTTGAGAAACGGTCCAGACAGCAATCTGAACCTCTTCCCCTTCAGCTTGAGTTTATTTCCTCAAATTTCATATTCATTAGCCCTGGCGAACAGCTGGTCATCTGTCGCCACCTCATATTATTTTTAAATTTCTAAAGATGTTTGGGTCATCTGTCTCTTCCAAGGAAATGAGCCAGTTCCTTAACTTGGCCATAGAGTTTATAGCCCAGCTCTTTCGCCATGTGTTTCTTCTCTAAACTCTCTCTGTATCAATTCCACCTCCTGCTCTGGGCCGCGTTACAGCCACATATACTAAATTCTAAGGAGAAAGGGAAAAATGTAGTCTTTCCTCGTGGATTTCTTCAAACATGTGGCTTAGTTAAGACATCCTATGAGGATCTTTTTCTTAATAGCAAAGTTGTATTTTATTATATGCTTATCGTATGACTCTAAAACTGTGTTCCCACTCTCTCAGACATACAAATACACACGTATACACATCCACACTCACACATGTTTTCATCACATCCTGAAAATGGACCAGTTAAGTAAAGCCTGTTGTGTCTCTTTGAAGTCTGTCATGTTTCCAATCTTACATCATAAATAACTCAATTTCTAATTCTAGTCTTCAAGTTTTCGACTAATAATTCCAGGCTATTTATGAGTTATAAAACATAGCCAGCATGCATTTAGAATATTATTCTTTCAATAATGTTGTAAAAGGCTACTTGTGGAAAACTTGTCATTTGCCCAGATTTCTATGTCTGAAATGGTAAGAAGCCATATGTGCTTGTGTTCCTGGCATAGATTTAACACTATTGGGATTGCCTGGGTGATGAGCATTTGGGCTGACTATGCTCCACCCACGGGCAACTTCATACTCACACAGTGTCTTTAGGCTGGGAGCTGTCTGACAAGGACACACCCATTTGGTTAGACAGTTTGAACTTGTGACTCCCTGACCCCTAGGGTGAGCTCAGCAATTGAGGGCATTGGCTTTATCAATCAAATTTGAGTAAGGAAGCCTCCATAACTCCTGAAGAGAGTTAGGAGAACCCATAGGAAGGGGTATTATTGGAGGGAACTCCCACCCCACCTCACCCCCATACCTGACTGGCTCTGCACAGTTCTCCCTTGGCCATCCCTGAGCTATACCTTCTGAGACATGTGTGTGGTTACAGTCCACTGGAGCCCTTTCTGGAGGTCAGGTGAGACTGAATTGAATTGAATTTTACTGAGTTCTTGGGACCCAGTTGATGATAGAGGCTCCTCAAAGAATTGATGAATGTAGAAAAAGAAACATCTTAGCTGCTCAGCCATCCCCCAGCCTTTGAAGGCAAACCTCTTAATAAATAAAATTGAACTAAATGTCCAGACACTGCATTCAATTCAAGCTTGGGTTAGAAATCCTCACCCCTTTAGACTTAACCATTCGTCTGACCAGAAGTCTCTCTTAAAACAAAACCAATCCAGAAATGGTCCATGGATCAGAACAACTCCCTATCAGGGTTTCTACTTTTGGAAAACTGGATGATGATTGTAACATTAACCTGTAGGCCCCACTTGTCCAAGGATAAGAGTTTGCTGGAACTCTGGGAGCTATAGTTCTTGGGAAATAACCAGCCACGTGTTTCACTCTCCTAAGCGAGTTTATTGAACCAAGCCTACCAGTTGTGCCTTATCACATGTAGGCTGTAAGCTTGCCTCTGACTGGACCTGATGGAAAATACAGTGACCTTAGAAGGTTGCCTTTCAGAACCCCTGCAAAATGTGATGTGTGCCATTTCCTGGGAACCCAAGAGTAGACCTGACCAGCGTCCATTATCCTGGTCAGCATTCAATTAAAGCTTGCTTCAAATTTGGCACAAAATTGTGGTAGTGGTCTTATTTTCAACCAGTGAGATTAACAATAGTCTCACCACCAGGGGGCAGTGAAATGAGGAATGACAGAAGCAGCTTATTTAAGTATCTAGACTAGAGCCTGGCATATCCTTACTGATACATTTAAACACTAATGTTAGAAGCATCTTGCTAAATCTCAATTCACAACTCTGAAAACTGAATCTCTAAACATGGGTCTGCTGATGTTTTTATAGATCTTTCCAAGTGGTTCTGATGACAGTCTGGGCTGAACTTCTTTGATCTAACTCTTCTCTCCTTCCCACTTTCTCAGAAGCCCCAACCTAACTTCTACAACAGGATGGATGGATGGATGTAGCTGGAGTAACCACACAGCCAGTTGACAATGGCCAATCTCAACCTAAGTATTAACAGATACCTGCACTCTCAAAAGTGCCCTGGCCTGGACATTCACTCCTACATAAACACATGGCTCTGCAATGTCTATTTCTGAACTATAAATTATTATAAGGACTGTTAGAACAAAATGGTAGGTGGGCTTAGGTTTGACACATGCATTAAACAAACCAAACCAAACAAACAAAACCTCAGGATGCTTTAGGTTCTCTTCTGCTGGACACAGCTTATATCAGAAATACACCCAGTAATCAGTTTCAAGGAAGGTTCGAGAGTATTGGCTCCTTCCCAAGATTGGAGTGGGCTGGGGTGTGGTTCCATCTTGATTAGTCCCAAGCTGACCTTCATTCTCTGATTAACCTAGGTCTTTTAAAACAGCCTTCCTTTTTCCTTTTGCTGTCTTTTGTGCATTAGCTACTCCACCCCTGGGCTCCCGTGGACAAGGGAGAAAGCGAACGGCATGTTTGACGATCCTGACAAGAGGTGAGAAGGAAGGGATGTGGAAACAGCCATACTGTTTCTTGTTACCTGTGAATTTAAACCGTTCCAGCCCAAGTTTTTTTACAAGTTTCCACCAGCTGGTTTGAGAGCTCATTAGGGGCCTGATTGCCAGTAAAATTAAAGTAACTGTGTCTGAAAACGATGTGATATTTTAGCATCTGTCCTTGGCGGGACTTGGGAGTTTCCGAATATAGCAAAGACCAAAACTGTGCAAATCACCTTTCCTCCCAGGGCCTTTCTCAGGTCCTTTCTTCCCTCACCACCAATCATAGCTAAGTATGGATAGACTAGCTGTAAATAGTTTGCTGTAGGTACAGTGATGACTTGATGTCAACTTAAAACAAACAGCACCATCACCTCTACAAAAGGACGCAGCAGAAACTCTAGCTGTAGGGGCGGGAGTAGCGGGCCCACTGATGACATCACTGGGTTTCCTAGTTAAATCCCTAGGCTAATTTGAACACTTCCTCCTCGAGGTAACAAGTCTGAGTGTTTAAAGCTGCCAGGTTCTTGTTCTTTGACTGTCTGAGAAAGAAGCAATCCATGTGCAAAGTGGGTTAAATGTACGCAGTTACTTAACAGAACTATAGACTAAAGAGTACTTTAACAGGTGTGTGTGTGTGTGTGTGTGTGTGTGTGTGTGTGTGTGTGTGTGTTTGTGCATGTGCACCCACTCATGTGCTCACATAGGGATGTGTTCTTTGCAATCCAGGTGACAAAACTGAAGAAGCAGACTCTAAGGGTGAACAGACAAGTCCTTGCGCCACTTGTCAGGAGGGATCCAGCAGCTTCGCGGTGTCCTGTCTTTGTCTCTGTTAATGATTAGCCAAAGCCTCTTCCTCTTGGAATTCTTAGAAGGAAAGAGCAGTTTGTGCCAGGAAGCAGCATTTCCCAGAAACCTTAAAACCTCCGATGGAAGGGCCTAGATGGATCTAAGCAGTGATTAATGTGGGTAAGCCACTGTGCCTGACTTCTCTCCCTTCCCCTTTTCTTCCATCCCCTCCCCTCCTCCCAAGCTCCTCCCTTCCCCTTTACCCTAGGCCCTCTTCCCTTATGGGGTTAGAATGCTTTTACATTTTGACTGTTATATCACGATCCCAATGTATTATGCAATAGGGCTTCAGTCAGTGAGTCAATGATATGTGCTATTTTAATCAGGAATTCTATTTTAATACAGAACTTTTAGCTAGATCATGTGCTAAAATAAATGTACTCAGCCCCCACCTACTTGGGTCCTGGGGAAAGACTCTTGCTTGTATTGGAAGGACTTCCTCAGCCACTCAGAGAGGCACATTTGTATACCAACAGGGTGGAAGATACGCAGTGATGGGGACTAAAACAAGCACTGTTTATGTTTTGCTTGCCCACACAGCCACCTAGAAACAGGCCTCTGGGGGATTTTTGGCTTCAAGAAAAACCTTTATCAAAAATGCCGTTTGCTCTTTATGGCATTGTGTATAGTCTTTGGAGACTTATTTGTGTATAGAAGGCCTAATGCCCTGGAAGGAGCCTAGCATGGGAGGAAAGGAAAAAAAATAAGCAAGTATAGTAACCACTTGTCCTGTGCAAACAGAGGGGAGATGCTAAGAAAAACATAGTCTCAAGTCAGAATGACTCAGGGGTGCAGAGGCCAGGAAATCATTCCTCACCCAGTGCGCACAGCTCCTGCCTTTCTTCTCTGGTCTCAACGTGAGGTGTAGCAGACAGTTTTATTCGGAAAGAGTATGTGAGTCTCCATCTAATTCTTGTGTGGCTTGGTACTATCTTGGTTGAAATGTGCTCACTGACGAATTATTTTTGGCAGCGCGTAGCCTGCCCCTGGCATGGAAACCTCATAATCTTGAGAGGAAGGGCTAGATTAGATGCTGGTCATGGGCTCTGTCTATTCACACCCCCACTACCCTGAGAATGCCTCCCGGGCCTCTACTTCCTCATCTGGGATGAGTTTGCTCCTACAGATCTTTGAGTTTTGGGAGCAGGTAGAAGAATCCACAACATGGTGATGACCAAGTTCTTGGAGATTCTCCAAAGCAAGACAGCCTGCATAAACTGAACTTCCAATAGAAAAGGGGGTTGCTCCATGGTGACAGATTAGAGCAGGAAATTCCGAATAACCAACCAGACAGTGAGAAATAGCCTGAATTTCTGCCCTTCCACTTTTCCAAAAGGAAGGATGGCTAATGTTTTAGCCCAGGGGAGCACCTGCAAAGCAGATCCAAAGAAAGACCCAGGAGTCAGGGGCACCTGGAAGTGCATCACGATGCGCTCAAAGGCAGAGCAGTTTCTTTCTGTCTGGTCAGCCGGTCTGCAGTATTATTAACTCAGAAGTACAGTGATTTATAACTGAGTGCTTCCTTGGTTTGAGAGAGGAAGCCCAGAATGGTGTTTATATGGATAACCCAGTGTCATGGTGTGATCCGGGGTTGTCCTAACACCCAAAGATTGATCATTTATGTGTGTATAATCCAGGGTCGAACAAATTTGACTTCAACTTTTTTTTATGCATACAATGCACCTTTCCTTATCGGTACCCAGTTTAAGCTGCAGGACATTGAAGAAAGACAAGTTATTTGGGAAACCCTGTCCTGAAATTATCATAGATCTACAGAAAAGTTCTTCTGCTTCAAACACTTCAATGAATGCATTACATTTGTTGGGGGTCACACACAACTTGCTTCCCATTAAAGTAATCAATGTCTTTTTCATTAAAGGCCCATGGGGCACACTCTGAAGGGGAAGACGCACAGTGCCAAGAGCACAGCTCTGATCCTGTACCTGTGGTTCCTGGTCGTGACCACTGGGATCCCTCTCGTAGCTCTCTGCATACAGTCTGATGGTGGCCCGCACACCACTGGAGGAACTGAGCCGGAATATTAGCCGTGATGCATCCGAGAAGATGATCCTCAGGCCCTGAGACCAAGAATATCCCAAATGGCTGTTAACAAGTGACTACAGAGGTAATGGTATCTAATACATGCTGCAGAAATCAGAATGGTTCTATACACTGAAGCCCAACAGGGCCATGCCTGCTTACAGTTGGCTCTTGATGCTCACCCAAGCACAGCACTGTGGTAGACCCAAAGCTACTTGAGGTTATCCATTTGTTTCTTGCTTTTATTTCTGTTGTTTTGTGGTTAACATTGGCAGATGTTGAAGAGTCAAATAATGTATATATGCTTAGACTTTCTTGGTCTAGTGATATATAAGTCTTGAAAAAATAGTAGAGATAACAGGGACAGAATACTATTTAATAAATGTTTCCAAAGTCAGGGAGTAAGCCTTAGACATCTGGATGCACTAGGCATCATGCAAATTATCTATTGCAATAAGAAATTTTGCAATAAATTGAGTGCAAAAATTCCAAAAAAGGGTGCTGCCCACCCCCACCCCATTTTTAGACTGAGTCTTGCTATGTCACCCAAGCTTGCCCTGTCCCCAAGACCCTGTCCCCAGTTTACAAGAGCTGGTGTGTGCACCAACATGCTGAGTAGAAATATCTCATTTTAAGTTTAAGGTTATCTCTATATACTCTTTGGCTTAGCTTTATCCCTTCCCCATTTTTGTACTGATAGAACCCTGCAATGGGTTCTAACCAGGACCTCATCCCCCACAGGCTGTGAGTATTGCTGAGAACAACCACATCCTCTCAGGTGACCATTTCTTTGCTCTCTAGATGTGCTGTTTCCAGCATGGGACCAATACAGAGCTATAGCCAGGTGCAGTAAGTACTGTTTAACATTAAATTTTTTTTATCCTAGAACATCACATCCCTATTCTATATATTTTTTCTCATTAGTGATAGGGATAGTTAAAATATGACCAGATTTTTATGATCATAAGATCATATTCTGACATCTGATCAAAATCTAAGTCAGCTAATAAAGTAAGTCTGGTGGGTATAGCACGTGGAGTGACCAGAGGAAGGAAGAGGAGAAACAACACATCTGCCAGTTGCAACCCCTTTCTTTTTAACTTTCTATTGATTCTTTGTGAATTTCACATCAGGCACTCCAATCCCACTTATCTCCCTGTCCCTTTGTATTTACCCTCCACCCTTGCAGCTTCATCTCCAAAAGAAAATAAGATACAATCTTAAAACTTGTCTTGTTGTGGAAGCTGTAGTGTGGCAGTGTGCCACACAGTCTACCCTTTTATCCATGCTTCTTTGCATGCCAATGTTCATTGCAATGAGTCATTGGTCTGGTTTGAGGCCCCTGGTTTCAATGCTAGATCTGCATGGGGACTCCTTTCAGATATCCTGTCGTTACCCTGTGTTATGGAGATACTGCAGCTTTGGATCTGCAGAACCAGACCTTCTATGTGCTCCAGGAGATCATAGATGGGGTAGATGTTGTAGTGCGTCAATTCAAAGCCCTGGATCTGGGCCTGGGAGGTAGCCGAGTTAGTCAGCCTGCATGCTCTCCTGCATCCTCATCACCAGGATGAATTATCTAGCACAGCCCTGGCTAGCTCACCCAATGCTGCAGGCAACAAGGGGCAAAGTCAGCTCTCCTGCTTTCATGCCCTTGTCTCACCCAGATTATCTCCACCAGGCTCAGCTCTTAATGTATTGCCAAGGAGAGGTAGTTACTACTTCTTTTAAAAGGAGATGTCTTAGGTGACCTTGATATCAGACATTTTCCATGAGTAAATTATCATTAAAATATCCCTGGCTTCCAGTCTCGATACTTATAATCTGGCCATTACTAAAACCACGCCATTCCTGCTGTGTAAATCTGTCAGTTTCTTACCCCATCCCAGACCTGACCACATCTGATACAGGAGGGCATCTGATCTCATCTGCACGATTTTCTACCTTTTAAGATTTTGTCTCAAACCCCAAGCACAAAGCTTTTGTCTCTTTTAGAAATGTTCGACACAAACCAATGGAGATCAGGCAACCAAGTACTAGTTTTTATTTATTGTTTGTATTATTTATTTATTTATTTATTTATTTATTGTATTAATTAATATTGTATTATTTATTGTATTAACATCTATAAGTGTTCCTGTGGAGTAAGTGCTAGACGATGCCCTAGGTATAGGAAGGTAAAGACACAATTCATGTCCTTCATAGTCCTGGAGTCATCTATTTCAATCATCAAAAACTGTTTCTTAGCTTTTGCCACCAGAGAGCAGAGCCGTCAGTGAATCCCAAATGGAGCAGAAGAATGAATTTCCTATTATCCAGAAAACATCTGCAGCAAATGATGTTCAAACTGATCACAGATCCCAGAAAGTCCCGCAGCTATGCTCACTCTGATGTTTTAACAGATGCTTTCAAAACTGTTACTGATGGTTCAGCCTTACATTCTCAGTGACACAATATGGGGTGAGCACATCAGTACGTAACTCACAGCTCCCAGGACTGGGTATGGCTTGTCTATTAGTTTATTAAAAGCAATTCTAAGCCTGAGAATACTTGACACACCTTTCTTCACAAGTGTCAAGTAACTTGGGGTTACCCTTTTCCAGGCCTTTCCAGACTCAAGTCTTTGAGACAGCTTCCCTCACACAATGAACCTCCTGGGTTTGTTTAGGCCTGTTAGGAGGTATATAAAGATTTCAGGTCATATTGAATCATCAATTTGTAATAAGTTCATAACTAAGCCTTTAATAAAATCACACTCTTCCTCTGGCTATACTGCATGTTACACACATAGAAAGCCATTAGAAATCAGTAGGAAGGAAGAGATTTTGACCTTGAGAAGGGGGTAATGGAATGAATGACACACATCCACCTTCTGGGAATAGTTTACACCATCTCTCTTTCCTAGCACGCCAACCATAAGAGCTCAACTGAGAATCAGTGTTGTTTGAGAAGCCAGCACCATCACAATTCTATTTTCTACACAGAGCACAAGGTTTTTTTAGAACCATCCCATGTCTATATTGCAACGCCATACCCAAGTGTAAAGCTAATGTCCATTGTTGACTTGATTAACTTAGAATTACCTAAGAGGCACACTTCTGAGTGCATCTGTGAGCTGTGAGAGTGTTTCCAGAGATGATTCTCTGAGGAGGATAGACTCACTCTATCTATGGATGGCACCATCCTATGGGCTTTGATCCCAAGTAGTTAAAAATAGGAAAAGGGAGAAAGACATCAGAGCACCAGCAATCCCCAGCAGTAGCCTTGCATGCCTGCTGCCATGTCTTCCCTGCCATGATGGAATCTCTCTCCAGCCACCGTGATCCAAAACCAAACCTCCTCCCTTAAGTTGCTTCTTCTCAGGTATTGAGTGGTCTCAGGGACAAGAAACAGAGCTAAGACCCCACGTGAGTACCATTTCTATGTATGAATAGTTGGGTTGGATTATCTCAAGACATACATGTGTACTGGCTAGTTTTGTGTCAACTTGACACAGGCTGGAGTTATCACTGAGAAAGGAGCTCCAGTTGGGGAAATGCCTCCACGAGATCCAACTGTAAGGCGTTTTCTCAATTAGTGGTCAAGGGGGAAGTTCCCCTTGTGGATGGTGCCATCTCTGGGCTGGTAGTCTTGGTTCTATAAGAGAGCAGGCTGAGCAAGCCAGGGAAGGCAAGCCAGTAAAGAACATCCCTCCATGGCTTCTGCATCAGCTCCTGCTTTCTGACCTGCTTGAGTTTCAGTCCTGACTTCCTTTGGTGATGAACAGCAGTATGGAAGTGTAAGCTGAATAAACCCTTTCCTCCCCAACTTGCTTCTTGGTCATGATGTTTGTGCAGGAATAGAAACCCTGACTAAGACAGCATGTTTCTTTCAATCAGCATAATGAATTTGCAGTCCAAACCTGAGCCATGGTCTTTCAGGTGAGAAGCATTATTACTGTGAGTAAAACAGGAAGGCCAAAGTCACTATTCAACAAGACTTGCCTAGTTTCTTAGCATTCCTCTATTTCACCAAAAGAATAACAATAATATGCTTTCCCTTTGGGTTTTTTCATTGTTGTTGTTTTTTTTCTTATGTTGTTTCAGATATTGGGAAAAGACTACCTGTAGGTTAGAATTGGTCAGCTCCCCCCACCCCACCCCCACTTTTAAATCAAGTTTTATCAGGACACAGCCATCCCCGTTTAGTTAGAAATTGTCTATGGCTATTTCTACACTATCGTTTTAGAGATTAATAATTGTGGCAGAGATCATTTAGTGCATAAGGCCTAAAATATTTATTATATAGTTCTCTATAAAAAGCGTCTGCTGGCCTCGGGTATAAACAATTACATCATGTACACAGTCTGAAATATTTACCCTTCAACCTTATAGCAGAAAACAAAATATGTGGCCAGCTGCCCTATCAAAATTTCAGCAGAGAGAAATGACGATGATGACGATGATTAGCATCAGGGATTCAGCCCTCTATTTCCCAGGTGTTCCAGCTGTGGATGCATCTGGACTGTATCCCAAATCTGACCACCTACTCCTGCTGTAAGTACGTTGGATGAATGGAACTTTAGTTTGCTATTCTCGCTCTTGGTGCAGGCTGTCTTATAACTGTCCACTTTCACAGTCCTGTAGGAATATCATTAAGGACACTATGAAGCTAGATGTTAGATTTTTCTCTCAGAAGCCAAGTGTTTTGAAAGCCTTTCCTTTCCCCAAGGAACTGGTTGTCTTTAGCTTTCTCACAGTAAACACTCTGTGACTAACCATATTTCCCTGCTCAATATGGCTGCCAGGACCCTTAACAGTAAACTGGAAGCTGAGTCCAAGTGGCTCTCCATGACTTGTGAAGCTATGAGTTTTTCTTCTTCTGTCGTCTGATTTATTCATTCCCCAGTCTTGCTCTCTGTTTCTTATTTATATCCTAACAGCTTCATTATGTGTTTCTGTTGCCATAAATCCTCTTGAACAGACAAGGCCCAGAGCAAATGGATAAAAACAGGTCCCCATGGCAACTGGACACTAAAGTGTTTGACCTACTGGGTTTTGTCTTTGGGCCATTCATTAGCTCTGGGAGGAAGAGACACACACTATGTTCACCTCTATTTTAGCTACAGAGTCAGGACAATGCCAGGCACAGAACAGACCCTCCATAGAAACTTGATAACTAATGTCACTGATTACGTGTTCAATACCTGGAGTGACAATGCCACAGACCTCACCAGGCAGTCACTGATAGATCCTCCGTCCTTAGCCAATGAAAACAAATGCAAATGTTCTCTGTGGCGAACAGGGAGCTAAGGGTCCCACCTGAACAGGTAGGTGTAGAAGACAATAGTTATAGATAGCAATCACCAGCACACTACAAATGAGGCAGATCTGATATTTACCAGCCCATCTTCCCTTTCTACAATGTCCTAAAACAAAGCAAGTTTGTCTAAGGCATTAAAGTTAAGTCAGTGTGACTTTCTGGCAATTGTGAGAAGACTGTGAACTTTGCTGCATACTGGAATTAGTGGGGAGAGGATTGTCCTTACAAAACAATAGTGTTAGGCCCTTGGCCTAGACATGTTGATTTAATTTGTATAGGGAATCCCTTGAGCACTGGGATGTAGTGGCTCTTCTGGGTGATTTGGATGTTGTAGTCAGTCGGGACCACTGCAATGGTGTCTTCTCAGTGAGTCCTCTGCCTCATCCCACAGATGACTGGCCTGAGCTTAAATGTCAGTTTTTAAAATTTTAGAACAATAGTCTAAGAAATTCTCAGAATGACCATGAAGGATTCCTCTGTAGCCACAGCAGCTATAGTAGCTAGACTATCAGAACGACACAGCCATGACAAACAAACAAACAAACATAGGGAAGGGCACCTGTCTACTTTAGCAGATAGGGTAAGATCTGAGGCAGGGTGGTAGAAAAGTTGCTGCCTCCAATTTGCCTGCAGCTCGCACCTCAATGCTGAGAGCATTGAGGGTTTGGCTCACTCTAAATCTGCTGCAATATCACCTACTGCATGCAGCAATCTCTACACAAATACCCACTCAGCATCCAGACACCAAGTACCATGTTTTTCTCTCTCAGATTTATCCTTCTTTGATGACTGTGTGAGGCAGTTCGGATGTGGTTCAGGGATAGCAACCAGATCCACCCAGGCTAGAATTCTGGCTTGGCCACTTGCTAGCTGGTGGTCTTGAGTAAGTCATTTAAGCTCTCTAAGACTTCGTTTCCTAAGTTGGATAAAAAATAATACAGCCTTGCCTATAGGATAATTGGGAGCATCACATCCGAAAATGTGTGCGAAAAGGGCTTCGGAGAGTATCAATCATCATAAAAGTCTTATGATTCTTCCTATGAAAGAATTGAATGATTCTGAATATGATTAGCAAATAACCATATTCTTACTGCTAGTGTCTTATGATGGTACACACTTGTTTATTTTTATTATTTTTTATTGTTGTATGTTTGTTTGTGTGTGGGGGGGTATGTATACAAGTGCCACAGTGCATGTGTGGAGGTCAGAGGACAACTTTTGGCAGTTGGTTCTCTTCGTCTATCATGTGGGTCCTAGGGATTGAGTATCGCCTGCCCTCTGGAATCACTGTTGATCTTGTCTGTCTTCTGCCAATTACCTTCCACATGTCTGTCCCTGAAATGACTTCTTCAGCAATAAAATGTTTCTTTATTAATAGTCATTAGTAACTGAGAGATCTAAAAACCCTCAGATGGGGTCCTGGCCACTTTCTCTGCTTATGGAGGAGACAGGAAATTGTTGAAGCTGGTTCAGTGTTATAACATAGTAAGAGCCTCTAGGTCTTTTGACTCCAGGCAAATGATCTGATGCCACCCCATACAAAAGAACCCATGTCCCAGGACCACTTCTCATGCAAAAGGTCTGACCGTTTTGTCCTGATTTGTATGGTCCTCAAAGCTGGCTTACAGCCTTATGTAAAGTAAGTTTCTGATAAGTGTTTGATAAATGAGTGTTGGAAGGGTTGTTGTTTGGCTTTTTTTTTAAACCTGCATGTAAATCAAGGCAGAGAGATGTGCTAGTTGCTAAATCCATGCAGAGCCGCCAGATGTTAGCTTGGAGCCTATAGGAGATGTTGCAGCCAGGCGGGAGGGGGGAACTGTGTGTTACCAACAGCTATTGGCAGCATCTGACTTACAATGCTGATGTAGGATGAATTCCAGAGGGAAACAGCATATGGCCTTGAAATCTGGTACAGCATCACATGTGCAGTCAGTCGGCCACATGAGGCATGTGAACGTGGAGTCAGGACAACCTTGGAAGATACCCTGAGCCTAATGTGGATAGTATCTCCCACAGGAAATCCTGGCCATTTATCTGGAAAGCTTCCAGGTAAAAACACTGCCATGTAACATCTGATCCATATTTTGCAGAAGAGAACGTGAAGCCCACAGAGCAAGGGATTTGGATGGAACACATAAAAAAAGAAAAATAACTACACCGAACTGCCTCTTTTTCTTTCTTTAAGTCATAGGATTAATTGGAAACACGAGTTCAAACATAATTGAGCAAGGCAGCAGCTGGTCCATACAGACCTTTGTATGAATTACAAGATGGGAGCCCACCTGGGTGGGAAAGGGATACAAAGGCACCTCCCCTCTTGGCTAGCTTTGGACTTTGACTTCAGCTTGCCTGTTAGGCTGGGTGCCTTTGTACAGTGCACTGACTGTACATCTACACCCTGAAACATAGTCTCACTTAGGCTTTGCCTTAGTTACTTTCCTACTGCTGTGACAAAACATGGTGACTAAGGCAACTTACGAAAGAAAGCATTTAGTTAGGTTGGGGTCTCAAGTTCCCAGAGGGTTAGCGTTCATGCTCATCATGGCAGGAATCCTGGCAATAGGCAAAAAAAGGTATGGCATTGGAGGTACCTGAGTGCTTATGTCTGATTTACAAGCATGAGACAGAGAGAGACCAGTAATAGGCTTATATAATAATGTGGGCTTATGAAACCTCAAAGCCCATCCCCAATGACACACCTCCAACAAGGCCACACCTTCTAGCCCTTCCCAAACAGTTTCACCAACTATAGACAAAGCATTCAAATGCATGAGTCTATGGGGGCCATTCTCATTCAACCCACCCACCCACCTACCCGCCACCTTGCCATCTGCAATAGCCAGGAGAGCTGGGCCTGAGGTCATGAGAGTGGGAGAGTTAGCCGTGCCTCCGCACTAGCTGTAGCTAGCACACAGGAGAGTGGGCACGGCACCTCGCCTGAGCAGTACAGTGGAACTGGCCCTTATGGCAAAGGCATGGGTGAGCCAGCACCAAGGGTGTGAGAGCAGCCCAGCCCCTCACAGGCTGCAGCACTTGAAAGAGTGAGCCCCACACCTTGACTGGGCAGCATAGTGGAACTGGCTCTGAAGGTATAGGTGCAAGTGAGCCAGCCTTGAGGGCATAAGAGCAAGAGAGCTGACCTAGCCTCTTACTGATGATGGCATTGGGTGGCCTAGCCAAAGCAGTGCTGGAGAGCTCACCCTGGTGGTGAGGAAAAGGGAGAGCCAGCAGGCTGACCAGTTCAGCTACCACACAGGCTCAGATCCAGGGCTCTGAATTGGCCCACCCTAAAATCTATATCATCTGCAAATGGTTGGGACACTTGAAAAGGTCCTGCTGTTTGAAAGCTGTGGGATCTCCATGACAACAACAGGATAATTGGGAGGTATGCCAAAGAAGATCCAATATTGATGGTGTTACAGAAGCCAGAGATCTTCCCAACCACACCAGTGACTCATTGCAATAAACATTTGTAGTGAGAATTCTGGAATTTTTGTCCCTTAAAATAATAAACACAGAAGTATTATTAGAATATGTTTTTGTTTTAATCCCAGGTGTAGGATACAGGGCTACTCCACAGCAGCTGACTGTGATTTGCCTCGTGCTCTAGCAGAGCTGTGGTTTTGCCAACTGCTGATAGTGTCTGTGGTTGTGGGACATTTGGAATTTTGGATACTTTTCAGAGGAAAATAAAATGCTTGTGCCCCAAGAGGCAGGGTTGGTGGTTGGTTGTGGTTTTTTTTTTTTCTTTTTAGCAGTTGTGGTCAATGAAGAAACAAGAAGAAAGAAATTAGAGTCACAGATCTCATTCTCTGTCTCTCTGTCTCTCTGTCTCTGTCTGTCTGTCTCTCTCCTTGCCTTCTTTCTCTCCCATCTCGTGATAGGGAGTGAACTGGGGGAGGGGGATAAAGGGTAGGGAAAAGAAGAACCCATAAAGTAGCAGTGACAAGCTACAAACATTAGCAAATGAAGATTAGCAAGTGAAGATGTGTGAACAGAGGGGTATACTGTGGGACACACTGTGACACACTACAGCTTCCACAATGAGATGTTTTCTGTGCTTTGTTGTTGTGTGTTGTTTTGAGGGGGAGATTTCAAGGGCAAAGAGCTAATATGAAGGGACAGGGAGATGAGTGAGACTGGGGTACATGAGGGAAACTCAAAAAGAATCATAAAAAGTTGTTTTTTTTTTTTTTTTTTTTTTTTTTAATCAACAGGCCCCTTTGAGTCCAACAGAAAGAATGAAAGAATTGTTTGGAGAAAATTAAACCAAAGGACCCCTTAGATGCTCTCTCAAAGATCGAATCTAGCAAATGCTACTTTAAGTGATGAGATGCTGATTGGATTTTCCTCATTAAATCATAGCCATAAAATGTGGGCAAGGGAAACAGATTGGGTATATTCGCTCATTTCTTGGTTGGAATTATTGCCCATCCCTGTTTACTCTACATCACACTGGTGTTGGGCCTGGGAGACCATGGGCTCAGAAATACCACCCCACACCCCACACCTCACACCCCACACCCCACACCCTAGTCACAGCAGCACTTACTCCCCTAGTTCCTGTGTGAATATGCAACCTTCCCTCTTTTATTAACATGATCATATAGAGACAGTAGAGTTTCATCATGAGGTGCCTCTGATTGAAGACCACTTAGAGGCTCTTTATAGTTTAGAAGACAGCCGTAAACCTATCAGCTTTTGCCAGGAGAGGTTAACTCACTGTAACTGAACTCTCTAGAAGCAGAAGGAGGGCCTCCCACCTAACAAGAAACTATGATACCATTACTCTATTTTTCATAGCAGTAGCTAACAGGTAGGTAATTATAAAGAACGGACTATGTGTTTAGTGCTTAAAGGACAAATAGGAAAATCCCAGGGAAACTGGATACTACTAGGAAATATTTTTCCAATAGTTTTCAAGACATCCTACTAACAGGCATATTTAGCAAAGCAAAGCAGAGAGCCAAGTTGTTTTCGTTTGCCATGACTACAGGGTTGCAGAACTGTTGAAGTAGAAAATTATAATTGTAGGTATCATAATACCACATGAGACTGTCTCTAATCAATCTCGCCAAGAAAGCTAACCAGCCATATAATTATATTCCATTGAGGAAAGACTCAGAGTTTGACGCAATGATTTCACTGGGTCAGCTCCTGCCTACTCTTCTGGGCATGGCTTAAATGTCATCTCCCACTGAAGAGCTTCCTAGATTCCTGCCCTACATTAGTTCTCCGAATATGTATGCCCAACTAAGTTCTCAAAATCATGTTTTCTAAGTTCTACAGTAATTACAAGTTCAACCATAATGGTGGCAATCTGTCAGCTCTCAGTGTCTGGCCACTTTTCCCAGCTGCCCTTCCTTCACAGAACCAAGACTGAAATTTTCCTACTGTTAGGATTGGAAGAGTCTCCTAGCTATGGGAACTGAAAAGACAGGACCAAGGCTACAAACAGACAGGACAACTCAGTGATAGGAGACTGTCTCGGCACTAAAATGTCCCTTGGGATGTTGGTGGTAAAAGGGACACAGCGCCTAGCCCTGGATATGAAATGATGGTAGTGGTACCAAGCCTTATTAAGTTGCTATTTCTAAAGGCAGTAGATCCTTAGTTCACCCAGAAGCCTAAAACAGTCATAGTAAATCCCATGAAGGCTAGAAAGCCATAATCAGGACAAAGGAGTCCCTGAGAATTCAAGTTGGGGTGGAGTGCCTTAGGGCTTCCTTCTTGCCTCCAACTTTTTCAGGGTCTCAGGCAGGACAGATTTCCCTGAACATTTCCAAGGCCATTGAGCAGGCCAGGGATTTATCACCACAACAGGATTTTAGGGTCAATTTGGTTGGCATGTAGAATGACTTTTTTTTTTTCCATTATCTGTTTTCTGACTCTGACCTCAAATTAAGGTCAAAGAGGGAGTCTAAGCTGCCTTAAAGAACCTTTCCCTTCCTGAACCAGAATGTATGTGTTGGTGGGGAGTGGAGGGGGATGATGGAGGAGAGGGTAATGTGAGTTGAATCACTGAGAGATGACTCAGAAACCAGAGGCCCTTTCAGATCTTCACATGACACCCTGGCAAGTATATTTTCTCTTTGCTTTTCTTGTTATATGTGACTCATCAAAGCTCAGCTCTGTTCTTTTTGTTTCATTTGTTACAGTGTTGGGGGTCAAGGTAGTAAGATGTTCACCCTCTGTTACATCCCCAGTGCTCTCAAGGTTGCTTGAGTAAGTTAAGTTAATCACTTACTAGAGTCCTTTTTTGGTGCCAGGAATTTACAGGTAATGTTTGATTTTCCTACTGATTTCACGTGGTAGCCATCTATTATTCCCATTTTCTCAGATGGATATCATAGGGAGAACAAGTAAGATAATTCATAAAGACGGTGGAAGATCACCTCGTTGGATTTAAGGCTCACTCAATATGAGAAAATGGCACCATAAACTTAACCAACTAACTCTGGCTGGTGAGGTCATGGACCTTAGCGGAGAACCTATGACTGCCACATTCCTAAACCAGTATAATTCCCAACTGCATTTAAATACTTAGACTTATACCCACAAGTAAGTGTGGCTTTCATCTTGCATCAAAAACACTTGTCTTTGCAATAGACAGAAACCATTATGGAAATCCACAACCAGCTTACAATGAAGAGAACAACAGATTTTGGCATGCCCATTCCCAACTGATACATTTATAGCACAGTCCCTCCACCTAAGGCTAAGGAAACATCATGAAAAGGGTGTCGTAGGATCAACATGAGTCTTCTGTATGTCACAAGGAGTTGTACCCATGAAATCTTAACAATGTGGTCACCTAGACTAGACCTATATAACGACAATACCAGCCAACATCCCAAAATAGATGGGGAAAATCTTAGAAGGTCCCACTTTTGGATGAAGAGCTACAGTTGGTTGATAGCTACTAAAAGAAGAGTCTGTCTTCTCCAGGGATCAGCCCCTGAGATGGGTTACCCATCTCCAAGTTGCCAGCCCCGAATAATGTGAATATGAGCAAAACTAAATGGACTCACCATGTTTATTATTATACACATACATGCATGTGACAATAAGAAATAAAGAAGAAGAGGTCGTGAGTTTGTGAGGGAGTGGGGAAACATGGGAAGAGTTGCAGAGGGAAGAGAGTAGGGAAATGATGTAAATACAGTCCTCAAGTGTGAAATTCTCACAAAGAAATACTTTTTTTTAAAAAAAAGAGGAGGGCAGAAAGATAGGCAGTTGGTAAGTTCGAGGCCAGCCTAGGATATATACCAAGTTCCAGGCCAAATTAAGCTATAGAGTAAAACTTTATTTGAAAAAATATTGTTTATTGATTTTGGTGAGAATGTAGAGACAAGGGATTCCTTATCCATTGCTGGTAAGGGTAGAAACTGGAACATCCACTATGGAAATTAAAGCTAAAAGCATAACTACAGTTTGGTAATTTTTGGTATCCTAGGTATAAAGGATTATAAGTCATTATACCCCAAAGAAACAGTTACATCTATATTTATTGCTTTACTACACATATCAGGCCAGAAATGAAACCAGCCTAGATGTCCATTAATAGATGAATGGATAAAGAAAATGTGGTATATGTACACATTGAAGTTTCATTCAACTATGAAGAAAAAGGAGATTATTACATCTGTAGGAAAATGGATGGAACTGGAGATCATTATGTTATGTGAAATAAGCCAGATGCAGACAAATTTCCCATGTTTCTTCTCATAGGCGAAGCCTAGATTTAAATTGGGGGGGTGGGTAGAAAGAGATCTAAGAGAGGGGAAGAAGAAGTCTAAGGGAAGGGGGGAACAGGAGAGAATAACTGAATGTATGTGACAGGAACACAGAAGGAAAGACTGGGAAAAGAGAGGGGAGAGCAACGGGGTGAGCGGGGTAGAAGTGGGAGATGAGTAAGAAGAAAATCTGATATATTTGCCTGAAAAATACCACAATGAAACACTTGACCTTGAATGCCATGATAGTTAATTACCAGTTTCATGCAACCTAGGATCATGTAGAAAGAATGAGGGATGTCTAGATTAGCTGTTCTATGGGTATGCCTATGGACGTTATCGTAATTACATACCTTGAGATGGGAAGAGGCACCCGTGTGGATGATGTCATTTTTCTGGGCAGAGGATTCTGCATTGGGTAAGAGCAGAGATGGCAAGGAGAGCACTAGTACACATGTACTCTTTGCCCTTACCTCCTGATATTAATGGGATGTGGCCAGCTCCCTCAAGCTTCCATGGCGGTGACTTCTCTGCTAGCTCTGCTATAATATGCTATAACCTGGAACTGTGAGCCAAACGAATCCCTTCTTCCCTAAGTTATCTTTGTATTTTGTCACAGCAGGCAGAAGGAAAATCAAGTCAGAAATTAGAACATTAAATCTTGGTTTTTGTTTTTTAGTGGTGGAGGAGTAATGCCAGTCCTTAGATTTCCCTGACTACCCACTTCAAAGTTGCCCATTGATTTCCAGCAGTACCACGAAGCACAGGCTACTACAATGCTGTGCTTACAGACAGTTTCTGCATCGAGCAAACAGCAAAGATTTTGTATGAAAGGTATTGTTGCAAGCTGTGTCTGTATCTATTTCTGTCCTCTAGTAAGTCGAGTTTAGACCACACAAGAGGTGACCAGGAGCCTCCCCTACCGTGGATCACTCACTCATCAGAACCTCAAATTTCACTATGAAATATTGAAAGGCTAGGATAAAACACAGACTCAGCACAAGGTTTTCTAGTGCTACTACACACCATATATTATTTTCAAACAATGTGCCTGTTGGAGTATGTGCATGTAGGTATGTAGATGCACACTCCTTTGGGGATAGTGGGGACAGAAAAATGGAAGGAGGAAATGATATACCCTTCCCACATGCTGACACGCAAGTTAAGGATTCTGGATACAGGGAAGGAACTAATATTTCTTGAGTGTGGATTAGTGATCAGCCACTGCACCTGGAGCTTTATAGAATTCCACCCCCCACCCCCCCCTCACCCCCAGGCATCCTCCATCACTCACAGGCAGATCTCATCAACACTGCCTCTCAAGTTGAAGTTCAGAGTAGTTCAAGAATATATCTACAGGCAAGCATTTGGGCCGTGACAAATACAGCCTTTAAGCCTGGGTCCATCTGATTTCAAACAATAGAACAGCAAAGAGGAAGTGGGTGCCAAAAAAAGATCACAGGAAGCTGCATCCAATAGCTGAAGAGGAGTAGAAAGCCAAAGAGGACCACAGATTTCTACAGAGGAATAAGATGCTGAGGAGGACAGTGAGCTGCTTCCTATAGCACATGCAGAGTTGCAGAGTTGTGTTTTGAATACTGCTGTTTTTCCTTATGGATATAAAATTTCTTTTCCTTATTTCCTTCCTTCCTTTCCTTTTTTTTTTTTTCTTTTTAAGGCAGGGTCTCACTATATGGCCCAGCTTGACCTAGGACTCATGATCCTCAGCTTCTTGAGTGTCAGGATTGTGTGTGTGTGTGTGTGTGTAAAAGAGAGAGAGACAGACAGACAGACAGACAGACAGACAGATTATTACTGGCTCTGCTTTTATCTTAATTTTGTCCACAGTATAGTATGTTTTTCTAAAGCAACAGTATTTAAAGATGAGAAGATACAGTAACAAATGTTAGCGGGGACCCTCATTTACAGCTGGCGAGAACATAAAGTGGTAGAACTGGTTTTGAAGCCCTAAGTTCCTTTAAGCCTTAGCCCAATGATTCCACTTCTAGTTGAGCACCAAGAGTGCTGCAACCCACGTCTGGACAACTGCCGGTGAACATCCCCACCGTGTTCGTCCTCACAGTCGAAAATGGAAACTGCACCAATAAGTGGAACCCAGCAACTGACAAACGGAAAACAAAACATGGCCACCCACACAAGGGAACGTGACTCAGTCGTAAAAAGAATGAAGTGCTGATCCCCTGAATGATATAGAAGGCCAGGGCAATAGAGAACAAGTGGAAGCTGACAGGCATGTCACGTGTTGAGGGATTCCATGTGACTTAAGCAAATGGGATTCTATTTAGAGGCAATGTCTAGAATAGGCAAATTCATAGAGTCAGAAGTAGGTCATTGGTTGCTAGGACGTGGATGCTGGAGGAGTGTTGGAAGGGAGGTGACAGTTAAAATGGATAAGGTCTCATTGTGGGCCTGTGAAAATGTCCTAAGATTTATTGAGGTGGTGGTGACTGCATTCCTTTGTCAATGCAAAAACCAAGGACAGTTGAACTTTAAACGAGCAAATTATATAGTGTGTGGGCTATATGACCATAAAGCCATCATATATTTATATTTAGAAAACTATACAATGACAAAAACCCAAATTATATATTTTGTATATGCTCAATAAATATCAACTTAGTGATCATACCAAAGTACTTTATGACTCTTTAGAAATCATTCTAGTTCATTTAAACCCAATTATCTCTTTGTAGTGTCTATTACTTAGAAAGTGTGCTGATTGTATGCAATATAATCTGAAGTATTCCCAAATTCAACTATCTTTGAATTGAATGTTGGTGCTTGCTGATAACCTATAGGGTTTCACAGCCCTGCTGTGCTGAGTCCCACCTATAGAACACCCAACACAACAAACTGTGTCAAAAGAGTCACCCTGATTATCTGACAACACACATGTTAACTGGTCCCTCATCACCCACATTAAACCAAACCCAGGCCTGCTGAAAGGCTCCAGTGGGACTCAGAGCCACCCTTAAATGAAGATGTCACTCACAGGGCCCTGAGATGTTAAAAAAGAAGACAGTTTATTTTTCTTCTTCTTCTTCTCTACAAGGACATTCCCAAGAGCAGGTCCTGACAACACCAGTCTATTTATAGCCACATTAGAGCCCAGGTGGAACATGGGTGTGAAGAAAAAATATTAACACATTCCAGAGTTCAAATGCAATATAGTATCTGTGGTTAAGGAGGGGAAGATAAATAAAATCACACCAGAATTTCAGATCTAGCTGAGGAAGTGCCCTGATGTAACTGGTTAAGGAGCATCTAAGAAGAAGGCATTTGAATACCCTAGAACAAAAATAAGGTAGAGAAATGTTGGGTCAAACAGCAAATAAATTATCTGGACAGACAAACTTCCTATGACTAGACTAGTAGACACATTAATATAATTGCCTCTAGACCTGCCCCACCCCCAAAGATAGTTCTAAGCTTTCTTCAGAGAAACAGAAACCTCATGAGGATACTTTAGATCAGATGGGGAGGTGTGGCTTCAGGATGTTATAGCCATAGACCCAGATGTGTACTTTGGAAAGCATGCATTTCAAGTCTCTTGAATCTTACTGCAGCAGCAGCAGCAACAACAACAACAACAAAACCAAAGTGATCCTTGGGCAAGGGGAAGCCTGGACCAGAGGGAAAGTTAAAAACAAACAAACAAAAAAACAAAACAAAACAAAACTGGAAAATACTGTTCAAGGCCGAGGATCTCAAAGATGTCACACGAGCACCTGTCTCCCATCGCCGAGGGCTGAATCACTGCTGTTATAACAGAGCAAAGCCAGTCGGCAAGAACCATCGTCAGTGAAATGAAACATGGCGTAAGAATATGGGGTGCTCCCTATTGGAAGGAAAACTAGCACCTTTGTCTGTCATAGGAAGGAAAACTCACACATTTTCTACCATGTTTCATCATTCCATGTCTTGAAACTGTTGTGTGCGATGAGTGTTCTCTGGATGGAGAGGCATGGGCCTAGGAAACCAAAACTCTTCGCTGTAATTCCACGCAAGTGGCATGATCCAACCCTGACTTCTAAATCCTGTTTTACTTGACTGTATTTTCCTTTCTATGTGGACAATTAAGGACCAGTAGAATGAAGGACTGCCTGTTTCCGTGGTTTTATGCATGAGTGTTCTGCCTACATGTATGTCTGTGTATCATGTGTATCTGTCATACCCACAGAGGCCAGAAGAAGACATGAGAGCCACTGGAACTAAAGCTTCAGAAGGCTGTGAGCTGCCGTTGGGATTCTAGTGACTGAAGCCTGGTCCTGTGTAATAGCAAGGGCTCTCAACGACTGAGCCATCTCTCCATCCCAAAGACTGATATTTTTAAAATAACTATAAAGCTAAGCCAAGTGGAGGTAGTATACTAAAAGAATAAAAAAAGAATGCACCAGGGTTTGAAGTACACAGAATGCAAGATGCTTTCCCAACAAAGACGGCAGGGGGACATACTAGGGTGTTAGGATAGCAGTAATGCATCTTATCTAGTGACAATCACCTGCAGCATCCGTCCATGATCCTGGCTGCACGTACAAAGGATGTATAAAGAGATAAGACCCTGGGGATTTGAGAACTGAAACCACTCTCAACATTATTCAGGTTGTATTACTCCTGTCAGTGTTAATGTCTGGGATGTGCTCCCTGAGGGGTCACGGCTTGTCATAACCAATAAATAGACAAGATGGAGAGGAAAACTCATTGTAGAGACATCAACTTTTCTCACACAATTCACAGAGACAAGACCATAATGGAAGCTGCAATTGGCTTTGCTACTTGCCTGAGATTAGCATTCATCCATGCATCTTCCACTAGAGAGTTCTGGGCAAACTTTCCAACTATTCCTTCTCTGCCAGGCACATTGAACTTATCTAAGCCCTCATGGTTCCTTGATGACATAAGGTAATAGAAAATGAAGCACTGGGAAATCCTAACGACAGATATTTTGCTCTAGGCACTTCTCTGGATTTATCACCAAGAATATCCACCACATAAAAGCACCCCTAGGTTGCTACCATTAAAGAAGGAAATGCTGAGCCTATTTCTTCTATTTGAGAGCAATCAGTTACCAGGTGTAAGAAATATGGGACAAAGTAGCCCAGGTTCTAATCCATTCTCTGCTTGTAATGAGGTAACCTTTATTGAGGACTTCTTCCTGGATGGAGAGCTCTGCTGTTCAAAGTGAAGAACACGGAGAAGACCAGCCCTAAAGACTTCTCCAGCTCTGTACACTTTGGCCACCAGCTTTGCCTGATCCCTCTGTTTCAGTGACTGCCCTGCAAATACCTGTTTCTTGGTCACGGTGCCATCCACGGGGTCCACATATTCAAAGCTGTCAGTCTTTGCAATGCTGTAAATGTGGCTCCCTACAGCAAACTGCTGGCCGATGAAGGACTTGTCTGTCACTAGGGCCTCCAGATCCCTCATGATGTAATAGGTTGCCTTGGGCTCCAGTCCCTCGTAATCAAACCTGTTGGGGGAGAGCAGGACACAGGAAAACAAAACCCAATCAGAGGGTGGGCAATTGAGTGGACCTCTCATGGATCTGGTTCCAGGAGATATAGAAAAGCACATTTCATAGGTCTTTCTTTCTCCTCAAAGCCTTTCCAATGCAATCTCCACGTGGCAGCCTTATAAAACTCACATTATGTGGCTCCTTTTGTATAAGCCCCTCCCCAAACTCCTATCATGTTGAGAACAAAACTTAAAACCCCAAGCATACTCTGTCACACACTGTAGGATTCAACCCTGCCCTGCTTAGCTTGATCTGACTTTGCTCTGCTTCACATCTTCCCATGCCCCCAGGTTTAGTTTCAAGTTTAAGTGGCTGTTGAAAAGGAGCTAAGACAGCAAATGCTGGCGAGGATATGGAGAAAGAGGAACACTCCTCCATTGTTGGTGGGATTGCAAGCTTGTACAACCACTCTGGAAACCAGTCTGGCGGTTCCTCAGAAAATTGGACATAGTACTACCAGAGGATCCAGCAATACCTCTCCTGGGCATATATCCAGAAGATGTTCCAACTGGTAAGAAGGACACATGCTCCACTATGTTCATAGCAGCCTTATTTATAATAGCCAGAAGCTGGAAAGAACCCAGATGCCCCTCAACAGAGGAATGGATACAGAAAATGTGGTACATTTACACAATGGAGTACTACTCAGCTATTAAAAAGAATGAATTTATGAAATTCCTAGGCAAATGGATGGACCTGGAGGGCATCATCCTGAGTGAGGTAACACAATCACAAAGGAACTCACACAATATGTACTCACTGATAAGTGGATATTAGCCCAGAAACTTAGGATACCCAAGATATAAGATACAATTTGCTAAACGCATGAAACTCAAGAAGAATGATGACCAAAGTGTGGACACTTTGCCCCTTCTTAGAATTGGGAACAAAACACCCATGGAAGGAGTTACAGAGACAAAGTTTGGAGCTGAGACGAAAGGATGGACCATCTAGAGACTGCCATATCCGGGGATCCATCCCATAATCAGCTTCCAAACGCTGACACCATTGCATACACTAGCAAGATTTTATCAAAAGGACCCAGATAGGGCTATCTCTTGTGAGACTATGCCGGGGCCTATCAAACACAGAAGTGGATGCTCACAGTCAGCTATTGGATGGATCACAGGGCCCCCAATGGAGGAGCTAGAGAAAGTACCCAAGGAGCTAAAGGAATCTGCAATCCTATAGGTAGAACAACAATATGAACTAACCAGTACCCCCCCCCAGCTCATGTCTCTAGCTGCATATGAATCAGAAGATGGCCTAGTCGGCCATCAGTGGAAAGAGAGGCCCATTGGTAGTGCAAACTTTATATGCCTCAGTACAAGGGAACAACAGGGCCAAAAAGTGGGAGTGGGTGGGGGAGCTTGTGGGGGACTTTTGGGATAGCATTGGAAATGTAAATGAAATAAATACCTAATTAAAAAATCATAAAAATATTTTTAAAAAAAGGAAAGAAGCTAAGAAGACATCTGTAAAATTAATGCCACAAAGTGAGAGAATATCTCTTTCCTATCCACTGAAGATAATTAACTAAAAGAATCTGTACGCTATCTTAGAGATAAGCTCTGGCTCTTTAGGATCTAGCCTGAAGCAGGAACCCACATGCTGGGCAAAGAAGTGTCACAGAAGGTTCTGATCAAAGAAATAATTTTATTCAGATTTTACTTTTACTTACAAGAGAAAGGCATTGGTCAGTCAGATGTTCTAGCTTTATTCATAGTTTGGTTTCTGTGAATGTGAGTATATCAGTTATGTGGGGGGGGCATGTAATGGAGGGAGAGAGTTGGAGTGCATTTAAAGCTATTCTAAGCTTTATGTGTGTTGGTTTATTTGTTAAGTAATAGTTGAACAAGTTAGAGATTCAATGATTGACAAATATATTTAAGACACTATGATGGTATTAGTAATGAGACAGACAGATTGATCAATGGAATAGAATTGAAGACCCAGAAATAAAACCACATAGATACTTGATCTTTGACAAAGAAGCAAAAAAAAAAAAAAAAATACAATGGAGAAAAAGACAGCATCTTCAATAAATGATGCTTGTCTAACTGGCAGTTGCTTTGTAGAAAAGTGAAAATAGAACCATATTTGTCACCTTGCACAAAGTCCAAGTCCAAGTGGATCAAGGAGCTCAACGTAAAACCAGATACACGGAATCTAATAGAAGAGAAAGTGGGAGAAAGCCTCAAATTCATTGGCACAGGGGGACATTTTCTAAACAGAACTCCGATGACTCAGGCTCTAAGATCAAGAATTGATAAATGGGTCCTCATGAATCTGCTTCACTGCTTAGTTCTCATTCTGGCACCTGACCTGCTCCCACCTCCTGCCCTCACTGCCAGTCCTCTCCTTCTTAACAGTTTTTAGGCTTCTTTATGCCTGGTACCCTCAAAGAGCTGCCTTGTCCTGTTCTTCCTGAAAGTGCCAGCCTTGCACACCCATCCATCTACCTGGGTGGCTTCCCTTTCCTTGCCTGTCACCACTGCACATTTTTCTTCTGCATTGTCTCCCTGTTTGTTGATTTCCAACCTGCCTTTGCCCACTCTTCAGAATGTGAGTCTAAGAAGGCACAGGCCTTAGCTCTCTCATTCTTGGCTGTTTCTGGAGCTATGTGATCAGCCTGGGGTGGGGAAGCAATGGGGGAGCGAGAGGGACAGAAAAGAGGGAGAAAAGGGAACTGAGCTCACTATAAAAAATCTCTGGAGAACTTGAAAGAAATGTCACAATTGTTCCATTCAAAAAAAGTCTTCCTAGCCACAAGCTATTCGAATCGAATAGTAGGGCTGGGGTGGTAATCAGAGGAGAAAAAAAAAAAAAAAAGATCGAAATTATTCTTGGCTTGTTTATTTTGGAGTTTGAAATTTGATGATGCATACCACACAGCTGGCACAACGCCAGGCATCAGAGCTTTTAAAAAAACATCTGTTCATTGGTTTGTTTGGTTTTTTTCCCCCTTAGTCACTAATATAAAGAAGTCATCTCTCCAAACATCACATATTTGTCTCCAGTTCCAGCTGGCACACCATGGCAGGAATGGGTATTTGTAAATGGAGCCAAAGGAGGGGCAGCTGAGCCCAAATATTTGCCTTCAGTTGGGCTTTAACTTGGGGCGTTTTTGCCTCATGGACAATATTCAGAGTGAGCTGAAAGACGGGAACCCTGAATATTTGTACAACTTTTATCAACTTCAAAGTTTTAAAGATGGCCAATAAACATCAGAACCCTTGCCAAAAATGAGGGGCATGGAACCATACCATATCCTTTTCTTCTTCCCACACCAGGTATTTCTTCCTCAGCTTTGGGAACAAGATAACAAGAAAGTCCTTATAACACTGTCAGCAAATGTGTTCAGACATGGGATTCCCATTAGAGGTGGCCACTCTGGGAGGGGAAAAAACCCATATAAGAGCCAGATCTAGCAGTGTGTATTTGTATTTGAAACAGTTAAGAGACTCAGGCAAGAGAATTAAATATGAATTCAAGGCCAGCCTAGCTCCGTAGTAAGGTTAAAATAAAATTACACACACACACCCACACACACACACAGAGAGAGAGAGAGAGAGAGAGAGAGAGAGAGAGAGAGAGAGAGAGAGAGAGAGAGAGCAAGGAAAGCAGAAAGAGGCAAGAAGTTGGATAAGACAGGAGAGAGTTCGAGGCAAAAGTTTGATATATGAGAACATGTACTAATGAGGAAGACCATGTTGAGTCTAAACCTGAGATCATGTCCAAGCATCTGACCTAGTGTTCATTTTCACACACAAATGATTCCTCAGGCCTCCCTCCCCTCTCTAGCCTGAGATCCCCTCCAGCCACCATCCCTAGCACAACCTCCAACTTCAAGGATACAACCTCTAAGTGGAGAACTGGTTCTGGGGCTTACCCACACAGAGAACATCGGGAGACTTTTCTCCGTTTCAACTTTAATTCCAGTATTAGTGACAATGAAATTGTTTTATGATTTTGTCCTTGACAAGAAAGCTGTCGACTAGAAATCAAATTATTTCAACCCCCCCCCTCTGACTTTCCTGCTATTTGCTGGGATTGCAGGAGATATTTGTCTTTTGCTATATCTGCTCCATACTCCCCTCTTAATCTCTGTGATCTTTTTAGACAGAAATTTGAAGTGCAGTTCAATGTCCTGTAAGAAATCAAATCTCCATTGCATAGTATTCTCTAATATGGTATTGTTATGAAAAGAGCAATTAGCATTACAAGCTCTTGGCCACAAAACATGAAGTATATTATAAATATACTTATTATTACACCGTTTCTTCAAAACACTGGTAGGAACCTAGATCGACATCCCACAAATTACGAAGAGCACATCTCTGACTTAGAGTAATCTCCCTGCTAGCTGGCAAGCACAGTGTATTTTTATCAGGTTGGAATCTTTCTAAGATCTTTATATGACAGAAGAATTTTCTCATGCCAACTAGTCTTTGAATATAAATTAAACAAATATATAAATAAAATTCCCCAAGAGTCAGGGGGTGTGGCCCATGTTAGAAATGTTGATGAGCAAGACAAGATCCTACCTTAGAATTTCTGTTTTATGACTCAATAAATAATGTGCTGGTTTATTTATTATCACATTCTTAGTCATCATAACTAGCCAGGCATCAAAGCTATGATGACAAATGTCTGGATTTCTCAGAACATTGCAGTCCCTTAGAGTTTAATAAGCACCATCACGGTCTTCCTTATTCTCTGGTATTTATCTAAGTCAATGGCTTCTCCAAAGAAGAAACAATCGCCATATAAGGGAAACATCTAACGCTCTTTGCCCCTCAAGTCCTTGAAACTCAACTGAACACCCCAAGCTGATAACTACATACAAGCAAAGCAAAATGAGCCACAGGATGAGTCATAATCTCTGCTTTAACATGCAGAGTCTGAGGCTACCCCACATATAGTTGCCCATAGTCAGCAATTCTTCTATACCACCTAAGCATGGCTTGGCATGAGATACACACACCTGGCACCTGGTAGCAAAACCTGGAAGGTTCCTACTCTTTCTTACTTCACCAACAGGACCTGGGTAGACCACCTAGCCTGAGTTCCAGCCCACCATTCTTCTGTTTGCCTCCTTCAGAGGTACTATTTTCCTTCTCTGTATCTCTTTTCATAAGGGTAAGCTGCTAGCAAAACTCGGGGGCTTCTAAACCATGTGGGCCATGCAGAGAGCCCCAGCTCAGCCATGTTAGAACCCTTCTAATGTGTGGATATCAGACCCAGGTTGGAAGAAGATTCCAAAGCCACCAAACTATGAACTTCTGTGTCTGCTCGCTCTTTGGAAAGATGGATTTGGGGCAATCAAGAACTATGTCTGCTTTGACTCACAGCCCCAGTGGGTCACAAGAGATTCCTCACATCTCCACATTTTGATACTCTCTTGGCATGACCACTCATTTTGCCTTATAGTTTCCATGAAAAGATTAGAGGGAATGTCTCCAGGGCAAGCACAATCTGTCCTTTAGTAGCTTTGACACACTTTCAAGCAGCCAGCCCCAGCCTTTCAGTCCCTCGGGTGTTTCTAAAAGATTCTTTCTCCTCAAATTCTAGCCCATCGGTTTTAGAAAACATCTCTAAGTGTAGTTCTCAAGACACATGCAGAAAGCCTGACCCTTCTCACCTGCAGTAGTAGTGGCGGCCATATTTGGCCCAATGGTCTCTAACAATTTCCTCCACGCTCTGCTTCCGGGCAGCAATAATGGACAGCCAGACCAAGACAGCCCAGAGGCCATCTTTCTCTCGGAGGTGATCAGACCCTAAGGCAAAAAGAGAGATTCTGTTGAGGGTTCTTTCTTGGGGAAAAGCAAAGGGAACAAGACCATTTAGCAACTTGGAGATAAACTCAAATGGCTGTATATATTTACCCACTATGCAGACTTGGTATGCCATAATATACTTGGGTTTTTCCCTTTAAAATATGTAACTGAAATTCAAATTATAACAAAAAGCATACTAAAAATCCCAACAGTTGTTGAAGGAATTGAAGACCCCCAAATGATACAATGTTAGTATTTACTCTTCATTTCATTCAGTAAATATTTCATAGCTCCTATAATTATCTAAGCATTTTCATATTTCCTGGGAATAGAGGAGGAAGGAAGGGGGTTCCTTACTCACAGTCTGAATTCAGGTATATGGGGGCAAGCAAGGACCAGACAGACAGAAGAAGCACATGAAATAGGGGCAGATGCTTTGAAGACATTGGAGTAGATGCTGGCATTAGTGGGCAGTAATAATGGTAGTAGTCTGCCCAGAAGACACATCTTCCTGTAACCTATGGCTGTGGGCTTATTTAGAGGAAATGGTCTTTGCAGATGTGCTTAAGTTAGGGGTCTTGAAATAAGGTCATCTTGGACTTAGGTGGGTCCTAGTTCAATAACAGTGTTCTTCTAACCAGAAACATGGAAAAGGAGAAATGGAGCCCCAGGCTGCATAGATGCAGCGCCTGGAATTGTGTTGCTGTGATCTTAGAAGTACACAGAGGCACCTGAAACTGAAGAAACAAGAAGGGAGTCTGAGCCATAGTCCTCCCTGGAAGCAGCGCCTGACAATACCTTCATGCTGGATGCCTGGAGTCTGGGACAGAGAGAGAGTGTGTATGTATGCATTTCCGCCATTCAATCCACTCAGCTTGTGCTGTTGAACAGTTATGGCAAGCCTAGAGACCAATGCAGTTGTGAGGGTCAGGCTCAATGAGTTGCTCACACCTGAGAGTGAGACAGCAAGATGAGGAGACGCACACAGACATCTGGAGAAGAAGGCATCCAAGCCAAAGGAGAGCAAAGCCACAGCCCCAGAGGCAGGGATGACTGGAAGGCTGAAAAGGGAAACATTTCTCATACAAACAACTCATGCAGCCTAATGGGGAGTCCACTGCGCTATGTGCACCCCGAAGCTCATGCTGCAGATGCATTTAATGTCTGTCTCTCGGTCAGGAATGAGGAGCCCAACAAACCTCTGCTGCTTGCCAGCTGTGAGACATCACTTAGAAGATACTAATCTTTCCTGGCTTCAGTGTCTCATCTGTAATAGGATGCTATCACCAATCCTGTGATCCTAGAACAATCTAATCAAGTTCAAAGGGCAGACTCTAGGGTGGTGGTTCATGCCTGATTTCCCAGATACTCAGTAAGCCAAGGCAGCATTGGGAATTCAAAATCATCCCGGGTAACATAGTAAGGCCCTGTCTTTTAAAAGGTAGTGAAGGGAGGCAGGCACATCCTAGAGACCAGTTTTGTATGTTCACATCCTTCCTTACCCACTTGCTTCTGTTTGCTGTTCTTGTCTAGAATATAGTAATAGTAACTGCCTCTACTCTGCAGCTTCTTCTGGGATTGGTCAACTAAATATCCGTAAGTATTCGGAAGTGACTGAGATATCTCAGTGGTTGTGGCTGGGGGTAATTCTCACAAGGCATCTACAATGCTGGTTCCCCAACACTTGCTTTAAAACATGTCATTCAGGCTGGATGCTTCTTTCTTCTGCTTATTCGGACTCTAGCAACAGCAACATCTTATGAACTGAGACAGGGGCCAGAAGTGGACCATCTCTTATTGTAATCAGGCGTCAACAATGGACAAGCTCACTCTTGATTTTAAGGTGATGAAATAGACATAGAAAACCAACAAAGCAGACTCATGCCACGGAAACCTTAAAGCCTTAAAAATGGCACAAAATGGTTCCTCAGTTAAACATCTGTGCAGGCTAAAGCCGGAACTGCAGGCTATTTGTTTATCATTGCTGTTCTCCCGAGAGTACTGAATGTTAAGTATGTTCGCTCAAGGAGAAAAATATGCAACCAGAGAGGGCAGCACAGTAATTTACATCAGTAGAAAAGAGAGGCAACTTTTTAGTTTCTAGTTCTTAACACACACTGATCAATGGTCTGCCAGTGACACTGTTGGATGTCCCACTGTGGTTGGCTCCAGGTTAAGAAGACCCTGGGCATTAATCATCACACCATAAAGAGACTTGTCTCAACCAGTAAGATTTTTATGCTGCTCAAAAGAAAAAAAAAGAGAGAGAAGAAATTGGGAGACTCAGGCTTAGCAGTATGGCCAGCTGCCAAAACAACAAGCCAAGGAAACCCGGCCCAGTGCAATCATCTCAAACCCTCTTGTCCTTTTATAGCTGAGGGGGGAAAGTCACTTTTACTTACTGGCTGGAGAAAAGTACCCTTTTGTCTAAAATAAGGGCTTTGCATACCTAAGATCTCCAGCTGGATCACATTACCAGAGATAGAACCATTAGATGCTATTAAGTCCTTAAGATAAGATGTCAGAATTTAGTGGCACAGAGACACAGAGTTCTTTTAGATGGATAAAACCCCCTGGTCATCTGCAGATAATGCATAGGAAATTGGTGAGCTGGCCTGGACATCTTTGCCAACAGGGCGGTCAACAGTTGCCAAGAGTCAAAAGAGGCTGTTGATGATCAAGTGAAGTTCACAGTGCTCTCTAGTTCGTTGAAGAAGTGAGAGAGACAAGACACGATGCTGCGATCATTCAGGTGTTTCTGTTGGATAATCACAATGCTTGGTGGGGGTGGAGTCCTTTAACGTACCTTTAAGGCAAGTGAACTTCGACGCGCTATCCAGGTAAGTTGCATAAGGAATATGAACATACAAAGAAGCAAGTTGTTTTCTACAAGCCTACGATGAACAGGGGGAAATGTACACACACACAAGCACACACATACACACACACGATAGATAGATAGATAGATAGATAGATAGATAGATAGATAGATAGATAGATAGATAGATAGATGATAGATAGTAGTAGACAGACAGACAGACAGATAGATAATAAACTGCATACTGTAAAATGTTTTCAGGATTCACTGAGAGGACACCCAATAGACAGCTGTGAGAAACACACAAGCAAGCATTTTTCATTTGAGGCCAGTGAACCATGAGCCACATCCCAAACCAGCAACTGTCAAAGAGGGAAATGATGACGGGCCAGCAAACATGTGAACAAATGTTCAGTCTCACTGTGGTCAAAGCAAAGCCAAGAGAATGGGGCAGCATTTGCTGGCTGACACACTAGCCGATGCGGGCTTAGAAGAGAAACTGTCCTAGCAACAAAAAAGCATCAATGTAGATGCAGACAGTCTGGTCCAGTAAACTGATGACAACGATCAAAAGCCTTAACACCCTGGCAGCCTCTGGACTCTGCTGCCTTTCTAACCCTTTACCCTTATACATATTCACTCACAGAAATAACTTAGAGGGAAAATATTAGGAAAATAAATATCAGTTGTTGAACATCAGAGTGATTGTGAAAAAGCTGAAGGAAAACCTCTCATAGAAACAAAATATCAAACAAGAGTCCTCAGGAGCATAGTGATGCCCATGCAAGTTTAATAACTGGAAAAATTAGTTTAATAAAAATAATATGGAGCACATTTTTGCGGGAAACACAGGGATGCATATGGGGCACAGGTGGACACCAGAGCTTCTAACCACAGTTATATAACTCTGGCAACGGCAGCACCGTGGTTCAACACTGTGGTTGTTCTCCTTCTCTGCCCCTTGCTTAATGTCTACACTAAACATATAAGTTATTTTCAAAGCTTAAATTTTTAAATTTGTCAATGATCCATAAAAATTTAGATTTGAAACATATGTGTTCCAGGATGTGGTGTGGTTAGATTCACCCAGTACTCGGCCTTTTGAGATAGGCTTTTTTGCTTCTGTAATATGCCTAACTGTGCCCTTCCTGTGTTTTCATAGTTGGAGGGCTTACCTTGGAGGTACTGAGGAACACAATAATTAAATTATTACAAATCAATAAAGCATCACACATGTATAATGCTACTGAGTCAAATCTGCACTACACTATGGGAATCGGGAATCTCATATTGCTCATATTGCTAAGTTATGCAGAACAATTTTTGAGCCTGGTTCCTCTAGCTCCTGGCTGGTCCTTTAGACAAAGCCTACTGTTCAGTTGGGACAAAGCAGGAAGAATTTAGCCCTGTCTTCAAGCCTAGAAGGACCACTGAGCTTCCCTTCCTCCACCCAAGCCATCCTGACGCAAGCCGGTCCACCTTCATCTACTCAGCCTGTACCACAGCCATCATGCCAGAGCCCACAAGCCTGCAGGAGGCACAGCTCTCCCCTGCCAGGCTCCAGCAAAAGGCAGCCCAGAAGGGGATCTATTTTCTTGTCAGAAATATCACTGATCCCTCTCTATTTCAATCTGACCTGGAAATTTTTCAAGCTTTAGAACCACATTCCTTGGGCCTGTGTGAGCTCTTGGTGGATGAAAGCGTTGCCACGGAAGCCTGATGGCCTAAATGTGAGCCCTGGAACCCACAGTAGAAGGGGAGAACCAATTTCCACAATTGATCTTTCACCTCCACAAACATGCACCCTCCCCCATTATACCGGCGCACACAGTTGTCACCGATATTATCATCACCACAAAAAAAAAAAAAAGTCCCCTAAGATTAGCAATATGCCAGGATACATACTGTACTCACCAGAGAGGACAATAGATAGGAAAGAAATAAAAGAGGGCAGTAGAAGAAAAGCAGAAGGAATTTCTCCAAATAGGCAAATCAATATGGCATCGCACATATACATTGCTAATGAGTCAAATCCGCACTCCACCATGGAATCCTGAATCTTAGGATTATCATATTATATTATAAGATTATTATTATAATCTTAGTCAGTTAGGGATTCCAGGGTATCTTGTGCTCACATCTGACCCATCAGGGCTGTCAAGACCGTGACTGAACTTCAGCTCAGATTAGCAGTTCTCCAACCTCCATGGTAAGTTACCGCCACTAGAGAATGTTAAAAATGCCCATGTTCAGGGCCCCATGGGACCAGTCACAGTAGGCACTGAGAATCTTTTGGAATAGCTCCCTGGGTGAGTGTCACAGGTATCCAGGGCTGGGGGAAGCTGCTGAGTAGGGTCCATGTCTGTCTGTTCTTGCTCTAGGTCAAGACAGGACAATAGCTACTGCTTTCCGGTTCAGGGGATGCCACTGGCCTTGTCATGTGGGTGTCTGTCACTGCAGTCTTGTGGCCTCATTCTGTCCTTTGCATCTGGAAAAGTGAGGACTTGACCAGGTTTGGAATGACTGATTCATCCCGGGACTTTCCCAGTCTGGGTTTGAGAATTCTCATATCCTAAGAAGCTTCTACGTCCCTAACAAGCAGAGGAGTGGCCCATTCAATAAAAAGGACCATGTGTTCAAGGAGGTTCTGGGTAAGTTTCAGGAAATGTGAACATTCAGCATGTGGCTCTGAGTGCACTCTCCCTGGAAGCCAGATGACAGGTGACATGTACACCCATACAAGTACAACCGTAAACATCACACTGGCTCAGAAAGCAGAATTCCAGCTGAGTGAGGCCCCTTCTAAGATAACACTGGGGCACCAGGCACGGGTCTCAGGCATTTCGTACATCTCTCCTAAGGCTTACAATTTGACAGCCCTTTATTATAGACAGGGGATGGAGTCAAGATATGAGGTTACACATCTATTAAGTAACAGATTTGAATCTGGGCAGCTTGGTTCCAAAACCTATATAGACTTCCTGACTCCTGGAATAGCTCGGTGATGAGAGCATCTTAGAAGTGAGCAGGTGGAGTGACCACGTGGTCAAGAGCAGAGCTCAGCCACCCAAGGATCTGGGGGGATGGCTTGCAGCCCTTCCTTTTCACTCTCCACATCTTAGGAGCTTCTATCTGCTTGCTTCTAGTTCTCATTCAGCTGCGGTGAAACTCTCTCCATCTTTGTGTCGTCTTGCCAAGACGGGGATATTTATTTTCTTTAAACAGCAGGACCACGAATCGAAGCCAGGGGACCAGCATCCCTTTCAGAGAGACTCCAGAGCCTGCTGAGGAATTGTGATACAATTCTTGTCCGTTTTTTCAAATTAATTATACTCAGCTCTCTCACATCTGGTAGAAAAAGATGGTTCGCTAAAAATGGTCATTATATGACTGTTTCTTTTATATACATTATATATGATATATGGCATATATTCTATGCTAAAATTAAGCACTCTGAAATGCACAGATGCTCATCAGTGGGAGAGCAAAGCTCACCTGCCTGGAATAGGGTCAGTGCTAGCTGTGAGTTCAGAAAGGCCATGTGGCAGCAACTGCTGCCCCCGTATCCTCTGCACTGGACGCTCCTTGGTTCTTGACAAGTGAGAGTTGTAGTAATAGACAAACAATATGCAACATGAAGTGCCTCTAATGATCTTTCATAATCTGGCTAATCTGATGATCCTTTAAGTAGCACCTTGAAGACTCTACAGGAGAAGGGCTGAGCATCTGAAACTTCTCCTGTATCCCTGAAAGATATGAATGAATCGTTTGCTGAACAAATAAATGAAGGACATCATGAACCACTGGCTCCATCCTAAAAGTGAGGATGGCCAGACAAGCTAACCTATTACAGTGGGGAAACTCTGTAAGCCATTTGCCTGAAAAGCTCTATCTCATCAGTGAGAAGACAGAGGCACAGAAAAGCCAGGCTGTTCCTCCAGGCCAATAGAATCACATAGCAGAGGTGTCGAGGCTGGAGCCAGCTCTGCCAGATCCTGGTGCTGTGCCGTTGGTAGGTCACCATCCTACAAGTTACGTAGAATCAATCCCATCTCATACAAAATAACAATCATAATAACAAGGCCTTGGGGACAGACTTGCTAGCATCACTGGAACATCAGGGGCAGGTGTTGGAGAACCTGGAAGAGTGAGTTTGATTCCTCATTTGATCAAGTGACTTTAGCCAGAGGCTTGACCGTCCCTAAGCCATAGTGACTTCATCTACAAAACAGGGGCTATTATGGTCCCTTCCTCATTTCAGGGTGGGGAATAAAGTACAGGATGGGAGGCATTGTGTCGATTGCTTAGGAGGCTTCCGTAAGTAACACATGGAATTTTATTAACTTGTTCTTGGCCAATTTATCCTCCAGACCAAGTAATGGAGCATGTTAGGTTTCATGGGAAGCCAGTGGACATACTTCCCTGTGGGGCACTTGGACCACACCACAAGAGGAGCTGGTATAGAACTGGTGAGGTAGAGCATGTTCAAACCCTGGAAATCTCAAAACTTGAAACGGCAGAAGTGAAACTAGCTCTCTCCCTATTTCTGTGCCTGCCTTGGAGCACTTAACTGGAAACCCCCAACCAGGTGGTCACAGGTCAATGTATCTGGACCTGGACCACCTCTCCATGCTAATGAGGCATCGCATTAGCCTTAGCCTTCAGCCAATGATCTTTTTCCTCTCTGGATAGTCTTTTTTTTTTCCCATGAAAATTGCATATTTTATTTAGCTGATCAGAATCGGTTTTGGTAGCACAACCAATAACTTACTTTTATGCATTGTTTCTTTATATGAGCATAGCTACAATTCCTAGATGTGGAGTTGCTTGGTCAGAGTTCATGAATGTAGACTTTGATGGGGTTTATGCAAATGCTTGCTTCCTTCCTTCCTTTCTTTCTTTCTTTCTTTCTTTCTTTCTTTCTTTCTTTCTTTCTTTCTTTCTTCCTTTCTTCCTTCCTTCCTTCCTTTCTTTCTTTCTTTCTTTCTCTTTACTTATTCACTTTACATCCTGCTCACTGCTTCCCTCCTGGTTACCTGGTCCCACAACTCTTCCCCTGTCCCTCCTTTCTCCTCTGAGCATGTGAGGATGTCTCTGGGAATCTCCCAACCCTAGCACATCAAGTCTCTGCGAGGCTAGGCACATACATCTTCTACCACTGAAAACAGAAAAGGCAGCCCAGCTAGAAGAACATATCCCATGAGCAGGCTACCCTGTCTCAAAACTAGACAACCCTTGATTCACTCCAGATAAAGTGTATGCATTCAAACCCAGCCTGGATAAAGAAATGCAAACCAGGTAAGATCATTTCAGAGAACTGCTTCATTAAAGATCATCAGATAAGGCCTTTGCCTAAAAGATATGTAACACTGAGGTTCTCAGAGAAGGCCTTCTCTCCCTCAAACCCCCTACTCTGATTCATTCTTTCAGCCCCCTGTGCAGCAGCATCTGGACACCCTGAGAGGGAGAAAGCATAAGGCAGGAAACACAACATTCATCCTGGACTCCACTTCCTCCTTCCTGCCTGGCGTTGCAAGGTATCTGAAGCCCCGGAAGGACGAAGCAGACTGTGGACCCACTCCAGACTACACCCAGTCTTCTTGAAGCTGGTGTACCAGTGATGGTGTCCGAACACGCAGGGAGGAGAGGCAGAACCCAGAACCACACTTCCCTCACAGGAACACACTAGCCATAGAATAGAGATCTCTTGAGCTTATATATCTCAAACTACTCCTGTGCCACCAAGGTTCCCAAGAAGAACAGAACTCTCCAAGAACTGTTCCCAACATGTCCTATGCTAAACCAGAATATCCCCAGTGACTTTCAGGGTACAGACTTTTTTTACTCAGTCATCTCATCCCCTCCTCAGTAAACCTCTTGGTGACTAACATCTCCCAAAGCTTTCTTTCAAAGCCCCTTAATAGACACTGTGCAAAGTAATGTTCATTCTATTTGGAAGTCCTTAGCCTGTGACCAATGACCATGATCTCCTAGGCTCTTGGTCCCTGAATGCACTGGAAAGTATAGATGTAGCTCAAAGGCACCAATCCCATGTTTCCATTTACACAACACTCTCTCTTGCCGCTTTTCATCAACATGCAGGATTAACTGAGTGGCCAATGGACCAGTTCCCAAGAAAACCCCATGGAAAGGGGTCATATAATGGAGACATTCTTCCCACTGTGATGGGAGTTTTGTTTCCAACGCAGCGGGTGATGGCTCCTAGAGAATCCAGAAAGCAGTTTCAATTTTCCAATTTTACAAAGAGGCTCTTGGGAATGTCAATCACTGCACCTCTGCGCTCTGCCCAACCTAGATTGAATTGCACATAGCCCATTTCTTACAGTCCTGCAGAGAAACTCTTCTCCCAGCCCCGATAGTGCTGTCATCACTACAGCTCACCCCTTCTGCAATCTAGCCAAGTTTACAAGCACTGGCCACAGAGAAGAAAAATCACCGTACTTGATCATCTGAAACTCAGAGATACGTTGACCTCTTTCTTTCTCCTGCTGACCGGGTGGAGCTGAAAGCAGACAAATGTGAAGTTAAGACCCCTTGGAAGGGAACAAACATAAGCTTTCCTTCATCTGACCTGGAGAAATAGAAATAGTTGGACAGAAGAATGGAGAGCTAAGCCTATTTACTATTTGTATCACAGCACTGCTGTGAACCTAGTCTGAAGTTAAAATGTATGTGGCTCACACATAATAAGAGTAAGGGGAATAACCTGAGAGTATAATAAACTGTGTAACTACCGGGGGAGGTAAAATTTCATTGCACAAAGTAACGGAGAAATAAGTCAATAATACAGAGCACAAAGCAACATCGTAGAATGACTTACTAAAGACACTGTGGTTCAGTGACATCAAGAACATCAAAAGGGCTGGAAGCAGCCCACTGCTAAGCACAGCCAGACCCAAGTTAGTGTCCACACCCACGGGGGAAATAGACGAGTTAACAGTACAAATTACCAATACTTTAAAATCCACACATTAGTATGGGTTTCAGAAGGGGAGATCTCTCTAGAAGAGCTTTATTAGCTATGAATTTGTGCTGGTAATGATAAGACAAAAAAAGAAACATCAGAACTTTCTTTTTATAGTTTTGTCTATAAACTATATATGTTTGTTTTATCATTCTTTGTAACTAGGCTATACCATCTTTCTGCTCCTCTACGGGTCCTACGAACATTTACTCTGGACCTACCTTATGTCAAAGAATGAGGTCTGAAGAAGACAGACATGGTCCCTATCTTCAGCATATTTACAATATCCACATGACAGAGATATCCAGCAGACCTCAGGAAATCAAATGGATATTGTAGACTCTGTGGCAAGACAAGCCACTGGCCTCTTTCTGTTGTGCTAAAATCTGAGCTAGAAAACCTATTGACTTAAGAACATAATATTGTACCCAGGGATTCACAGGGGGAGAATCTGGAGGGACAATTTGGCTAAGTGTGTTACAGTCAGGAGAGTTTTATGTAATTCCAAATTTCCAGAAAGAGATGGATGCATAAATAACTTAGAATTGCCCTGACTCCGTTAAACAAATGAACAAAGCAAGCTATTATTCAAGAAAATTCAACATAGGATTCTTGCTTAGAAATAATCAATATTGTCATGCTTCATGGGGCTTTGTTGTTGTTGTTGTTGTTTTGGTTGTGTTTGTGTGTGTGATTTTTGTTTGTTTTCTTATCAGCAGGTATGAGAGCCTTAGCTGCGATGTAGGTGGTGTACTACTGATTGCTGGTGGTCAGGCTTGGAGATCTTCCACACAAAGGACAGTTCTTCAGCATGGCTCACAATGGGACAAGCTCACAAATCCTGGGCCAGGACAGTTCATGTGCTCTCAAAACATCATGGTCTCTTAGAATGCCGATGCTCTGTTTTTAAGATTTATTTATTTATTTTATGTATATGAGCACTCCATCTGCATGTACACCTACATGTCAGAATGGGGCATTAGAATTCATTATAGATGGTTATAAGCCACCTTGTGGGTACTGGGAATTAAACTTAGGACCTCTGGAAGAACAGCCAGTACTCTTAACTGCTGAGCCATCTTTCCAGCCCCCTAGAAGGCTGATGGTACTGATGAAAAATAGATGAACATTTTTCAACAATCCAAATTTCTCCAAAGTTTTAGTTTTTTTTTAAATCCTAATTTTAGTATATTAGTACATTCTGTTTGTGTTTGGAATAAGCCCAGATTCCTTTAAAATTGGAAGAAGCAGCCCAAATGCCATTTATATGAATAGTCCTCTGATAGAGTATGTACAAAATGCTCCCTACCCCAGGAAAGCAGCTATCCAGCTCCTTCCCAGGACATGGGTGGACATCTGGTCCTAGCACCAAAGGTGGCTTGGCTTCTATTAGCCGATTTCTTTGATAGAACAATGAACACAGGTTCCTACTAACTGGGACCTACATCTTCTCATACAAGAGAAGCCTGAATACAGACCTGTCCACCGGCCTGCTACTTTGGCACATTCTGGGAAACAGAGATGCCAGCAGGGACATTTCTATTCAGGATGTATCTTGTTCCTTAGGACTTACCCCTGGGCAATGTCTTGGCATCCTTGAGCTGAGATAGAGTCTTATTTCCAAGCTTTCTTGGCACTGAATAGTGCATTCTTGGTTGGTACACAGCTCCATGCCCCAGGGAGACTGGCTAAAGCTTCTACTTTGGAAAAGTCTGAAATACACTTTAGAAGTCTCTCTGAATATTTCTATCTCCCCATTTCTCTTCCTATGATTAAGTATTGGTTTTGGAAACCATAGTCTAACATAGATAGATAGCTCCTGTGATGAGCCAATATCTGAGTTATAAATGAGGGACATAGAAGTTACTTGGTTGGCCTGCAGTGTCCTGGATATGAGTCACAAGCCTTCTATTCCTGTGCCCTCGTCCTGTTTAGTGCAACCCAATGTGAAATCTCAAACATATGCTTTCTCCCAGTCATGATGCAAATCAGAAACACTGATAGTCTTCTTTGTTTCTGGATGTACACCAGAACTACTTAAAGATATTTCTTCAAAATGCAAAGCCCCAGGCACCATTTTGAATCAGGGATATATATATATATACATATTTCAAATAATTGTATATATATTATATAACTTGAATATATATGTATGTATAGGATAGAAGTCACACACACACACACAATCAACAAAGCTTCCCTGTGATTCTTGTACAGCCAGATCACAGCCTTTCTGAGACCTGGCATTAAGGAAGCCTGATGGAAGAGCTGAATAAAGCCACTTCTCTTCCCTAAATTCAGTGCCCTGCTTCTGCAGGCACTAGGTTGGTTGCCTACTGTCAACTGTTTCAGAGGCAGAAGGAGTCATTATGTTCATGGAAAGACTGACAACCACGGTAAAAGCAGAGTGCACCAAAAAAGCCAGAGAACTGCCTTTTAGTTCTGCTAGATTTAATGAAAATGAAGACCTTTTCAGGCTCGGGAGCCCTGGGAGACCCATTTCACTATTCCTTGGGCTCAAAGCTCCATCTATCAAAGTAGGCTAATATCGTTTTAACCTGCCAAAATGGCAGAAGATATAACAATTTAAAAACCCTTGACATGAAAAAAAAAAGTCTCCTGTGTTTCTTGAAAGGAAAAATGACAGACAACTCTAAAAGCAAAAGCCTTTTAAAATTTCCATCCAGTCCAGCCTTCACGTTGCAGTCAGCATCTCTATCCCAGAGCAAAGCTTGCTGAAAGCATCTGCAGGCTGACCTCCCCACGCACGCAGGGTGTGGCCTCCCACTGCTAGCTAGCTGAGAGGTATCTGCTTAGGGCTCAGCATCTAAGACAGTGGAGGCTTCAGACTCTCATGATATTTCCAGTCCTGTCTCTTGAAGCTCTTTCCTCTACCTGACTCTGTGTTCAGGGGTAGCAAATGGGTGAAACTCAGCCCTTGGGCAAACTCGGGATTCGTGCTTGTTTCCGTGACTAACACTTTATAGAAAACAACCACGATGGTTAGTTTAGTCATTATCTATGGTTGCTTTGTGCTAGAGTCATAGAGCTAAGAAATTTCAACAGAGACCCCATAAGACCTTGTGGCTGGTAAAGCTTAAAATATTTACTCTCTTGCCTTTTATGGGAAGCTTTGTGATTCTGGCCAAAGATGCACTCAGATATTTTCACCATGATCTACAATAAGGGCAGTTTGCCAAGAGAAAATACATGTGCATGTGTATACTTACATGTACACAGAAATCTTGGCAAGCAGCATCTGAACTACATTGCTTTCTCACAGTTCCTATTCCTTAACACAATGGATGATATTATATTAATCTCATGGCCCATATTTGAAAACCACTACTCTAGAAGAGTGGAGAACTGACCACTTACAAAACATGCCCCTGTTCTTCCACCTCCATTAGCTTTCTGACATTATGCCATCCGGCAGGGCCTTGGTCTTTCATGTCTATGCTTTAAAATCCTCCCCATTCTTCAAGCACAAGCTCACCTTTCATCTCTTTCAAAAAAACATGCTCTAAGCTTCCAGCCTAATGCATTTTCTCCTTATCTCATCTTCTAAAGTATATTCTCTATGCCTCTCTACAGCCTGCAAAGGCTTCGAAGACATCTCAATATCCTTAAGGATATGATCTTTATCACCTTATACTTGACAGATGACCCAATATAATGTTTTATCATTGGGAAACAATTAATAAATGTTTATTAAGTTGAAATACATATTAATAAGCTGTCCTAGTTGTCTTTCTAGTGTGGTGATAAAATACTGACCAAAAATCAATTTAAGAGGGATAGGATTTATTCATCTTACAACCTCCAGGTCACAATCTGTCACTGAGGGAAGTCAGGGCAAAAACTCAAGACAAGAACCTGGAGGCAGAAACTGAAGCAGAGACTGAAGAGAAACACTACTTACTGATTTGTTCAACTCCTTTCTTATACAGCTCAGGCCCACCTCCATAGGATGACACCACCCAGAGTGGACTGGGAGTGCCTATATCAATGAGCAATCAACAAAATGCTCCACATATATATCTACAGGCCAATATGATCAAAGCAATTCTTCAGTTAAGGTTTCTTCCTCCCAGATGACTCTAGGTTTAGGTCAAGTTGACAGAAACTAGCTATCACATAAAGGTACAGCATGGTTTATATAGGTAATATTTTATCCTCTTACTTATAAAGAAGTTATAAAACACAAGGTACATTGTAAGCATTCTGTAAATGTGCATGGAAATAGAGAAGAGATTGCTGGAATGCCATATTTTCCACTCCAGTTGCTGTATTTCTGCTACCTTACTAGCAACTGAGCAGAATTCTGTTACTATATGTAACTTAAGATTTCTGATCTTTTTTGTATCGTGGTCTCTGATGGAAGCACACAGAACACTAGAGGAAGAAGAGAAGAGTTCTATTTGTTAGACACCCACAGAGAAGGACTCAACAGCCATGGCTCTACCAAGCAGAACTGTCAACAACCCATTTGAGTCTAGACAGTCATATTTGAGATAGTTTGCTATGGTCTCTCTCTGTCCAAGGAAATAAGGAGCATGCTAGCCTTCCTGAGATGTTAATGGTAATTCTACTGGAGTATAACTCATTTTGACAAGAGAAGAAAATAGGCCAAGAAAAAGGTTTCTTTATGAATTTGGCCTAAAAGACTGCCATTATGACCATTTAAAGTGACTTTTTGCAGTCTGTTTCAGCATTGCCAAATACAACTTATTCTTAGCAATTCAAGTGTAGTTTGATATGGGGAAATCATTAGTTTTCATTTACATTTACAAAATAAAGAGGGGGAAAGGATATGTTAGTGCATCACTAAGTTCTTTTGTTGTTGTTGTTGTTTTTGTTTTTTTCGAGACAGGGTTTCTCTGTGTAGCCCTGGCTGTCCTGGAACTCACTCTGTAGACCAAGCTGGCCACGAACTCAGAAATCTGCCTGCCTCTGCCTCCCAAGTGCTGGGATAAAAGGCATGCACCACCACTGCCCAGCTGCATCACTGAGTTCTAATGATGTGCCTGGTGAATCCAGTAGCCATTCTTAAATGAGCTACAAGTGAAACATGAATAGAAAAAAAAAAAATAACCTAAAGCATGGTAGCAATTTTACAAATTAAAAAGTATTGATAAAAATAGTTGCCAAATATTAAACTATAGAAACTACTTGTCATCGACTACAATTTTGAGGATGGTAATTACGTAACAAGATAATATTTTTTAAAAAAGATATCAGTATTGTGGGGAAAATATCAAAAAAGTACATTTGACTGAGCACCAGGAAAAAAAAAAAAAACAAACGATGATAATATATAACTTTTGGAAATGAAAACACTAAAGTGAATAACAGAATTGCTAAAATAATATTAGTAGTAATAGTTGTGCTTTTCTGGGTAAACAGTAATTGACTTGGAGAAAAATGGGGGTAAGAATGTGAAAAACTCCAATATGCAAAGCTCAACAGAACATGCAACACACATTTTAAAAGACTTCTAGGTTGGAGTGGGAGTAAGTGGCACAGCCTTTGCCTAACATGTGCAAAGTCCTGAGTTTGAATGCCTGCAAACACTTCCCCAAGTGCTCAAAGAGACTAAGAAATATATTAACCAGTTATACTCTAAGATCTTTTGGTTCTTAATAGATAAAAAAAAAACCTATTGACTGGGGACTAAAACAGATAATGGGAACTTATTAAGAAATAGCTTGTGCAGTTCTATTTCTGCACCCTGATTGTAGAGACGCCTGTAAAAGAAAAGATTGAAAATAAAAAAAAAATTAAAAATGAAGGCAGCCAGAGGTATAGGACTGTATGTAGGAGAATAAAGATACAGATTATAACAGGATTAGTGGAAATACGCAAAGCAATGGAGTGACCTTGTAAGGTACTAAAAGAAGGAATTTTAAACATTTTAACTGTGACAATAGCACCATGGTTATATGCTGTTTCCAATAAGGTTTTATGTTTTAAAATTCCCTCTAAAATAATCAGAAATAAGGAGATGAGCTTTGGGGGACAGGAGACTGCTGCTTCTTAACAATCAGGAAAGGTAACTTTCTTTGTAGAGAGAGTAGCAAAATTCATGTTGATTAATTTTGAAAAGAGAGGGAAGGGCATGGTGGCACCAGCCAAACACCCAGGAGTTAATGGTAGGAAGATGAAAATCCAAATTTGAGTCCAGCCTGAGCTATATAGTGAATTCTAGACTAGCCTCAGCTACATAGAAAGACCTTGTCTTAAAAAAAAAAAAAAAGCCACCCTTGGTGGCACACACGTTTAATACCATCACTGGGGAGGCAGAGGCAGGTAGATGTCTGTGAGTTCAAGATCTACAGAGTTCTATGAGTCTACAAAGCTAGTTTCAGGATAACCAAGGCAACACATAGAAACTCTGTCCTGAAAAACAAAATTAAAAAAAAAAAAAGCAACATGCAACATATTGAAGTACACCTATAATCCTAGCTACTCTAGAGGCCAAGATCACATATTCAAAGCTGATTTGTATAGTGAGAGCCTATCTCAAGTAAAATTTAGAAGGTCTGGCAAAGTTCAGTCCGCAGCACTACAAAATAAAGTTATCAAATAATAAATAATAATCAAATAATTATAAAGATAGAACCCTGAGATTGAGTGGTGTGACTAATATGATATTCTGTCTACATTTATCATTTTCAAATGAACTTCCTTTTAAAGAAAGGGCCATCTTTAAAGATATCCAAAAGAGGTTAATGTGTCACTACATGCATCCTGCTGGCTTTCGCTGGTTTTCTATTTTTTACTTTTTGGCCTCTAAGTAATTCTTCCAGACTATTTACAAGTCTCCAGTGGGTTTGCGGAATTTCAGCCACCCTCACCAGTAACATCAGCCCAGCCAAGCCTACCAGTGCCGAAGCTCTCCTCTCCACACAGAGAGCATCGTCCGGAGTCCATCAGATTTGAGAAGAATCTCCATCCAGCAGGGGTCTCATACACGGGGACCTTCATTGATTTAGCCACTCTGAAAAATGAAAGTTGAGGTAACTGTCAATTCACATGCCTGGTTTCCTTTATTTCCTAAGCTCAATAGGAAGACCTATAATCTGTTTATCTCCTAACTACATTTCAGAACAACTTGAATAGCTGTTGACAGTTTCTAGGCCTTTTTTTTTTTTTTTTTTTTTTGAGACAGGGTTTCTCTGTATAGTCCTGGATGTCTTGGAACTCTGTAGACCAGGCTGGCCTCGAACTCAGAAATCCACCTGCCTCTGCCTCCCAAGTGCTGGGATTAAAGGCGTGCACCACCATGCCTGGCTAAGCCATGTGTTAGAGAGTACGTAGAATATTTCAGTTCTCCCAACTTTGTTTTCTCTATAATACAATATATACAAAGTCAATGTGTGAACTCTTCTAATATCAATGTACCCATAAATGTTCTTTGACTTTTGCCAAGAGTCTGCTTAAGACAAGGGAATCTAAATTAAGACAGCATTTGTGCACATTCAGGGGTTGTTTGACAACATTTACTCAGTAGGAATCTGCCTATACCCGATGAAACAGTAATTCAACTCTAGAAATGATATGTAGTAGATACTATGGTTCACTGCTCACAGTCACATAACCAACCTATACTGTACATGTACACACACACACACACACACACACACACACACACACGGCTAGATATTTTATGGCTGGAATCTTCATTCACCAGCACTTAGGGATGCCAATGGCTTCAAGGTCATGCTACATCCACTCTGGTAGTGACCCGCCTGACAGACTGAAAAGTTTCGTCCCAAGGCGAAAAGTTCATGGAATCTTAGTCTCCTGGAACTGTGGGTCCTATGTAATGAATGCTCCAATGTCCTTGCTTTAGTTGGCTAATGGATCTGTGTGCTTTCCCTTAATATTGCTTTATTACAAGTGCTCCTAAGGATTGATATTTTGACATATAGCTAAGTTAGAGTCTAGGCAGTCCTTGATCCGACCTTGGGCATGGATAGCTAAGTCACTGCCCTACACAGAAATTTACCATTATCTAGGAAGTTTGTGACCTAAAGAGGAACCAGAGTAGATACTTAGAACTATAGGTAGCTGAGTTACACCCATACACAAGTATTTACAATGGCCTAGGGGGAAGGTGGACTATACAGTAGACTAGGAACTATGGCAAGGGCACGAAGCCTAGGATTAAGTGGACCTTAGGTGGAGCTGTTTTTGATCCCAGTTGTTAACATTGAATTTTATCCCAGTTGGTTCCTGCCTGTTCTTCCATGTTTGCATTCCTCTGTTTTATGTAAGAGTCCAGTATCACCTAACTTCCCTATTTTCTTCTGTATAAAAAGTTTGATGCTTGATTTGACAAATTACATTCAGATCCATACTCTCTTGTGTCGAGTCTGTTTGTCACCCCAATTCCCGGCGACTCTATGCCCATCTGTCCGAGACCCTGATTCCCACGGATTGGGGGAGGGGGGACTGAGCCCCATCTGTGGCCAGGTCACAAACATGGCTCTCTTTCAATAAGACATGTCTCACTCAAAGTCAAAGGGCTACTATTGGTCAGCCTAATTAGTGATTAGCCTGTGTGGAATAGTCAAAGATCTGTCATTCTTCCTCATTTTGGTACAACTCTGTGAAGCCATTTCAGGGCTCCTTGGGTGTTGGATGAGGCCTTTTATGTGTCTTCAGTAGTCAGATGTGTCTCTGTCTGATCTCTTTCCTCACTGTCCCCTGGCTATAGTTCAGATATATCCCTATGACATGGTCCCTAAATGCCCACATTATGGCTTGGTTCTCAGCTCAGCACTATTAAACATTGTGAAAAACATTAAGTAACACTCAGTGGAAGGTTTGTGGTGACTGGGGACACATCCTCAAATGGATTGCTGGATGTTGACCTCATCCTCTGTCTCTCTTTTTGATTTCTCATGAGGTGATCGGTTTCTGAACCATGTGCTCTCACTAATGTAGACTACATCACTATAGTCCCAAAGGCAACATGGTCCAGTAACTAAGGAATGAAGCCTCTAAAACCAGAACAAACCTGTCTTCACTCTAAGTTGACTGCCATAGGTATTTTGTTATAGTAGTAGAAACCTGAATGGCATAGTGTTGATTGTGGATGCAACTTTAATCTTCACGGTAGAAAGGAACAAACTTCCTATGAAGAGATTTCTTTTAGAACCAGGCCCCAGGCAATGATTCTAAAAGAAATTTGCTCATAGGAAGTTTGTTGGTGTGGTGTTACCCAGTAGAGTGTACCCCAGATTTGATGAGACTGATCATTTACCATTTACAATAACGGGAACAATATAAGTAAATGTCCTAGGGGAATGGACAGATAACTTATGATTTTGAGATAGCTGATGTTAGTTGTCAACTTGGTTGGATTAAGAGACAACAAGATGATTAAGGAAGCACGCCCTTGGGCAGGGTATGAAGGTGTCTCCAGAGGAGGAGGTCACACTGGTCATGATGTAATACTGAAATGCACTGATGGATTCATATTTTGAGTAGACCGTTTAGAGGCAGGAGAACTGTGCAATATGAATCCTGGATGGAGGAAGAAGGTCACGTGACTCAAGCTTTTGGGAGCCACATGGTTAGTCTGCTCCCTGGCCATCACCGCAGCCACTATCACATATTCCTGCTGTCACGATACTCTGCTTCACCCTAGGCCCAAAACAGTGTCTCTAGCCAACTTGAACTGAAACTTTTAAAACTTTGACCTAAAGTAAATATTTTCTTATTCCAAGTTACTGTCTCAGGAATTTAGTCATGATAATGAATAGCTTACTAATGTGAGTATAGAAATGCCATTAAACAAACCATTGTGTTATCTAACACCCTGAATGCATCTCGCCAACATATACAGAAAATGAAGCCCCGAACAAAGGAACCTGTGTCACTGTTATGTATCACTAAGATGCTCATTCAACTCAAAGGGTCCAGCTTATCTCCCTTTCATTTTAAGAAAAAAATATATAATCACATTTCCATCCTGAGAGGAACAATGGAAGAATCTCTCCACAAACCTTAGAACAAAGGGCTGCTGATTTCATGGTCAAAAGCTCAAAGGAGGAGAAATAAATCACACAGAAGCCTAAAGGAGCCCATTAAAAAAACAGGGGTCACCATGAACCTAACAAATGTAAACACGCCAGAGTGCCAAAGAGAATGTACAACACGGGGAAGAGCTGAGGGTGAGAGGGAAGAGAGCAGGTAACAAGGAAAGGACACATGATCTTTGTTCAAATTACTCTTGCAGGTTCAGAGCCAAGTTGGCAGGACTGAAGGGAGGGGAAAGGATTTCCCCAGTTCCCACCCTTTCCAATTAATCACTGTTGCAGGGTGGGGGCTGGGGGGAGCCAGGCTGGGGCTGCCGCTGGACTGTAAAGAACCAGATACTTTTGTAACTATGAGCCGCCCCAGTTGCAGCTATTCAAGCTGAGACAAGATGGGTAATTAAATTCCAGGACCCTGAGCATAAATTGATTATGTCTTGGGGTCAGAAAGGAATTCCCGTCTCTACCCCCTACCCTGAACTTGGGACTCGTCCCAAGCATAGCACTCAACAGACAGCATGCCTTCGACCTGTTGGCAGGAAGCCCCTGGAGTCTACAAGCCCTTATCCCAAAAGCCGAACCTGAAGCTGCTCGTGAATGCCTCTCCCTGACCGCTGCCCCCATATGCTGAGAGCAAACTCTGCCTAAGGAAGCTAAGAGTAAGAAAACTGTCGAGGCTCCAAGTCTTCTACCAGGGAGAATGAGCCCTGGTAGCTAATAGAACATGCTGCATTAAGTCTCCTCAGCCAGGGTATGCAGATTTCCAAGAAAGTGGCTTCCAGATGGACACAGTCTCTGCCTCACAGCTTCTCCCACGCCCCTCCTTGTACTCTGTGCTCCTAAAAACCGAGCTCTTCTTCTCTATTCTCCAAAGACGCTCCTGCCATTTGCCATTGTTGTACAGTGCTTAATCTGTGTCGTTAATTTAACTCAGATTAACTGTCTGTTTCCAATCTCTGTCAAAATCTCTCATAAGTGATCTGTCATCTCAAAGTCTGTCTGGGTACATTTTGTCACACTAAAATAGAATGCAGACTGGGCGATTTATAGAGAACAGAAAGTTGTTTCTTGAGGCTCTGGAAGGTGGGGAAGACCCTCCAAGAGTGCAGTGCCTACATTTGGCCTAATGAGGAACTTCTTGCTAGGTCCTCACAAAGCAAAATATGGGAGAGCTATCTTGCCACCTGCTCATGAAACATGTTTCAAAAGGGTTGTAAATTCATTAACAAGGAAGGAGCCGTGCTGGGCCCCATCATTTCTTCCAAGCCTTGCTTCTTTATCCTCTCACCTCTCAACACCTGGGCTCTGGAGGGGATTTGTTTTCAACATGACTTTAGGAAGGGATCAAAGCTTTTCGAGCACACCCAGCTGATTTTATAATCCAGCTGCAAGAAAGTTGTAACAGATTTAAAGGTGACAAGATCTGGGTCCCTTTACCTAAATCCAAATATTACCTTTCTTAACCAAAGGGAAGCATATTCTATGTTCTGAGTTCTGAATTCTTGGCCCTCTTTTCAAAGCCCTCATCTTCAAGGTTTAGAAGGTTTAGAAAATCCATATTTTGAATTTCTACGAGTCATTTTTAAAAATTAAAAGTCCCCAAAGAAAAGGAAAAACAAAATGTAAAAGGCACACACTTTACACAGGGATGATATTCAAAGGACCCAATTAGCATATAAAAACCACTTGGAATGGCATACGAAAACCATAGTGAACTATTATTACCCACAATCCTAGAGGAGAAGGAGGGAACTGCCAGTGTTGGAGATGATATGGACAGCTCATCATGGAGGGGTGCGGACTCATACTGACCACAGCCCGACACAGTACAGTGTAGGACCATACAGTGCCGTACCATAAGACAGCAAAACTGAGTGAACCTCCACAATATAGAACAACGGAAGTAGTGAGTGGTAACATGGAGTAAAAGAAGCCAGACAAAGGAATAATGCCGTGTCCCACTTAGACACAATGTAAAATGGGCAAAATCAATCACTGGTGGCAGAAATCAGGGTGTTGATCATCTGGGGGGGGGTTGCTGAAGGACAGTGGTGAAACAGGCACGAGGAAGCTGGTTTCTTCACACCAGTGGTTGCTGTGTGGGGGCTCATTATATGAAAATCCCTTAGACTACATACATTTACTTCCCGAGCTGTTTTGTTTTGTTTTTTTTTACATGCACCTTATATTTACATTTGAAGTCCATTTTAAAGCTAGGCATGGTTGCACGGCACTCAGGAGACTGAAGTAAGGAGGGTCAGAAATTTGAAGCCAGCCTGCCTGACTTCAAAGAGTCAGACCCTATGGCGGGGGTGACTATTTAACTATTTTTAAAAGTTAATTTGTATGAAAAAAAAATCCCTCTGGAGTATTTAAGATTAAATGCATGTTTGAATCAGCAACATTTTCCTATTCAAGCAAGCAAGCCTCCTGCACACTGTTAATATCCAGGTAGGCATGTAGCATAGCCTCCAAGTTAGTTCTTTGGTATCATTACATGGATGTATTCACCCCAAGAGCCCTTTGATGTCTGGCTCTGCTGTCTGGCTCTGCTGTCTGGTAAAAGGCTTATATGAAATTGTACTTTAAAATCCTTTTTAAAGGAAGCCTTCCCAAATCGTAAATGTGAACAAGGCTGAGTTCATCTGAACCTGTTTTTTCTAATAGCAATCACCCCTACGTTCTCCTTCTTCTTCTTTTTTTCTTCCAGTGATAAACCTTGAACACAGTAGGCAAGAACACCAGCACTGAGCTAGCCTCCAAAGTCTTCTAATTATAGTCTTAAGTCCACTCTTAAACCGATGTGATTGATGGGCCAATTCACGCTCTCAAGAAAAAAATAAACCCAAAACATTGAGCTGTCCCATTAAAATGACTGCAGACAATTTTTCCAAGCATATGAAAACAGTGTTGTGTGACCTGGGACCCTTGGCATCTCAGGGTCCCAGTCTCAACCTCAAAAACTCTCAAGTGAAATAATACTTGCCACCTGCCTTATCAGACAGGCTGTGAGGAGCAGATGAGACAGCACCCCACAAATGGAAATACTCTCCCAACTATTGAAAGTTCAGCCTCTGGAGTTACAACATTATCTCTGTCCTCAGTGTGGAATCTTTGTTAATCCAAAAGAAGCAGACTTACTCCCCCGAGAGTGTTTAAAAGGCAAAGATTAAGATAACAGCGTCTCTCTTGTCCCTCTGACTTGTAGGTGTTGACTAGCTATAGAGCAACAGGGAATTCCCAGCCCGGGAACCTTTCGTACCTTCCTCTTGACACTTCTGCATATTCATTTTTTTTTTTTTCTGTGCTGTGGTACACTGGAGAGGACCCATCCCTGTCACATTCTAAAGTGTCTAGCAACATAAAGCAGGCAGATTTCTGAAGATCCTGGCATTACTTGAAAGAGATATCATCATCACCACCACCACCACCATCATCATCATCATCTCTGCTTTAGAAAACTGAGCCAAGAGCCAAGAAACTAAGTATGCAGAATTCTAACAACCAAGGGCTTATTCTCTTTTGACCAGTAAGAGATGAGTATGCCTCTGTGTGAGAAACTAAGTTCATATTAACAAGCCCCGGTACTTGAGCACATGGGTGTAGGCACCTGGTTCTTATTGTCTTTAAATGATAATTTAAAAAAAAAAACTGTCTTCAAGCTGAAACGAAGAGAACGTAAAAGCTCTGAGTTTTCCAGCAAGGCAAGAGGTGGCCAGGAGACAATTGTCCCATGTCCTCCTAACTCCTGTGAGCCCGAGGACTTAGGATCAGCTCATTCGCCTCTTGAGAACTCACAAGACAGCTCCAGCCCTCCCGGGAAGACGACGATTCAGTACAACGCCTCCTGGGTTTGTAGGAAAGGTGATTTGTTTCCCTCCTCTAGATTCCTTTAGCATCTTTTCCTGCATGCTACCCTAGAGGTCTATGGAGTCTACACTGTAAGCAAGAGAGAAGAGACATAGGAAAGAAGAGACACCTTGGCGCTGGGGAAAGTGAACACAAAGAGATTTTTACACAGATGCTCACAGTACAGAGAGCTGAGAATTAGCATTTGTATAAGGCTGTACCACAGCCCTGTGCAATCAGAGTGACCCTGGGAGGGCGCAGTCTCCACTGAAATGTCATGGGCTCTCCAGTTTTCCCAAAGCAAATATCTGCTCCAGCTTCTGATGTTTCCTGTCAGCTTCAGAAGGGCCACAGAGACCTCAGGATCTGCCTCCCTTGTGCTAGGAACCCCAGTTCTTACCTAAGCTCAGTAATTTAAGGCCGAATTTGACAAAAGAGCGTTTGTAATTTACCTCCATGGATAAGCGGGAATGAGTTTCAGTTGTGAGGCAAGAGGGAACCAGGTGGAGAATATGTGTCTACATTAATAGAAAGGAAATATGATAATTAAATGTGTAATGAAAATTACAAAACTTTTCCTTCCTGCCAAAGGCATATGAAAAAAGGATAAAGCCATCGATTTAGGAAAGACGCAGTGCGTGCTGAGGATTCAACACTTCACTACAATACCATAAATCCACGAGGACATCTCAAAGAGCCTGTGCAGTTCACCAGAAAGAGAAGGATACTTCCATCCTTCTTGGAAGGGGGAACAAAACACCCATGGAAGAAGTTACAGAGACAGTGTGGAGCAGAGACTGAAGGAATGACCACCCAGAGACTGCCCCAACTGGGGATCCATCCCATATACAACCACCAAACCCAGACACTATTGTGGATGCCAACAAGAGCTTGCTGACAGGAGCCTGATATAGCTGTCTCCTGAAAGGCTCTGCCAGTGCCTGACTAATACAGAAGTGGATGCTCACAGCCATCCATTGGACTGAGCACAGGGTCCCCAATGAAGGACCTAGAGAAAGGACCCAAGGAGCTGAAGGGGTTTGCAGCCCCATAGGAGGAATAACAATATGAACTAACCAGTACGCCCAGAGCTCCCTGGGACTAAACCATCAATCAAAGAAAACACATGGTGGGGCTCATGGCTCTAGCTGCATATGTAGTAGAGGATGGCCTAGTTGATCATCAATGGGAGGAGAGGGCCTTGGTCCAGGGCCAGAAAGCAGGAGTGAGTGGGTTGGGAAGCAGGGAAGGGGGAGAGGCTTGGAGGGGAAATGGGGAAAAGGGGTAAAGATTGAAATGTAAATAAAGAAAATCTAACAACAACAACAAAAAGAAGGATTGGCCAATCTGAAAACGTACATTCCACACGCATGAAACCAGCAAAATAAGGGAGAAGGGGGAGGGGAAAGGGAGGGGGAGGGAAAGGTGGGAGAGAAGGAGAGAGGGAGAAAGGGGGAGGGAAGGTGAAGGGGGGAGAGAGGGAGAGATGCAGAGATGCAGAGAGAGAGAGACTAAGTGTTGAAGTTCATGGGAAAATAGAATCCCAACACTACTAGCAGGATTGTACAGTTGTTTGAGAGTTTTCAATCATGCTCTATCATCCAGCAAGCCCACCGTGGAGCAACTCTCTAGAGAAACGTGAATGCATGCTCAAAAGTGTCTATCCCAGCACCATCCTTAGTGAAGTAAAGCCAAATTGGAAGCAACCTTGTTATCCATCCATCCAGCAGGAACTGGACGAACTATAGTTTATCCACACCACAGCACATAGACGGAGTGGCTCAAGAGTATGAAGAGTCTGTCCAGACAGCAGAAGGGTTCAGAAAAATTATATAGTCTGTATCTTAGCATCATCGCAGACTTTATCTTCCAATTACTGCCTCCTCTCAACAGTCTGAGCAGCGAGCCTAGTGGGATAGCATCCCTACTCTCTAGTAATGACTTTCAGATATTTGCAACTCTGAAGAATCATTCTTTTAAAAGGAATTATTCAGCTACAGAAAGAGATCCAACACTGTCTGGCTGAATGTCATCTGGCTCAGAGAAGCAGCCAGGATCTCCCAGTCTCACCATAGCCACACACAGGAACTTGGAAGATCTACCTGTCCCACAGCTGTGCCTGTTGGGCCAGCAAGCAAGTCCAAGCGTGCTAGAATGTGGCCAGTTGTAACTAATTAGCTTGGATGTATCGTGAGAAATTCTGTGCCTTTCTCTTGCATGGATAGAACTAAGCCCCTTCCTACTTTAAATAAAAAATTTTGTTGTGGGTTTTTTTTTCCTGTGTACTTCTATTAGAAATAGGTAATTCCCTCCCTTCCTCCTGCTAATAAGCCCAAGGACCTCACAAAAGAAATAAATGTACCTTGTCTTTCTCTGATTCCTAAATGAGGTTCATGTTCAGCTCTCTGTTGGAGGATCCTGCTTCTTAGACATGAAGAGTGAAAATTCTTAAGGGCCCAAACTTTCCAATGTCCATGAGTTAGTGCCTTGCACAGGGTCATAGGCAGACCTTCCAGATCCCTGAAGGTCCCTCTGTGAATGAAAGCCTGTTGCCTTCTGATCCCAGAAGGCCATGAACTAAACAACCCTTCCTAACTAAACACTCATCCCATGAAATCACTCTGATCTGTGTCTCACCAGGTGACTCAAGCTGCCATTTCTCTTGAAGCCTGTGATGGTTTGTATATGCTTGGCTCATGGAGTGGCACTATTAGAAAGTGTGGCCCTGTTGGAGTAGGTGTGTCACTGTAGTTGTGGGCTCTAAGACCCTCATCCTAGCTGCCTGGAAGCCAGGATTCTGCTAGCAGCCTTCAGATGAAGATATAGAACTCTCAGCTCCTCCTGAACCATGCCTGCTTGGATGTTGCCATGTTTCCACCTTGATGGTACTAGACTAAACCTCTGAACCTGTAAACCAAACCCAATTAAATGTTGTCCTTATAAGAGTTGCCTTGGTCATGATATCTGTTCACAGCAGTAAAACCCTAAGTCAAAGCCAGACCAAGTTACCAGGCAGCCATCTCCAATTAAGGGATTGTTTGAGGCTCTGCCTACCTACCTTGGTTTCTTCTGTCCCTTGGGACTGCATTTAATTTTGCCAGCAAGTATCAGGAAAGGTCAGCCCGCATCAATTCTGCTCTAATATTATATTTAAAAAAGATTTTGTCTAATGAGTCAGAGTTCTAAGGAAAGCAACGGATGGAAGAGCCAGTGACTTTTGTGGGTGTGGGTGTGGGTGTGAACTAGAGTTGGACATTAAAAGGTACTGCTGTGTGAACAAAAAGAGCAGGTAAGCTTTTGCTGCCTGCTCAGTCATATCCAGATGCCTTGGCATGGATGGGAAGGACCCCTAGTTCCCTTCCAACTCCAGTTCTTTCTGGTTGTGTGAGCTTTGCTAAGATAGTTGCATCAGTCAACTCAGCTTTTCTACCTTTGAAGTAGAATAGCAAGCCATTCCTTCGCTCAGAGAGAATCAAGTGGAAGGATTCCCAGCAAGCCCTGGACTCCAGAGCCACCAGCAACAGTGATGGACACCTTTGCTTCCACCTCTTTTGCTTCCAACCTCTAACATAGCAAAATGCCCTTCTAATGGGGCCTCCCTCAATCCTGCAGCTTCAGATTCTTGTACACGTCATTTATCCTTTGTCTTGATGAAGGTCCCAAGAGGAAGAGATGATACACTCCAAGAACTGGTCACTCTGTGTGCAAAGCGAAAAAGAAAGATACAGGAGAAAGCCCACTCCCCCCTGGGCAGGTACCAGAAAAGGTACATCCTCTCATCCGAAGAGTTATAACTAGAACCTTCAGAAAGGCATGTTGCCAGTGGACAGAAACCCGTGGGCAGAGAAATAAATGTCTGACCACATTCTCTTCTGCCAGACATCTGCAGTATTCCCACTTAGCCAACCTTAACTGAAATCTGGAGAAAAGTAGAGTCTATAGGTAGTACACACAGGCTAGCTTTCAGGCCAGGGGACTGGAAGAAAGAGACTTGGAGCAAATGGAAGATACTAGCTTGAGACAGGCAAACAAGGGAATAGTTTACGAACTAGGACTCCACTTGGTTTGAGTTCTGCATATGCCCTCCCATATAATAATGTACTTAGCAGCTTGAGACTCTTTTTTTTAAAAAAAGATTTATTTATTATTATTATATCTAAGTACACTGTAGCTGTCTTCAGATACACCAGAAGAGGGCATCAGATCTCATTACAGATGGTTGTGAGCCACCATGTGGTTGCTGGGATTTGAACTCAGGACCTTCGGAAGAGCAGTCGGTGCTCTTAACCACTGAGCCATCTCTCCAGCCCCTGAGGCTCTTACTATATGGATTGTTCACACAAACTTTCTGAACAATGCACGTAGCAACCTGTTAGCAATGTAGGACCCCCACCTGCTATCAGTTTTTCTGACATAGATATTTTTTCTCTGACCAGTGGAATAAGTTTCTCTTCCCCCTTAGCAATCAGAAATTTCTCTTTCATGGACAGTTTTTATTCAAATATATTTCAGAACATATCCATGACTGTTAGGAGTCAATCCAGCCTTGACTGGTTTGGCGTGCATGCTCAGTAAGGCAAATGTTGTCCTCTGAGTGATCTTTTAATGGGGGGAAAAAACCCTATTTACCATCTTATGCCTATACATGACTGAGCATAAATATGATTAGCATCAGATGCATCATGGGATGAAAAATGTACAGTACACAAAGGCTTACATCATTTAAAAATTTCAAAACAATTAACCAGCCAGATGGCTTAGTAGCTAAAGGATCATAAAGACCTAAAGATCCAAGTTCAGTTTCCAGGTCCCACATGTAGAAGGAAAAAACTGAATCCTCCAAGTTGTACACACACACGCACACGCACACACACAGAATCTGTGTCATGTCCCTAACTCTCTTGAAAATCCCTGAACAATGATGATCAGGGCTTTCTGGGTCCTAGGTTGCTAACAGGTTGCTAGATCCATGTGGCCAACTGTTGTTCTTCATAGTGTGTTTCTTTCTGTTCCTCAATATAGCTTCACTGTAAAATAGCTTCCTTGACACTTGACAAATCTGTGTGAGCCTTTATTTCAGTTTCTTTATTTCAGAGAACCTGGAAATACCCTGTGTATCCTTGGACAATCACTAGTGACATGCTCTCCCCACTGCTGACTGGCTGTTTCCTCATTTTCCAGCTTGATCTAGCCAGCCCTCTTCTTTTGCTGCCCTGCAAGTCCAGCTAGGAACTCATCCGAGCCCCTCCCCCATCTGGATAGCCTCAGAGGGCAACTGCCCTGGCTGGAAAAGGCATTTGCTCACTTTGTGCAGACGTCATAGGAGCCATCAGAACACAGCCACGGGTGTAAAACAAGATTTACATTCCTGAACCCCTTAAAACACAAACGTGCACAGATGCGCAGGATGCCTAGAAGCCGAGAATAAATCTAACCAAATCTCCAAAACGTCACAAAGTTCAGCTGCAAACATTAACAGTCTCACTGCTCTTATGGACAGTGAGTGCGTCTGTCTGTTTACCTACTGAGGCCAATGCTGTGGTTCCGTGTGAAATAGCCCTGACTTCTGGTGAAGCCTCTCTCCCCATACAGAGTAAGAACCTCATACTCACCTCACTGCAGCGCTTAGAAGAACAGTGTGTACTCCTTCCAGAACACTCTACGGGGCTGACAGTTTGACTCAGCACATGTTGGAAAACACAAGCTCAGATGAACCCAGAATCCATCTTTTATGTGAATATGACACCGGTGTGGTTCAAAAGGATTTCACTCCCACCGGACACTTGTGAAGACCGAGAAGAAAGAACATGCCAAACCCTGTTCTTTCACCTCGGGGATCATAAGCAATGTGCGTTTTTCCAAAGAGGTTTAAGAGAAAAGGTTGAAGGGGATTCCAGAAAGCAGAGAGCCCAACATCTAATCCTAAACTATAAGAAACTCTGAGCCCAATGGAGAAAGCAGACAACGGGAGAGTCCACCCTGGGCCTAGCCAGTACAGACACCATGACCAACACAAGGGACAGCAAAGCTCTCTAGTATCTGAGTGATCTGGGCAGTGTAGCCCTAAGGTGAAACTCCAAGGCAGAAAGGTAGGGTGAGGAAGAAGGTTGGAAAAGTAGCTGCTCATAGATCGGGTGATTGTGCCAGCTACCACTGAGACAGATCCTCTCAGTGGGTCTAGCTGTCAAGAGACAGCTAGAGAGACAAGAATCAGAAGAGGTTGGCGAGAATACAGAGATCTCGAGGTTAATGGGAGAAACAGATGCTCCTAGAAAAATAAGGCGACTCAACTGTCCCATCATTCCTGAGACCTAGCAGGAGTCTTTGTATCTGTGAAATCCCATTCCATATGGAGCCTATTGGGAACTTAGGGAGAATGTCAGGATAGGGCAAGAACAGGGAGATTTCTTTCCTTCAAGAACTTACTGCCAGGAAACAAGCCAGCCTACTGATGTAAGAAAGCAAAAGGCAGATGGAAAAGCATGCAGAAATATCAGGGGCCCTGTCTTTGAGAACAACTATGTATGGGGTCAAATAGCTCCCTTCCAATCAAGATCCCATACCTAGAGGGGAGAAGGAAATGACTCCAGCAGGCCAGAGCTAGAACCTAGACAGTGCCTTCAGACTCCTCCATTACAGTTTCAATACTGGTGCCTCAATAGGCCTATGTATTTTAGACTTGGTCTGAGGCCCACACCCTGCTGGGAAGTGGTGGAGTCTTTAAGAGATGGGCCCTGATAGAAGGAAGCTGGGTCACTAGAGCCTCATGCTTATTGAGGCCTTGGACTCTTTTCCTACTCTTTTTCCTCCTCCCTCTCTTCCTCCTCCTTCTCATCCTCTTCCCTCCTCCTCCCCTACCTAAGAACCTCACATTTGTTTTCCAACTACAGTGAAGTAAATAGGATACCTCCACTATGTACTCTGACCATGATGTACAGTGCCACCATGGGCCCAAAGCAAAAAGGCCTACTGACCGTGTGCTGAAACCTCAGAAACAGAGACAAAATAGCCCTGCTCACATCTCAGGCATGCATTGCAGTGAAAGATAAATGACACGCCTTTCTTCCAAACCTCATTTCCAGCTATCCAGATGTATCACACTGAGTTTCTTAGACGAGAATGCATGAAAACCATCTGCTAAACCATCATAATAATTAGCTTTCGAGTGTAGGGTACTCTCTGTGACCACCTCATTGCTAAGTAGTACCCTTATCGGGGGCACATCCAATATAGCTGCACGGAGCAGCCCTTTGCTGGCTCTAAGGTAGATAGAAGTGACAGCTTCCAACCCCTTCAGGACATGTCTAGAGTAGAGAGAGGTGATGGCCTCCCAAGATGGTCATATCAACATCCCTAAAGGCCTTTCAACTGATTCTTCAAAAACATCTAGGACAAATCATCTCATTTTCCTGCAACTGTATGGCCTGTTCAATAGCATTGCATCGTGGGGAATTCTGTGAGTATAAATAAGTCTTTAAGTGTGAGAATATGTGTGTGTGTGTGTTTTTTACTTGTGCGTGTGCGCGCGTGCGCGTGCACATGTGCAGCCCAACCCACATCATGTCAAACATATTAAAACAAAGCCATGTTTCACATACAAATCTTTACTTTTTGCTCCAAAAGCATCTTTAAAGGATTTCTGTAATTTTGCTTTTGAAATGATGAACATCCAAGTCACTCATTTAATTAACTATTGGCAATGATCTCCCGTCCCTTGTGCACACTCGAGAATCCTTTCAGAATGAGAAAATACAGCCTATAAATTATTTTCAAGTGTTATAATGAGTTCTTGAGTACTAAATTTAATAATAAAATGACATGTTGCATTTTTCACATATTCAGCTGGGCAGTTCATCATGGGAGAGCTGCAGTTTTCTTCACTTTGGGGCTCATAAGAGGGATTGAGGTCATTTACAGTCAGAGGCTAATGGAGAGCGAAAGCCCAAGACGAAAGACTAGACATGGCCCTGAGGAATAAATAAATGACCCTGGTGTGTTTAAGCATGTGTGTAGGTAGGCTATGTGGGGCAACAGAGAAGGGTGCAACTCTCCTTAGAACCTTGGGTTTCCTCCTCTATAGTAAAGGTTAAAGGCAAAGTTGTTCCCTGGACAGAATTATCCACACCATTGTTGGCAATGCTAAGCACTCTGCTTGTTTCAGAAGACCCAACAAACCTGGCCATTGCATTCCATAGTCTTCTCAGCCTGTTCCTTTCCCCTCAGCCAATACCCAGTACAATTAAAGATGCCTATCAGGAATACCAGACCCAGACACAAACATTCCTGCAACTGCAGCCTATTACTGGAATACTGAGCAAGTTTCTTGAAAAGTCCAAAACAGTCAGGGCAAAAGAAGGTCACTTTCATGAGCTAGGAAGATTGTCCAGTGAGTGCAATCATTTTCTGGGCAAGGTCCTTTGACCTGAATTCAAGTCCCCAGTACCTATGAGCCAGCTTGATGGCTGCCATCACAGCTCTAGGCTTAGTGAGAAACCCTGTCTCAAAGAAATAAGACAAGGAGTGATAAGAAGAGACTGCCAACATCCTGGCCTCTGCAGTGTGTGCATGCATGTGCACGCGCGTGCGCGGACACACACACACACACATCATTGTCGTCATCATCATCATCATCCACAAACACCTCCAAAATAAATAAAGTTAAACAAATTGAATTAAAAACACCATCATTCCCTTATGATGGTTAACATGAAGAGTTTAAATGACAGTATCACCTAGGAGATACACTTTTGGCATGTCTGTAAAGGCTTTTCTAGCTTGGGTTAATGCAGGTGAGAAAACACACCCCAATTGTGAGCAGCACCGTCTCATGGGCTAGAGGCCCAGAAGAATAAAGAGGAGAAAGCTAGCCGAGTACCAGTGTTCATCTCTTTCTGCTTCCCTATTGTAGATGTGATGTGACCAGCCGCCTCCCACTCCAGCCGCCATGGCTTCCCCACCACGATGGATTGTAACTTCAAACTATGAGCCCCCAGATCCCTGGCTTCTTTAAGTTGCTCTATTCTGGTGCTTCTGACAAAGCAACAAAAGCAACTAATTGATTTGTGATGGATTTTCCAGAGGAACGAAATAATAGGACAGTTGATTTGGGTGGGGGGGTCCTATCATGAAATTAAATGTGTCTACCCAAAGCAGACAAGAGTATAAGCTGACATCACATAATGTAACCTGATATTAAGCTTTAAGGCAAACTGCATGTACAGCATCCCGCATGGTGGCCTTGCAGGTCCAATACAGAGCTCCAGCAAGGACACAGTTTCCTCACCATTGTCAAGCTGGAAAACACTGATAGACAGGGAGAGGGTGTAATCACCTGGCTTCTTGAAAGCTGGTGCTTCACACCCTTTCTGACATCGCCCAAGCAGTTCATTAAATGTGAATTTCAAGGCCTCTCTCCTGAGTAATTCTGAGTTATACTGCTTTATCGGAGCCAAGGAGTCTGGATTTCTACCACGTAGCATTTCTTATGTGGGGAGATTGTTTTAGGAAGGGTATAGAACACTGTGTTGAGGAAAATTAGTGTCCTCCACTTATCCAGGGTATCTTCCAAGGTGCCCAGAGGTTGTGGGAACTTTCAGAGGTTGTCAGACCCTGTATAAGGTGTGTTACGATTTTCTTATAAATATATACCTGTGGTAGTTTAGTGCATAAATTAGGCACAAAAAGAGATTGGCAACAATAACTAATAACAAAATATAACAACTAATATTAAACAATCGATTTGAAGAATTCAATTAGAAGAATAAAGAACAAACACTGCAGCCAGCCACCACTCTACAAGCTCCAAGGCCTAATTAAGTGAAATAAGGGTTACTTAACACATTGAGATGCCCTTATTTGAATGATAGCAGAAATGACCACTAAGTGAGTAGTGTCTAAGTGGACACAGTAGACAAGGGGTAAATCATACACTGGGCAACCTGTAGAAAAAAATATATTATTCACAGTAACAATTCCAATACACATTATATACAACATGCAAGAAATCATCAGATAGTATTAGCTGGTCCAGGGTTCAGACATGTACCACCCAGAAAGCCCACCGTGTGATAGTCTGGGTTATGTATGTAAAGAGTTGGATTCCGTGTCTATGCCAATGAAGGGGGTTGTTTTCCCTTCCCTGATGACTTCTCATGCACTGACTGAGGGAAGCTGTCAGCACAGTGAGGTGGCCTTACGTCTCTTACTTACAATAGCCTGAACACAAATTCCGCCCGCACATTTCATGCTCCTGTGGCCTCCAGTATGCCTCTGTGTTTTGGCAAGCCTTGGTGTGCTGAAGTCTGGGTGGATCATGACTATGACACACAGTCAATATTCCACAAATGTAAATCAGACTTTGACAGGGGAACTTCCACTCTGGTGCCAAAGGAAGTGTCTATACTTCAGGAGCCCGCTAAGATAAGGCTCTGACAGAGGGGCATGTAAAAAAAAAAAAAAGTGATTGTGTGGGCTCAGAATTCACCTCCAGCCATGGTGCTGGGCCCCATGAGTCCCCAGAGGTGCTGCACAGGAGCCAGAAGGCTGTGACAGTGGAGCCTCAGCAGAGGGTTCCCCAGTCATGCCTGGCATTGATTGAAACAGTACCCTCCCTGGCAAAACACAACCTCAACTGTAGCTTTCAGGCTCCAAGTCTTGGTCCTCGATGACCTGGCCACATCATTTCCCTCATTGGCCAGCTGATCCTGAATGGCCTTTAGCCTTTACTTCTGGGAAACTCCTCTGGAGCTCAGGGCTATGGAGCTAAGTTCTGTTAAATTATAAACCAAAGTCACAGAGAAATCCTATCCCTCAAGTGATGGAGATGGGGCCTTTGGGAGGTGAGTGGAGCAGGAGCCTTTGGGAAGGGGATTCACACTCATTTACAGGGGGTTGAAAAATGCCTTGTTGTTTCTCCATACAGAGCATAGAAGCAATGCTATTTAAGGGGCAGGAAGAGGACCCTTGCTGCACACTGAATCTGCTGGCACCTTAATCTTGGATTCCACAGACTCTAAAGAAGGTAAGGAATGAATTGCTGTTGTCTACAGGGTGCTTCGTTTGTGAACCTTTGTTACCATAGCCCAATCAGACAAAGGCATCCAGAATGGGGGGTCACCCCCAAGTCTTCCCCAAGACAACGTGACACCCTGTCACAGTTATCCTTTTGGCTCTCCCATAACACTATGCTATATGTCCTCTCATGCTAGATGGTTCTGTGTATCTCCAGTGGCTCCAGGCAGAAAAGGGTCTCAGCTGAGCAGTGCCACTGCTAAGGAAGTGGGCTTGGGGCTCTCAGGTGCTGAGTGGAAGACCCTGGTAAAACAGGCTTCACCACAGATCTCTGGACCTGGATGATTTTGAGACTGATTGCTCTGAAGGAAACATCATGGCCACTGTGCTTGTCGCAGAAGAGGTGAGCATGGCATTTAAACACACACACTATCGCATTTCTGCCATCTGGGCCTGTCCTACCAACCTGCTCTTTTGCTTGCTGTAGGATAGAACTCAAGAAGGTGGATTTCAAGATAGGAAGTGAGTCTAGGATTGGATGCAGCCTGGGGGAGAGTAGGTAATCTGTTTGTCTACAAGAAGGAGCTCCACCCCCCTAAACTCCTCTTTCTCTTTCACCTTCCCCATTTTTCGAAATTAAGACATAGTTTGTTTCAGAGAAATCCCTATAGTTTTGCAGTGAATCTTCTCCTTTTTCCCTTGTTCTGCTTTGATTTGGTTCTGCCCCTGGCAACCAGCATGCCTAGATTTAAACAACTCTCATCAGTAGATCACAGGCGACAACACGAAGGTACCAGGAGATTAGATAGTTTGTCCCACTTCATAAACTGAAGGATGGTTGGGTGGAGAGCCAGGCTGTGGCCCCCCTCACCTTGTTTCCTATGCAGAGCCTAGTCAAGACATTCTTCAGGGATACTAAGACTATTTTTAAATATGTTTATTCTTTAAAGAAATTCACTCCGTCAAAAATTGCACTAGATCAGAACAGCAGGGTTACAGGAAATGCTACCAACAGGCACCAAATCTATAGCTCTCATCTGGCCATGACAGTAATGGCAGCAGTAACAATACCTACCATTAATCAAGCTTTCACTATGTTTCCAGCTCTGTGCTAAACACGTTGCGTGCATTTTATCACATTCATTTTCTCTATTTTTAGTTGAGAACATTGAGTCTTAGAGAGTTACATGACTTACCTAAGATCTTGAGACCACTAAGGGAACTGTCTGGCTCAAAGCAGTTCTACTCATCTATCCATCCATCCATCCATCCATCCATCCATCTATCTATCTATCATCTATCTACTTATCTATTTATCTATCTATCTATCTATCTATCTATCTATCTATCTATCTATCTATCTAACTATCTATCTATCCTACCTACCTATCATTCTATGTATCTATGTTCTCTATTTTTAGTTGAGAACATTGAGTCTCAGAGAGTTACATCTCCAGTGGTTCCAGGCAGAAAAGGGTCTCAGCTGAGCAGTGTCACTGCTAAGGAAGTGGGCTTGGGGCTCTCAGGTGCTGAGTGGAAGACCCTGGTAAAACAGGCTTCTCCACAGATCTCTGAGCCTGGATGATTTTGAGACTGATTGCTTTGAAGGAAACATCATGGCCACTGTGCTTGTTGCAAAAGACATGAGCACTGCATTTAAACACACACACTATCATGCATCCATCTATCTATCTATCTATCTATCTATCTATCTATCTATCTATCTATCTATCTATCTATATCTATCTCTAACTCCAGTCTTCTCCAGAAGTGACTACAACAGTGCAGACACAACTAATCAGAAGCCTGAAGAAGGTAGGAAGGAGGAAACATGTCATTGCTGCCATTACAACCATGCTCAACAGACAGGGGAACACCCCAGTGAAGGTCAGGATGTGGCACTGGTGAAGTTTTCACTAAAAGCCAGAAATTCAAGTGTGAGTTGAGCCACTAATAGAAAGTACAGGGGGCTGACTACATTCAGCAGAGAGCATGAGCTCTAAACTGTCCTCCCAAAGCCTAGTGCCAACAGGCCACTGTGATTTATACTTCAGAGTCACACAGAGCCTGCAGGCACCAACTCTGCAGTAGCAGAGAGTAGATGGACTGCCCTGGGATGATTTCCCTGCACGCACCACGCTTCCTTAAAAGGCCTCCAGTGTATGTACAGTTCTGACACCAGGGCAGAACTGAATCATAGTGGGGCCTCTCTCTCCCCCCTTATATGGTCAAGGATCACAATGGCATTCTCCCTTCTAATTTATGAAACAAATGAATAGAGGAATGCCGATGAGGAGCTGTGGGGACGGATGGTTCAGCAGGGAAGATGGAAAGTTCCTGCTGCTGCTGGGGAAATCACAAGAGCAAGTAGGCAGAACGCACCCCTCCATGGCCGTCTGCTCTTAACTATGGAGAGCCAACACTTCCGTTCTTCTCTCGGATGTCAACATTTCATGAAGCCAAAGAGTACGCAGGGCTCCTCACACACACTGTGAAGGTGAAAAGTAAAGGAGGCGCAGGTATTTCCAGGCTTTGGCCTTCTTTGGAGAGCTTTCTGCCTACCCGTGCTCTTTTTCTCTGTGAAACACACACACAGAAATGCATCCGCAGATACACTCATGTGACGTCCACAGACACACACCCATAAGAGACATGAAGACACACCAACCCAAACAGACTTACATAAAAACACAGACTCACACCAATGTAGGCATGTCAGTACAGACCGAGCCAGTTACACATTTGACAAGGGACCATTTCGTTTTAAACAGAAGACAGAAGTTAGGCAAAGGACCATGAGACTACAAAGTGTTCTTTTTATATAAAAGGCCTTAGCTGTGTTGTTAGAAGTTAGGAACCCCAAAGTTTCTAGCTAAATTCTGTCCTAAAATTGGAACTAATAAAGACAGGGGCTGCAGATACAATGCAAAGGTGTGGGAATTCTCACAGCGAATTGCTTGAATGTAATCAAGCATAAATTATGTTCTCGTTTAACCTATCTTCAGCTTTGTGGTCATTTACTTTTAGTTGGTTAAGACTTTGAAGTGATCTGATTGATATACACTCTGGCCTAAATGATCAAATGAACATGCAGAAGAGAGGTTCCGGGTAAATGGTGTGCTACCTACAGTGACTCACTGTATATGGATAATTCCTTATGAGAATAGGAATTACTCCTGTCTACAAGATCTTTAATGATCCTTTCTAAAGATGGTGACCTCGTGGGTTAATTACACCCAGGCCTCAGCCCTTAAAGGCTAGACCACCTCAATACAGCCACACTGGGAACCAAGTTTCCAATACATAAAACATTGGGTTACATACTTAAGACATATCCAAAGCAGAGCAAAGGTTTTAAGGCTCTTCTGTCTTCTAGTGAGAAAAGCAAAAGGACCAGGAAAGAGTAATTTCTCTTAAAATCCGTTCGCATATATTTCCTAGGCCACTGCTTTTCGTCCCATACACCCAAAGCTCTGGTCACACCTTCCTGTTCACAGCCCAGATGTCTCCGAACACTCCACAGGATTGTTTCGATCCCACAGTGATATCTGGAGCCTGTTATTTTTCCCTGACCAATCCCAACTTCTACCTGAGAAACAAACACACCTAGGTAAATTTTGTAGAATTTTGCTTAACCTCTATTACCCAAGACAATCTCTTCTTTCCTGTGCAAAAAAGAGTGAGCATGTGACCCTACTCTGAGAAGACGCTGAATCTCAATTGAGGTGGAGATGGGGCAATGTGTTATATCTCTCTCCCCTGGTCTGGAAGGTGGCTATCTAGGGTCCTGTTATTATCATTATTATTATTATTATTGATTTCTACATCATTCTATTGATGAAGAATCTATCCTTTTATCACATACTTGCAAGTTCACCTAAAATTGATCTTATTACTTGCGTCCAAAGTACCCTACCTGACCTCTTCTTCCTGACCACGCATTTATAAATATCTATACATTTAATCCAATCCACTGCAAGTGGGGTTGGGGTTAAACAGCTCCCTTTGGGAAGTAAAGCAGATACTAAGACCTTACATTTGGATGGGGGGGGGGCAGTAGGGAAGAAGGGTCCTGGAAACCACCGTCCCCTCATTACCACACCCATAGTCACTCCAAATTGCCCAGAATTTCTGGCTTTGATCTTCAAACACACCATTCCCAAACTAAAAACTTAAGATTCTATCTCTGCAGCTGGAAATAGAAATAATCACAAACGCACAAAGCAAAGTTGATCCAATCAACTCTTGTAAGCAGTGCACACAACCCTCCGAGAGCCAAGGTCAGGAAACTCTGGGGCTTTGCCGTATCTTCACAAGGAGATGGACTGTCCTGCTTGTCAGTCTGGATTTGTCTCCCTGGGACAGCACCATGGTCTCTGACATACAGTACATCTGCATGTGATTTCCACATAATGGGAGCAAGGCTTGGTTATTTTAAAGCAACAAGTACCATTAAGGCCTTTCTGCCAAAACCCATATTTCTCTTTTGTTACAAAGCTCTACAAATATTTGTGTTTTCTGATGAACTTGGCAGCATGGTGCACTTTCAGATTCCCTACCACTCTTCCTTTGAAACAACTGCCTATCTCTGGCTGCGGGTTCCTTGCTATGGACAGTGATCCTCCAGAATAAGTTCAGCTTTAAGGAATTTTCTTAAATTCTGCTGTTAAAGATGGCCATCCCTGGCATGTACCCTGAGAATCCAGGGACACAACCTGGACAGCACAATAGCATTGTGAGCAAAGATTTTAAAATATATTTCAAATTTTAATGATATATATATATGTGTGTGTGTGTGTGTGTGTGTATGTGTGTGTGTATATGTGTGTGTATATATATATGTGTGTGTGTATATATATATATATATATATATAGAGAGAGAGAGAGAGAGAGAGAGAGAGAGAGGAGAATGCACATGTGGAGATCAGAGGACCACAAGGGCACCGTGGATATCAGTTCTCTCTTCTCTCATATGGGTTCTAGGGCTGTAACTCAGATCTCAAGTCTTCAGGCTTGGCAACAAGCACCTTTCTCTACTAAGTCATCTTGCTAGCCTTTTGCTCATGTTTATTATTTACCTGCCTTTCTTTCTTTCTTTCTTTCTTTCTTTCTTTCTTTCTTTCTTTCTTTCTTTCTTTCTTTTTCCCTTTCTTTCTCCCTTTCTTTCTCTCTCTTCCTTCCTTCCTTCCTCTCTCTCTCTCTCTCTCTCTCTCTCTCTCTCTCTCTCTCTCTCTCTTTCTTTCTCTTTTCCTTTCTTTCAAGTCTTTCTAGACAGGGCTTCTGTTCCCTGGTCATTCTGGATCGAGCTGACCTCCAACTCAGAGATTCCCTAGCCTCTGCCTCCCAAGTGCTAGGATTAAAGGCGCATGCTACCACCACCCAGCTTGTTTTTTCTCAAATTTCCTACGGTGGAATTGCCTTTTCGGTGTGTCCTGCTTTTCTCAGCTTTGGCTGTGAGTAGATTCCCACATCCAGCAGCACAGTCAGGGTACAGGACATTTCTGCCACGCGAGGGAAGCCTTTGTGAACTCACAGCTCGCCATGACCATGTACGTGTGCCCCTACATTTTGTCAAATGAACTCGTACAGCATGCGACCTTTGAGTCAGGTTCTTTTGCTGGTCAAAATTCATCCAACTTGGCACACCCAAGTTCTATTCTATTGTAAAGCATTGTATGCCTCTATCTGTTTACTTGTTCACCCGTTAGATGGGATTTGGCTCTTTCCTGCTTGGAACTATTATGAATGAGCTGTTGTAAATATTTGCATACACGTTTTATGCAGGTATAAGGTTTAATTCTCCAGGGTATATACACAGGAGTGGGGTTACAAGATCATATGGTAAACATCTGCTTAATGTCATAAGCATTTGGCAACTATTTCCCAGAGTGGCTTTCTTGCTATCCTATTTGCACCTCCACAGATGCCGCACTGTGTAAGAGTCCCAGCGATGTGTGGATTCATCAGTACTTGCCTTGGTATCAGCATGACTTTTTATTTAGCTCTTCTAACTGTTCTGTAGTAGTTTTACTCTCGTTGCCTATCCTCCTGTGTGCCTATTTGAGATCCATGTATCTCAAATCTCTCTGGCCAAGTGTCGTCTGTTCAGAGCATCCATACAACTTTTACTTAGGTAGCTGTATTAGCTCTTCCATTATCCTGAAAGCATTGAGCTTTCTACCCATCAAAAACCATGATTTTTCCAGCAGACTCCCTCGCCCTTCTCTGCCCTCCTCCTTGAAGGGTGATCTTCTTCTCATTCTTCTTCTTCCTCCTCTTTCCTTTTTCTCCTTCTTGTTCCTAATATTTCTGTGTGTAATTTTCTGTGACACCAGAAGATGTCCCAACCAGTAAGAAGAACACATGCTCCACTATGTTCATAGCAGCCTTGTTTATAATAGCCAGAAGCTGGAAAGAACCCAGATGCCCCTCAACAGAGGAATGGATACAGAAAATGTGGTACATTTACACAATGGAATACTACTCAGCTATTAAAAAAATGAATTTATGAAATTCCTAGGCAAATGGATGTACCTGGAGGGTATCATCCTGAGTGAAGTAACCCAATCACAAAGGAACTCGCACAATATGTATTCATTGATAAGTGGATAATAGCCCAGAAACTTAGGATGCCCAAGATATAAGATACAACTTGCCAAACGCATGAAATTCAAGAAGAACGAAGACCAAAGTGTGGACACTTTACCCTTTCTTAGAAATGGGAACAAAACACCCATAGAAGGAGTTACAGAGACAAAATTTGGAGCTGTGACGAAAGGATGGACCATCTAGTGACTGCCATATGCGGGGATCCATCCCATAATCAGCTTCCAAATGCTGACACCATTGCATACACTAGCAAGATTTCGCTGAAAGGACCCAGATGTGGCTCTCTCTTGTGAGACTATGCCAGGGCCTAGCAAACACAGAAGTGGATGATCACAGTCAGCTATTGGATGGGTCACACAGCCCCTAATGGAGGAGCTAGAGAAATTACCCAAGGAGCTAAAGGGAACTGCAACCCTATAGGTGGAACAACAATATGAACTAACCAGTACCTGGGAGCTCTTGTCTTTAGCTGCATATGTATCAAAAGATGGCCTAGTCAGCCATTACTGCAAAGAGAGGCCCATTGGACTTGCAAACTTTATATGCCCCAGTACAGGGGAACGCCAGGGCCAAAAAGGGGGAGTGGGTGGGTAGGGGATTGGGGGGGGTGGGTATGGGGGACCTTTGGGATAGCATTGAAAATGTAAATGAGGAAAATACCTAATAAAAAAAACTAAAAGAAAAAAGAAAATGATCACTAAAAATAAAAAAAAATACTGCTGAAAATCAAACACAATGACTCCCTCATATGTGTAAACCCAGCACACCAACATGAAACCCATCCTTAATCTTCATACATGCTAACTTAGCACACTAATGTAGTTCATTTTCAACCTCATAAGTAATTTTAGTATGTGTATATAGCACATACTAATTTTAGTATGTGTATATAGTGTGTGTATATATGTGTGTTTCTTTTAAAAAATTATCTGTAGTGTTGAGATGCCTGGAGATCTCTCATATAGAATAAGAGCAACACCATCCTTTAGAAGTTGAGTCCTGAAGTAACGTGTGTTAAGAGCACCACATTCCAAATGAGTCTCAGCAACATTGTAGACTTTTGCCGCCCCCCCCCCCCCCCCCCCCCCCCGCCCTGAAGTCCCTGGGCGTTGCTGTCGAAACCCTTTCTCTTTAAGGCATATCATCTCATGGAAGTTGTCTGCCTTCCTTTTCTCCACCAACAATGTCCTTTATCAGAGCCTCTTCCTTCAGCACAAACTCAGAGGAAATAAAACAAGAGGAGAAAATTGGTAAAAATAGAAAAAAAAACCCACCTCACCCTATGCTGCAGAGGGATTTTAATTTGCAAATCACAGAAGAGAGTGTCTTATGTCTCATTTGACTTTAGTTTCAAAGCAGGGGGAGCTGATGGGGAGATGAGGTTGGTGGGTACCGCAAATGCTACATCTACAATGCAGACCGTGCTGCCGTCAGTAATAAGTTGGGAGCCGGCTCTACGTAAATGCAAACAATTTTCTTATTTTCATGAAAAAAATTCACTGATAATTCTCACTGATACAACTGAATGTATACATAGTTCCAAGCTGTCTCCCTTAGCTGATGTGTGTGGTCCCACTGGAACTAGACTCTGAGTGCATGGTACAGGGCAAACGCCTTGAACTCAGGACCTGAATTCTAGCACCTCTTCCTTCCACGACATGATCTCAAGCCCTGATTTCAGCTTCTATACAATATGGTTAATAATAAAAGATTTAATTCAATCTTTCTAGATGCAGAAAATGAGGTCCCAGCTCCAGTGACCTCACGTGATAAAGTGGACATGGTTCTCAGGAATACAGAAGAACCAGGACAGTGACAATTCAGTCATAAAACCACACCGACACAGACACCTAGGGAATGGGAACAACCAGACCTCAGGAAGAACATTGTATGCTCTTCCGGATCTCAGGGGTAGATGCAGGTCTTTGCTGGCTTTGTCACCACTTCAACCCAGACATTCTTTCCCATTGGCTTGCTGTTTTCCTTTACAGGTGTTGATGTTTTTGATCCCCCAGTGTCTGCTTTCTCAATATTCAGTTTCCTGCAACTTTATTCATAACTATCATCACTCCATCACTCCACCCTATACCTCAGGATCTTTTAGAAGCTTTGGCTTTTCCTCCCTAGCTCTTACATAGTCGGGTGGTGGTTAGAATGAGAATGGCTCCCACTGGCTCTTATATTTGAATGTTTGGTTCCCAGTTGGTGGGCGAGTTAGGAAGAACTGAGAGATGTGGTAGTGTGGGAGGAGATGCATCCCTGGGGGAATAGACTTTCAGGCATCAAAAGTCCAGGCCATTCCCAGTTAACGCTCTCTCTCCCTCCCTCCCCCACCCTCTCTGCCTGCAACACACAGATCAGGTGTGAGCTCCCAGTACCCTGCCTGCTTCCCTGTCATCACACTCTATCCACCCATGGTGACTACGGACTCACCCTCTGAAACCTTAAGCAAGCCTCCAATTGAGAAGCCTTCCTTCTCTGAGTTGTCTTGGCCATGGTGTTTCACCACAGCAACAGCGAGATAACAAAGACAGTTATCAGATTACTAACGTCAAGGTGGTTAGAAATAAGTCTCTTGCCAGATTTGAATTCTGTTTGGATAGGGGGGTGTTTGTTTGTTTGTTTGTTTTTGTCTCAAAAGATACAGTGAGGTCTAGGCACCTAACCTGGGCTGGTCATTCTGCTCAAAGCCAGAATCTTGCTGTGGGGGAAGAAAGTCACTTAGGATGAAAATGGCAGGCTTAAAACCACCAAAAAAGTTATAGATGCTGGCACTGGACTCATGTAATAAATGGTACATGTCTTCTCAGAGCACATCAGATACAGATGATTAACATCTGTATGATGCCTGACAGACACAATATCTATTAGCTAAATAGCCAAATCATCAAGTATTAACCGAGGAACTACTGTCTATGAAAAGTAATTATAGGTGCAGAAATTACAGGAGTGACGAGTCAGATATGGTTTTCACCCTTATGGAGTTTATAATCTAATGGAAGGGACATTTATACGAGCCACAAAATTTACAGGGAGCCCATTGATTCCACTCAAGTACACAATCAAGAGAAAAGAAAAGATATTTATGTGCACACACTTGTCATTATTGTTCACAATAACCTCCCAAATATTCATCGGTGGAGAGTAAAAGCCAAATGGGGCACATGTGTGCATGTGTCTGTGCACACACAAGAGCACACACACAATGAAACATCAGCAAATACTGAGGCATGCCATGATATGGTGAGCATTGAAGAAGACAGACCAAAGGCCTCATATTACATGAGTCCATTCATATGAAATCCTTCAATCAATCAGGAAAACTAGAAAGTGAGTAGACCCGTGGATGCTTAGGACAGCACGGTCATGGGCTGTAGCAGGGTAGTAACAGCCAAAGGGAACAAGATGTCTTTGCAAAATCACAATGTCTCAAAACTGTGGCAATGGTTGCCCAAGACTGCAGATATGAACACAGAACTTCAAGAGTGTAAATTAGTGTGTGAGTGATATCAGAAGTCATTAAAATTATTTTAGAACTTTCAGGAGACAAATAAAAAGTGGCACGAAGAGGCCCTCTTTTAGGAAAGGTGGTCAAGGGAGACCTCTTGAACGGGATGACCTAAGTGTTGGCACGGAGCAGCTTTGAGATGAGCAGAACAAGGAGAGGAAGCACCCATGCAGAAGCCAGAAACAGAGCAGGACTCGGCAGGATGGTGACCATGCTCTTCTTCCACGTAAGATACAAGTGGCTCAGGGAGGCGATGAGACAAAGGTCATGTTTCTCCTCTTCTCTTTTTCTTCTGAGATGTGTAGCTCAAGACGGCCTCTGTCTCGTGACCCTCCTGCCTTAGGCTTCACAGGGGCTGAGATGGTTGCTATATGCCAGCACCACCAGCAGAGATCATTTTCAATCCGTTCCAGTTTGTTTTGAAAAACCATATTAATACTACCTTCCTGCACCTTAACTATAAATACTAAAAGAATTCACTTGTAATTTATAGTCACCTGGTCAGGGAGAAATAAATTCTAATACCAGATTTCACAACTTTTGGCTAAGTCTGCAAACAAGAGTTATTTACTAGCTGTCGTTTCTTGGGCCTGGAAGTACCCTATTCATGGGAAACCCTAAATCTGTCCTATATTGGCTTAAGTAGATTTCAGATGTGCTTTTTGACAGCTGAGCTAAACAAAGAATGTTTCCTTGAGGATCTCAAGGGATCCTGGCCAGTATATGGTTGCCCCCCACCTCTGATTCACAGTTCTAGTTACCCAAGGTCAACCACCATCCACAGATGTGATGCAGAAAATTCGGGAAGGAATTCAGATGTTTTAAATTCTGTGACACTTCACGTAGCATAGAATCTCAGGCTCTTCCACTATGTCCCATCCAGAATGTGAACCATCTCTTTTGCCTGGCATATCCATTCTGTACAGACTACCCACTAATCACTAATGTGTATACTACCCAACGATCACTACTGTATACACTACCCACTCATCACTACTATATACACTACCCACCAATCACTACTGTATAGCCCTGTTGGCTTCAGCCTGACTGCTGCCAGTGCCTCAGAGCAAGAGATTGATACTTATTTAATAATGACCCCTAAATGCATGAGTGGTAACATTTGCTTTAATTATTGCATTGTATTGTTAACCTCTTACTGTGCCAAATTTATAAGCTAAACTCTATGATAGGTAGGTGTGTGTATATAGAAAACACAGTCTATTTACAGCGCAGTACTATCTGTGGTTTCAAGCATCCACTTAGGGTCTTGACTCTTAGCCTCAAAGGATAAGGACGGACTGTTGTATTTTACAGAGGAGGGTCAGGCTGTTCTGCAGCCTTGCCCTGCTAAGTAGATTAATGAAACACCTATAACCCCTACATCCCCCTCCTTTGGGCCCTGATTCCTCAAAAAGCAGAAGGCTGAAATAAACCAACTCAGAATCTTTCCCAGACTCCTCATTTTATTTACGAATCTGATTTTTACAGGGATCAGAAAGGAAAACACGGCCTTCAGCTGAAAGATCGCTACCATGTGACTGGTGTTCCATCTCACTTGGAACTTGATTAAAACCAAATCTGTTCACTGGCCAACAGGTCAAACGTGCCCCATCCAAGCGCTGCAGAGCACTTAAGACTATGCATAAACACACAGCCATCAAACTGATTTGAATGGAGCAAAATACACACACAATCTGGCCGAAATGGGGCTTTGCTCAGTGGTACTCGGCTCTGAAAGAAAAACTCACAGCTTGAATGTCTCAAAAGAACCTTCCAGGGAGGTTAATGGATCTGTTTACTAATCAAAGCAGCATTGGGAGGAGCTTAAATTAGCTCTGCTCTCAGCAATCTTTTGAACAGAAGATTGTGTGTTGGTTTGGAAGAGCCCTAAATAAGCCTCTGACATGGGTAGCATCTATTTGTAAGTGGTAAGACTCTGGAGATGTTGGAGATAAGATGGCACCCCAATAAAGTAACTTGTCCAAAGAGCAAAGAAGGTTGGCAGCTAAATTTGATGAGGACTCTCACCTCGTGTGCTTCTTTGTTTTTGTTTTTGGAATACACAAGACACAGATGTAAGATCCGCAGTTAAAACTTAAAAACTCACGCTTTGATGCAGAAATCGCAATCTTAGAAATCGAATAGTACATGTGTAAAAAATAATATGTATGTACCCCCAAGCATTCACTGCACTATTGTGGATTAGGGGAAAACACTGGGAGCCACCTTGCCTCCGAGTCTGCCGATAAAGGAATTACTGAGTCCCAGCTGCAATTCCAGTGCCCTGCAATCTCACAGCTGTTACAGAGATCGCCACTGATTTTCATGCTCTGACACGCACCTTCACGACAGACTGCAAAGTGGGAATGACAAGCTTCAGATCAAAGAGCGAACAATGACCTCATTCTTGTTTGTTTAGAACACAAATTAAAACTCCATGCACGTGCCTGAGTGTCTATACACATGTTCACACAGATGTGCATATGCAATGTCGGAAATGCCACATTCCACTGTCAACAGGGGTTCAGTACAGAGACAGAGACATTTTAAAGGAAAGAGCAAAACAGCCAAGAACTCCACAGACAATAAAATAAGCAAAGTTCCCCCAAGGCATGCTGCATGCAAGAAAGATCTCTGGTGGCTCCAAGCCTTAGGGTGCACAGCAGGTTTCAGCAAGGCAGTCGTTTTTATCAATCTCATCTCTGATGTGGAAAATATTACTCTCTGCATCTAGCACTCATCAAACCCAGGTTGCACTTTCCCCTGCAACGCCCCTTCCTGTAAGCTGCCCTTTTAGCCATGTGGAAACCAGCCATCATCCTATGATGGAACACATACAAGTCCTTAAGCATAGACTTTGCCCTTCTAGCTGCCGGAAGGTAATTCTAGAAGATTCTAAATGTATTACTTAAGCTTTCCCTGAACACATAACACACTCCATGGCCAGTGGCTTGAGATCTGTGGACAGTTGGCCTTTTTTTGGAAAGTTTGACCCCTGCGAAGTAATGTAAGAACTTTCATAGCTGTGTCAAATCCTTGTGCTCTTTGTAAAGATGCTTGTGTGACAGAGACAAAATTTATTATTATTTGAACACTCCCAGCCTCACTCCCAAGGCCTCCTCTTCCCTGTACAGATTTTCTTCTTTCCCTATTCAGCTTCGCTCCTTTTCCTTCCCTCTCAGGGGACGGCATCTTATTAATCTGACCTCTGGGATACCTGATTAGTTAATTCCTGGACTTCAGAACCAGAAGAGGAGATGAGTCAAAACTAAAAGCCAATAAAATAAAACTGGACATGGTGAGTTAGAGAGGAAAAAGAAAGTGGACAGAACAAGATGTGCAGGCTCCTAGGTACAAAGAAATGGAAGGGATAATAAAGTGGAAACTTCTAGTTTCTTTGGAAAGTCAGTTATGTCAAATGATAGTTTGCTGGGGCCCACAGGTGAAAGGATGTCTTGCTAAATCAGAAAGGTAAAAGAATGTTTCCTTGAAGCAGACACAGGTGAAAGGATGTTTTGCTATAGTGGAGACATGATGAAGGAGTATAAATATGACCCCACAGACAATGAGAAAGAAGCGTTGATTTGGTTTGCTCCATCTCACTATTCTTCACTAACGACAGGCATGTATTGGCTCAACAAAGCCTTACATAGCTTTGTTGAGCTCTGCTTGTGGTAAAGCTGCCATTGAGAGAAACTTGCCAAAGAACTGCTCATGAAGTTCCTACAATTACTTGCCTCTTCCACAGATTCACCTCAGGCCAGTTGGTGAGCTTTGTCATTTCTTCAGGATTGTACTACAGCATCTGGTTCATGCGTGGTATCTGCCTGCCAAGAGGATTGGACTGTAGCTGCTGGTTCATATTTGGTGTTTGCTGCAGGACTGAACTGCTGACAAAGAAAATAGAGCTCTCCCTCAAAGAACTATTACTAAACATGTCTACTTCCCCCATATCCTAATAACTTTTCTCTTCCACTACCTCTGGTGGATGGTAGACAATAGGAGAGGCTGGATATTTATTTTTAAAAAATAGGCTGCAAAAATGCATGCCAACAGGATAAGATGGATCTTGGGCAATATGGCCAGGATCTGAGAATGGGGCTTCTTTAAGTACGCTCTGAGAACTGGAAATAAAATCTAGCACCCCTCTCATCAGCCTTGGGCTGTTTAAGTATCATACTGTCCCTAAGACTTGGTCACATAAGTCCAGGATTCACTCTGGTGGTGCTGTCATCTGTGGGGAAAGATAGATGCCTTTGAAAGAGACCAGTGAGTAAGCTGAGGTCACTGAGGACCCTTTACTGAAAAATGTAAATAACTGATTCGTATTATGAGGAATACTTCAATTTCATAAGACAACTTAGATTCAAAGAAAAGCGCCTTCAAACTAGACAAGAATAATCACATGAAAGGTTTTTAACCTTCTGCTAGGTCTTCGCTTTTGATTATAAAAGGCATGGTATGAAGAGGCACATAAATAAACCATTCTTCATAACAAACACACATGAAGAGGCTCAAAGGGGTGCTCGGGCTTACAGTTCTGAAGCTATGCCAACATTTCTCTGGTTTAATTTGAATTCTGACATACATCAGAAATGGGGAATCAACATCTCTGTACTAGAGGCTGGATAGCTCAGAGGTTAAGAACAATGGCCATTCTTCCAGAGAACATGAGTTCAATTCCAAGCACTCCGAGGGTGCCTTACAACTATCTGTAACTCCAGTCCCAGGGAATCTAATAGTGTCTTCTGGCCTCCATAGGCACCACACATACATGTGATACACACACATACATGCAAGTAAAACATGCATCACATGGTATAAAATAAATAAATCATTTTTCAGTCTCTGTAACAAAGATGGTCCTAATGCTAATGGTTCATTCTGGGTTAGGGGCTGCTGTAAATGCTTTTGAGTATTGCTTTATCTAGTCTGCATAGTAACACTGCTGTATTCCTTACAACTTGGTACATTTATGGGAGCAGACACTGGGTATTCTATCCACATACCTCTGGCTGGAAGACACCAAAGCAAGGATGTTTCCTATTAGTTTTGCAGGTAAAGAAAGAAAGGGACCGAAAGGTCAATGTGTTTGTCCCAACTAGTAAGTTACAGACAGACACAGCACTTGGTACAGCATCACACTAGCTAGAACTCTGCCCCATGTCAAGCTCATATATGGCTGTGTTTTTAAGCGTGAATGTGAAAGACAACACAAAAAGAAGGCACCCCCCCCCCAGTTACGCATGAGATGATAGTACGCGTGAAATCTGAGTTATGGGGAGCATAAATACTCCCAGAAATTCCCTAAGTGTCATGGAACATATGTATGAGCATATGAAATCGCAGGACGTGAAAGACCGAGACAGCCGCTTCCAGGATACCATGGACTCCTGCAGCTGCTCTGAATTAACATTAAGAATCAACATTAAGGCAGGAGACGCACAGTGTAGAATTTCCTCCAGCAGGGCCCCCTCACCATCCTGATTTCGTGCAGAATCACAAACCCCAGATACAGATTTCCATACTCCTGACAGGCTGTTAGCTTGCAGCAGTAACAGGATATGTGACCTTGGCTCCAGGGAAACAGTCATTAGCCTGAAAACCAGTCAACAGAGGCAAAAGAAAAGATATGGCCTCATTTGAAATAGAAGGCAAATTTTAAATAGTTAGCATTCTCTCCCAAACACGGAGAGTCCCCAAGCCTCAGGATGATGGGAGGCAAATAATGTCTTTCTGGTCAAACCAAAACAGACCCCATTATAAATATTTCCAGAGTGCCATCTGTTTATAAAGTCAAGTGCATTTGTTTTAATTGAACTGGACAGATGACTATACCAGAATGCATACTCGAGAGGTGTATAATTGTTAAACCAAATTTGGAGAGCTCATAGCAGCACGGGAAAAGGAAAGTCACAGCATTCACAAAGAACCCTGAGCTCAGGGACTCAGTGTGGAGCATCAAATACGTGTGAGGGTGTTCTGAGAGCTTTCACATACAATGGGCATTGGAAGTCTAGACCACGGATATCCTTAAGAGTCTTTGCCTTAGAGGTATGTATCCAAGCTAAGCCAGCACTACAGGAGACGTCACGGTAGACCTGCCATTGGTTATAAGCCAGTCTTCAATAAATTACACCGATTCCCAAGGAACTGGTTGCAAAATAATCCAGAGTCTGGGGCAAAAAAAAACAAAAAACAAAAACAAAAACAAAAAAAAAAAAACAAAAAAACCCTTTGTACACCCCTTTGAGAACTGTTTGCCCACTTTCTATTTCCTTTATTGAAATTTCTAGCAACAGCCAAGTGGGAAACGTAGAACAATGTTCAGAAACATTTTCTCACACACAAGTTGAACGCTCAGAACTAAATCTTGCTTCAGTTGGCCAGACACCCTGCCCCTAGTGTCCATGCACCCAGCAGGTGGTCTTACGATTCCCAAACGGATCACATAGGGATTTTCTGCTCTCGGTGGGGTAGGGGGGGTGAGGAGGTGGGGGGGATTTGGAAACCCTCTCCATCCTGCTGCGTCAAAGGATTCTGTCCTCATGCCCACCAGGCTTTCACAACACAGCCTGGGATTCTCCGACACGGGATATGGTTATCAGACAACATAGCAGAGGCTCTGAAACAGGATCCATGTGGCAGAATGACAGACATCTGTGAGGCCGTGGTTAGAATACTTGGGTAAAGCAAGGGCCTTCCTGACGATCATAGTCAGGGCAGCTTTACCTCAAAACCCCTCCTCAGGCCATTCACAGATCAATACCAAGATCTTCTGCTGCAGCGTTGGGGCAGGGGACTGGGTTGCTAGAGGGACGAGGCCACCTGGATCACATTTGCCCCTGTCGGTTTCTCGAGGCCACCTGGATCACATTTGCCCCTGTCGGTTTCTCGAACCTGTACCTGGCATGGTGTCTTTAACAGCTCTCTAATGAATGAACAACTTGGCGAGTTAGCGGACAGTAAGGGACCTGTCACATGTTAGCCATCTGCCGGATTTATAGCTATTTAACCATCAGTCACTGAGCTAGTACAGTCAGCCTGGCCAGGCTAGGGTACAAGGAGGATTAAGCTGCAGTCTTCCCTGGGGAAACTTCTACTTCGGTAGGAGGCCTCCCTCGCAGCTGTGTGGTTCTAAGAGAGTCTAAAGACAGAAATATGGCCACCAAATGTTGATTCCACATCTCTTTGGCTGTCTTCAAACAGGCATTGAAACACTTAGTGACATTCTTAGGAAAGTTACCAAAGGCAAGGGTATTTGGAGGAAGAAAAGCTCAAAAGACAGAATAGATGTTTTTGGTGGTGGTGGCGGTTTTTTTTTTTTTTTTTTTTAATGCTCATTCACACGGACTCCATAATCTAGTTCCAGAGAAACTGGTCCCCCAAATGAATGGATAATACATAGAGACGCATAAGCGCACAGAGATGCAGACCTCTGCACTAGTATGAGCACACATAAACTGTTTAGATGTCTACCACAGAGACAGAGCTGAGAAGTGACCGCATCATCTCAGAGGTGGATGTAAAAGGTAGGACACAATGTGCATGTGGGGGAGGGGCCCAGCTGGATCCATACACACGTGAACAGCCATTAGAGAGAAGCAGGACCACTCCCAAGCATGCGGAAGGAGGCTGAAGATAAGTTTCCCTTACAGATGTTCATGAGAAATCACCCCGAGAATTAGGTAGGATAACCACGCCCTTTTTAATGCCTGAGGAATCCGTGTGCAGGATAGACTCAGGACTTGTCCAAGGTCAGGGCTGAAAACTTACATAGGAGAAAGACAGCAAACCCTAAACTATATCTTTGTGCCACACACTCCCTGCTTTGGGATGAAAGGGGTTTCTGTACAACTTCTGTGGATTTTTAACCATTGATTTGTTTTAAATCCATTCAAAATGTTTATAACAGAAATTTAAACTTCAAAAATGTATTCTTAAACTGGTCCTTGGGCTTGCTGGTGGACAAAAAATAAGGGAGAAGTAACCAAAATTAGAAAGGCCATATAGATAAATCCTAAGTAATAGATCCCCCATTGTATTTTCTATTGAATATTTATTTGGGATAAGTAAGTGTGGAGCAATTTGACCAATGAGCATAATAATATAACTTGGTTTTCTTCCCATATGCCATGCAAAAATTAAAAATATTAAAAAATCACATACATAGACTATTCAGCAGTGAATACTTTTAATGACTAACTTGAGGATTATACCAAACTTAATTGATTTTTTTTTTGTTTAATCATATGGTTATTATTCTTAAGAAAGAGAGAGGAAAAAGTCAATTCTAGGTACCAAAATGCTGGTAAACCTCAAAACACAGTACCAGCTCTTTCAAAATGTTCTTTTAAATAGTTTGGCTTTTACCTGTTGGGGTTGTGGCTCAGGAGTAGAGAGAGCCATTGCTTAGTAGATGCAAGGTCCTGAATTCAACCTCCAGCCACACACACACGTGCGCGCACACACACACACAAAGTTCAGCTTTTGTCCTGATATAAAAATCTCCCCTTTTAAAGTCAATGATCACGGGGGCTCTCAGAGCTTGTCCATTTCCTGCACTCACATGGGAGAATAAACAATACTTCTCTACATTTCTCTTACATTGTTGAATATTTCCCCTCCTTAAAACCACCACCAGTGTGTGCCCTCTGAGTAAAGACAGAATAAACTTGTCCTAGTTAGATTTACTATTGCTGTGACCAAACACCATGGCCTAAAGCAAGTTGGGGAGGAAAGCGTTTATTAAGCTTACACATCACAGTCCATTGAGGGAATCCAAGGCAGGAACTCAAGCTGGGCAGGAACCTGGAGGCGGGAGCATGGCACAGGCCATGGAGGGATGCTACTCACTGGCTTCCTCTTCATGACATGCTCAGCCTGCTTCCTTACAGAACTCAGAATCACCAGCCCATTGGTGGCTCCACCCACAGTGGACTGGGCTCTTCCACATGAATCATTAATTAAGAAAATGCCCTTCTGGCTTGCCCACACTCTGATCTTATGGAGGCATTTTCTCAATTGAGGCCACCCTCTTCTCAGATGACTCTTGCGTGTGTTGACATAAATCTAGCCAGCACAAAATCCAAAAGCTTTGCTGTTGCCGATTCAGGTAGAAGTCTCTGAGAGGCTTCCAATGAGCCTGTGCCTTAGCAGTTCACGATGGCTCTACCTGGGGTTGGGGAGGGGGGTCTTTGCTCAAATAACAACATTCTGTAGTCTTCAGCTAGAAAATCACAAGAGATCTTGAAAGCTGTAGGAAGTAAAGGAATCAAGACAGAAACTGCCTTGTTTCCTTGCTTTCTAGACTTGTTCTGTCTGGGAGGTCCTCTGGGAGGTTATTTTAGAACAACCACTAACAGTGCTCAGGTGTGTGATTTGATCCAAAGGCCTGTTGTCTCATCCTTCCTCGCCCCCATGCTGGCATTACAGAGGCTTAAGCAACACACCTTGCATTTACATGGGCTCTTGGGATTTGAACTCAGGTCCTCAGGCTTGCAGAACAAGCACTCTTACCTACTGAGCCATCTCCCCAGCCCAACAGATACCATTTCTGTTGTTTATAACCCACTCCATCCCTGTTTACAGCAGCCCAGATGGACTAAGTAGCCCTTTAAGAAAAATGTGGTGAGAAATTCAAAGTGGAATCTATTCCACATTTAACATCTCAGGCTTTCTCCTTAGCGTGTTAACTAGGATAGATTTTGAGACAGTCCAACTGTGCTAACATGGAGTCTGAGGTATCTGCAGGGCAGGTGTGAGTTGGGAGAGAGGAAAAAGGAATTCTAAAGTTCAATTAGGAGAGAGGTGGTCACAGGGGTGTCTGCATCTTCCTCCCCTAAGGGACACATTAGCAGTGTCACCAAAATAGATCTAGAAGACTTCGGCGTTCAGCCCTGCATTCCTCATCTAGGTAGTTCTGCTTCCCGACTGACTGCTGCTTTGACTACTCTCTCCTCATCTCCTGGCAAGGAGGGGCGAGGAGGAAGGAAGCATTGGACATAGGTTAGCTACAGTGCCCCATGTAGGATAGTATGGTTTAATATTTAAATGTTGTCCCTCACTATTTCTGGAATGGCCAAGAGAGTTTTCAAGGTGCCTAGCCCGTAAAGGATGGAGAGGGAGAGAAAGGGAGGGAGCATAGAGAGGGAGGGGAAGAACGTGAGGTTGATTAGATTGTTTCTGTTATTTCGAAAGGATTTTCTCCACGAGGGAAACACACACACACACACACACACACACACACACATAAAGCTGTTGCCCTGGGTAGAAACCGTGATGGAACAAAAGCTTTCTGTCCAGCTTTTGCGTACTCCTACTCCTACCCTCACCCCATGGCTCCCATCTCCACAGTCCTGTCAAGGTCAGATCTGCCCTGCAGACCCTGTCCTTCCCTTACTTAGGACCCCATTGCTGTGCTGGTTTTTAAGAATTCCTTTATCTTATCACAGGGTTTTACCCTTTCACCTTCTACATGAACTGATGTGTGTGTGTGTGTGTGTGTGTGTGTGTGTGTACGTGTATCCCTGTGTCTGTATGTCTCTGTGTGTGTCTGTGTGTCCCTCTGTGTATATATATGTGAGTATGTCTGTGTCCATGTGTCTGTGCCTGTCTTCATGTGTGTGTCCATGTATATCTGTGTGTGTGTCCATGTGCATCTGTGTGTCTGTGTGTGTCTGTGTGTGTGTGTGTCTGTGTGTATCTGTGTGTGTGTGTCTGTGTGTGTGTGTGTGAATCTGTGTGTGTATCTGTGTGTGTATCTGTGTGTGTGTCCGTGTGTATATGTGTGTGTGTCTGTGTGTGTGTGTCTGTGGAGGGAGGGGGGAGGGTCATTCTGAGGTATCCTCAGGCTAGATCTGCTGACTTCAGCCCTGCCCCAGGAAGTCACTTTCTTTCCTGAATGAAAACAGCCTTTTAAAAAAATTGGGAAGAGATGCCCCTTGGTCTTGCAAACGTTATATGCCTCAGTACAGGGGAACACCAGGGCCAAGAAGTGGGAGTGGGTAGGTAGGGGAGCAGGGTGCGGGGAGGGTATAGGGGACTTTTGGATAGCATTTGAAATGTAAATGAAGTAAATAACTAATAAAAAATTGGAAAAAAAAAAGAATCATTCAATGGTGAGGAATTAGTGTAGGAGATACAGAGTCTAGGAGCACTGAACCCAATTAGACACAGAAGCAAAGAAAGCTGTGATAGTTGAATTGTACTGAATGCTTAGATTCTTTTCTGATTGATCAGGTAAGCTGTGGATGAATTCAGTAGAGAGGAAGCTACATTTTGAATTTTGGTATTAATTTCTAATAAAATGCAAGCCCCAAATCAAAATTTGGCCACATTCATAGACATTTATTTAGTATGGACATTCACAAACAATCGAATAGCAAAAAGTTCATATCATTAATACTGTATTGTATAGCCACGCGGTTATTTTTTAATGAGCTTATCAAACGCTGGGATGAAAACTCTTGTTTGGTGGATGTGAACAGAGGAGGATACTGTAGCTGTCCTTGTCACCATTAAGATACAGCAAATCCCCTTGTGTTGTAGGCACACACCACTTTACAATAGCAACTATGACAGTCACTGGAGATAGATGGCAAGTCATGTACTTACAATATCTAGTGGAAGTTATTGGGGGAGTAAGAAAAAATATTTATTTATTTACTTTTACTTATTCACTTTACAGTCCACTCACTGCCCCTTTCTGGTCACCCCCCTCTTGCAACCCATCTCCCTCCCCCCTCCCCTTTTCCTCTAAGTGGGTGAGTGCCCCACCCAGGGTATCCCCTCACCCTGACACATCAAGCCTCTGCAAGGCTAGGTGCATCCTTTCCCACTGAGGCCAGACAAGGCAGCCCAGCTAGAAGAACATATCCCACAAACAGGCAACAGCTTTGGGGGATAGGAAAACAGCCTTTTAAAGAACAGGCAGCTTCCAGCCCACTACTTCTTCAAAAATGGAGGAGCCCAAAGTCAGACAGAGACATTCTAGAGTCAACTAGCACTAGTACATTTCTTTTTTCAGGCCAAGTTATTATTTTATTGTTGCTGGGATTCCCCCCATCCCCCTCCAACTCTCTTGATCTGTCAAAACTTAGAACTGTGGTGAAATTTCTTACTAGTACAAAGTTTCTGATTTTTTTAATGCTAAAGAATCATTTCTTTATATGTTTTGATGTTGTTTAATTTTAAATTTTCATGTTAGCTATTTAAAATGAATAGAGAACCACCATTGCTTTATTTAACATTTTATTACCTTGATTCTTGCATGTGTGAGTGTGTGTGTGTGTGTGTGTGTGTGTGAGAGAGAGAGAGAGAGAGAGAGAGAGTGCTGTTCTTTTCAAAACTTCAAAGCATATTCAAGAGCGTCCATCCATCTTTATTTTCCTTTTCACGACTACTGTATGAGGCAGTTCATATACTAAGATCTTCATTTTATTAACAAGAGAGATTAAGTGTTCAACTTAGGCATGAAAGTTAAAGGACGGGCATTCTTTAAGCATCAAGGTCAGAGTGGTGGTCCTGTCTTCTCATGAATGCCTCTGCACAGAAAGTCTACAGGTCTATATGCTCTAAAGCAGCAATTTTCAACCTTTGGGTCATGACCCTTTGGGGTTGAATGATCCTTCACAGGGGCTACCTAAGACCATCCAAAAACACAGATATTTACATTACGATTCATAACAGTAGCAACTTTGCAGTTGTGAAGTAGCAACAAAAATAATTTTATGGTTGGAGGTCACCACAACGTGAGGAACTATTAAAGGGTTGAGCTTTAGAAAGGTTGGGAACCACTGCTCTAGAGCATTACATCTGGCCGTATAAGTACAGATATACTAAATTAATCATATGTGAGAGTCAGCTTTCCTCAATTACATTATGCTCCACATTACCCATTTTAGAGAAACTTGTGACAACAGTAAATTGTGTATACATGACTACTTAGTGCTGCCCCACCTCCTCATCTGAGCTTATATTCCTACAACAAACACACCATGCTAAGTGCCAAATACAACTCACATGCACTGCGCATTAGCTGAAGGTCCATGGGACCATTCTTGTGTTTCTCACTTATCACACCAACCTTGTGATCTGCTGCATAAATCAAGGATGATGTCTCTCCTCATTTACATTCATTGTTATTGCAAGATTACAAAGGCTTTTTCTCCAGTGCTGACTTATTTCTACTTCTTCAATGCACAAAATCACAGACAGCGAAGGAGTTTGTCCTCTGGATTTGGGATACACCACACCTCAGAAGTTTGACATCACAAATAAAAGCCTGAGTGACATCAAAGCACTGGCCAGCAATGACAGCATCTATGTCCGAACACCTAGGATGGGTGGCCCCATTGCACTGTGGGGATTCCTCTTGGCCTACATTTGTGGTCTACATGAAATGACAGCTCCTGAGCCAAGGTGGAGGCACTTCCCACAATGCACTGGTAAGAGAGCCTACAGGTCAGGGTTAGCCACAGTATTCCATACAGAACATTCAAGTGGGACTGCAAGCTGATTTTAGGAGTCAGGCTTCTCAATGACGTTAAAGCACTTACAGAATCCTCACAAGGAAAGGAAAAACTGGAGAAACAGCTCAGCAGTTAAGAATGCTTCCTGCTCCTGCAGGGATCCAGAGTTCAGTTCCCAGCACTCACGTCAGGAAGCTCAGAAATATCTATAACTCAGCTCCAAGGGTTCTGATGCCCTTCTCTGGCTTACCCTTGTGCCTGGGAACACACACACACACGCACACAATTTTAATAAATAAGAGACTTGAACCTGCCCTGCATCCTTGGTTTGCACAAGAGTTGTTCTGTCTGAGACTGAGAACACATAAAGCAAGGTAAGTCTCCATACAGTGACTGACCACCAGGCTAAGAAGATTTCAATGTTAAAAAAAAAAAAAAAAGCAACATTGGGTCCATAAAAAGCTTCTGTGAAAAAAAACAGTTATCTGGACTGAACCTCAGAGAAGCTGTGGGGCCTCCTCCAGTGTCCCTCTCTATTCCAGTTTCCCTCAAGAAGGACTTCTCTCACTGCAGCTTTAAAATGACCCAATATACCTGACATTATGCCTATCTTACCCAAACCTTCCACACAAGCAAAACTTCTAGGGTAGGCTGTCCCTCTTGTCCTACATGCCTGGGTGTGGAAATTGAGGAGGAGCAACCTGGACTGGATGCTAGCCATTCCAGCTCTTTCTATCTTGCTATTTTGCCAATAAGGTATCCAGCAAGAAGGACTCCATATTGTCACATCTTAAGGATGTTTAGGCTTGTGATACCATATCTAAAGACATTTCTGGTTATGGTTTCATCTTCCACCACGGGCAACTTAGTGTGCATGCCAAAGCTCATGCATAACTCTTAATTAACCCAAAACAGGAAGCTATGGAATTGCAGTCAATTGTGTTAGGCTGATCCAAATGAACCTGGCGATGTTTAACTAAACAGACCCAAGGTGGTAGTTAACTTCTGTATTTACACTGGCACAGGGGCAGGACACTTACTCGGTGAAGTGACTATCGCTGTGTAACAGGCTTCCTGGTCCTGCCAGGTTGCTCACAGTATTATTTTACCCTCAGACTTTAATTTCCCAGAACCTCCTCCTGCCCTCCAGCTCGGACACCCAAAACAAGAACTGGGGGCAGGCTACTAGGATAGTTTGGGCAAGCAGTCAGGAGTCCTGGGAAAAAGAGAAAGACCCGACTACAGTGATGTCTCAGTCAGCTGTTAGTAAGACCTATGCTGGCCCAGCCAGGCACCAAGGAGGTGCTTCTTCAGGTGATGTGGAGCTACGGACCTGGCTGTCTCAGAGGACAGACCAGCCAAGGACAGGAAGCCATCCTGCCAAGCAGCAAGCCAAACAAGGCAAGAAGAGTAGAGGACCGCCCTTAGAAATCAGGGCCTGGGTCTTCACTACTGAACACATCTTTCCATCCTTTCCGGTGTAGGAGAAGCAACCAGCGGTAGATTTTAATTTCCCAGGTGCTTCTCTCTCACACCTTCAACATTGCAAAGATGGCAGCTAAAAGGTCTGAGCTAAAAAATAAACCCACTTGTCTGCAAAGCTGAACAGCACAAGACAGTGGGGTCCTTAGTCCAAGGGTGACTTTGCTTAAGCCAAAACAGAGAGGGAAATGTCAGAAAGTGTAGAAGGAACGTTCCCAGCCAGTCCCTTCCTCCTGCATATGAAAATGTGTGACGACCTGCCCAGGGAAATGGGCCCAACCGAGCAGTGCATGATAAGACTGAAAAGGGCGTTAGGTTTGCCCTCGAAAACAACTGGCTTTTGTCAGGACTGAAACAGAGCAAAAGAGAGAGACCAAAGGCAGAGAGTTAAGTTCCCTGCTCCCTGGAGGCATTCGGGAGGACTTTGGCAGTGATATGTCTCATGTGAAGTGAAACCAAGCTGAGAGAAGATACTATCAGAGGCTCCTATACCACAGACGGTACAACTAAAGCCAACTGAGAAGCCAGTAGCAGGGCAGACAGTCCAACTGAAGCAGAACTAAGAGCTCTTCCCTGGCTCTCCCTACATTCTGGTATATACCATCAAATTCCGGGACCTCTGGGTTGCAGCATAGAAGGGTGATCTTCCATGACAACCGGGGAGAAAGACTATGCACAGCCTTAGTCAGGACCCATTACAGGGCAAGTATTGATCCCAAGTGTTTGCAAGTTTCCTGGCAAGACTAGGTGTGTAATGAACCAATTCCCAGCACTAAATTTGCATCTCGGGTCCATTTTGAAGCTAGAAAGGCCTATTCTGTGTCCTAGATATTGATCTGATGGGGGAGGGGGTAAGAGAACAGTATTGCATGAAGTGGCTCATTCAGGGCCACAGATCAAGGCTTCCTACTAAGAGAGACGCAAGTCCCAGGAAGCCCAGAGCCAGTGTTTTCCCTGGCTCCTTCGACCTTCTTTTGGGGGTGGGCTGAAGGGCTTCTCTGCTAGATTAGCCAAGTATAACCCACTATCAATGAAGGGGCCTCCAGACCCAGTCCCAGCAAGTCTCTGGGTGCTTTGACAAGAAAACCCACTTCATAAGAATTTCTGCTGACTGAGATAAGAAGCCGTGCCTGGTGACAGGCTGCGAGTGACAGGCACTGTCTGGCTAGAAGGAGATAGTTATAACAGGCGAAGAGCTGAGCAAAGGCTGGAGACTCATGGGACCTGGGCTAGCCAATCTTCACACCTCCATCTGTCTTTCATCCCGGCTTTCTTGTCAACCTGCTGAACCCCATTAGAGAAGAAAAAAAAATCAGTCAGCATTCTAGGCTGAAGGGAAATCCCACTTTTAAGATAAAATTGCCCTCGTGGCAGATGTGTATCTTGTTGACTTTCTTAAATCTCTTTCCATAAAAGAGTTCCATAGCAGCTAATCTCATAAAATAATAAAGTTATACATGACCATCAAAGGTAGAAATGCCCCTTTGGGATTACCTATTCAAAGAGGTCCAAGATAACTCCCCAGAGCCGAGCACTTTCTAAGTTAACTATTGTAACTGTGGGATGTTTCAATGTTTTCGTTGCCTGCTTTACAGAAGCCAAGCTTGGGTCAATATGCAGGGTGAGATTTGGCATGGTTTAAAACATCTCAAGAGTCAATGAGAAAAAAGGAACCTTTTTTTGAGTTCTCTGGGGAGAGACTTGAATCCTGCAGAGGTTCAACTACACATAGCTTATTCTGCTGGTAAGAAAACCAGTGAGAAGACAGATAAACAGATAAAGGGGGGAAAAAACTAATATAAGTTAGGATCTCAGGCCAGTTTTTTTCAGGGGTGGCAAGAACTTAATCCCACGAGGGCCCTTTGGGAGCTAGAGGAAATGCCCATCTTGAGATTCCCTCATGAGGGGCAAGGGAGTTGGGCTGTTTATACAGCAGCTCTCATCATATGCTGGTATAGATGCCATCTCCCTATGTGCTGGTATAGATGCCATCTCCCTATGTGCTGGTATAGATACCATCAGAACCACACGTGACTTCTTAGATAGACTTCTTTGGCTAAAAGGACCTCACCCAAAGTTTACTTTTCTCCCACTGATCCAGTTTCTTGTAGATGGCACAAAGTCATGCATAACACTTATGGGGGAGCCTCTCTATTTCTCAATTTTCCTGGGCATGGCTAATTTAGCTCAGGTCTGCAGCAAATGCACTATACCTCATAGGACTTGGGCATCATTCAATACACACCAGCCATGCTGCCTTTAATGGTACCATTAAAATAGCAACAACAATATTGGTTTCTTCTACACTCATTTCTAAGTCCTAGAAAATGGAATTTTCTGAAAGAGGATAAATTTAATTCAACAAAAATGTATGTATATGACATATGCACATTGAGACATAAATACCATGTCTAGAAATTATTCAAATCAATACATATTATTAAGGCACAGTACATTACATTAAAATACCTTCTGCTATAACACACTTATGATCAAGAATTGAAGGAATAGGGTTAGGGAAATGGCTTAGTCAATAAAAACATTTACCCAGTTGGGATTCCGAAGAGTCAAAAAACCAAGGTGCTGGAGCATCTGTAATACCAGCATGCCTACAGTGAGATAGGAGGCAGAGGCAAGAAAATCTCTCAGAAGTTTGCAAGCCACATAGTCTAGAGTCTACAGCACAATGGCAGAAACAAGAGAGACCCTGCCTTACACAAGACAGAAGACATAACCTCCTGAAAGCTATCTTCTGATCTACTTATAGCTGCACTCCTATACACATTATTACATAACACACATGTGCAAGGAGGCACACATGCACACAAGAGCACATACATGTACACACACCAAAAAATTAAAGTCTAAGTGCATAACAACAATGCTATGAGGTAAAAATAAAGAAAATTTTATGTAATGATGAATTAGGGCTCTGTCTAACCCAAGTTGATCCCTGTCCTGACCATAGTTCCCTGTTCATTCCCAAGCCCACCAGTTCAGCTGTCCCACCTCCTGAGACCCTCCCAGGCTTCAGGGGGTGTTTGGAGTCCCCTGCTTAGGTCAAGTGTCCCCAGGTCCAAATCTTAATCTCTTAGTTCACTTGCAAACTTAGGCTCTGTTGGATGCTTTCCTCGCAAACGTAGGCTTCAGGGTCTCCCAGGATGCTGCCTCTCAGAACAAGCCTCCTCCATCCCCTCCTACCCTCCTATGGGCACAGGGCCCAGCCTTGTGGAAAGCAGATTAAGGAAGACACCAACCTCTGGCCTCCATGCACACGTATATGCACACATAAGCACAAGCAAAATACACAGACATATATAATACACACAGGAGCAATACTACTTTTTCAAGTAATGAAAACTAAGATAAAAAGAAACATTATTAGTTAATTCCAGATAACCGATTATTGTTTCAGTTATTATTATTGTCTGTGTGTTTATGTGTACCTGATATATATGTGTGGGTCTCTCCCTCTCTCTGTCTGTCTCTGTCTCTGTCTCTCTCTCTCTCTCTCTCTCTCTCTCTGTGTGTGTGTGTGTGTGTGTGTGTGTGTGTGTGTGTGTGTGTGTGGTAGGAGAAATCAACTTTGTGAAGTTTGGTCTCTCCTTCCACCTTTCATGAGTTTTAGGATCCCATTCATGTGACTGAGTTTCCCTGCCAAACACCTTTACCTACTTAGGCCATCTCACCAGCACCTTTACATTTGTTAAATAATATTTGATTCACTTTGTGTTCATGTGTATATGGGTAGGGGTCCACATGTGGAAATCAAAGGACAATTGGCAGGAGTTGGTTTTCCTGTTCCACTCTGTGGATCCCGGGGATCAAACTCAGGTCTCTGAGCTTGTTGGCAGTCACATTTACCCCATGTCCCCAGCACAAGTGATTCTTAAGGCAAAAGGAGGCAGATACGTCCTACGTGCAGTGGACAACCTCTATGGTTTCATGGCTGTGTCGTGTGCCTGTGAGTTCCCACGGCAATTCCAGATGCTGAGATACTCCTGGGCACAAACTCACTGCATTCATTGCTCCTGTGGCGTTAGAACCCAGGATGAGAAGCACGGAAACCCAAGATGGAAATATACCGAGAAGGAAAAAGAGAAAACATAAAAGGGAAGCGAGGGAAACAGATAGCTGGCAGGGTGAAGAAGAAAACAGTCCCTCTAAATAGAAAAATAGCCGCAGGATATTCCCAAATACTGCTGCTTGTTACATCCACATTTTGACAAAGGAGACCATATGGTGCTGCCTGTCCAAACAGCCCTGATCTCGGCCAAGCCCTGGCTGGAGAAGTGGAACCCGCACAGTAACAACAGGCTCCCGCCACATCGATTCTGTTGATGTTGGAGCAGATTAAAGCAGATGTTTCCTGTCGGCCTGTGACTCTCTTCCCAATGAGCCCAGCAGCATTCTCTGTTCCTGCAAGCACCTCACACCACTGGATTTCCTGACCTTCATTGTTCATGTGTAAATCGCAGCGGGCGGCATACCCCAACCTCATGCCCAGCAGCTCCACATTCTGGAATCTTCTTCTTAAAATGAAAGATAATTTATAACTAGACAAAGGAGGACTTGACTAAGAAAAGTGCCTGGCAGTCTCATGGGTGGGGCTGCTGTGGGCAGCTGTGCATGGTGGCTCGAAATTACTGAACAGTTTTGGTGGAGGAAGGGTGGCATTCAAGTGTGGTCCCCAAGATCTAGAAATTGATCTGCTGACAAAGGATGCTTCCATCAAGCCCAGTAGGAGGGAATTTTGCATGCTTGACCCATGTCCCTTTCATCTTTCAGGTAGTAGCCAACAGTAGGAGAAGGCAGGGAATCTAGTATACGGTAGGTACCAGAATCAGACCAGAAATATAAGGACCACGGCTTTCAGCTCGAGAGCCGTGAAGGCTATGGCGCTTAGGTTTGCTTCCAGTTGTCATAACGTTAGGATTATGATTTAGAGATGGGATTGTCTTCAATAAATGGTTCAATAATATGGGATTCTTGAGTGAGGGAGAAAATAACAAGACAAAGGACATAAGTAATAACCTTTAAAAAAAATGCCAGATAGTATTCACTGAGTTCTTATTCCATATGGACCTCATTACTTTACGACTCCCATCTGCAAGTGATGGAGATGAATCCAGGGCCTCCTGCACGGCCAGCAAGCACCTACATTAATAATCCCATTTGAGCTCATGACAACCCAATAAAGCTGACTTTTGTTTGACAAATGAGAAAATAAGCAAAGAAAGGTTAGGTGGGGTGAAAGGTTAGGTGGGGTGAAAGGTTAGGTAGGGTAAAAGGTTAGGTGGGGTGAAAGGTTAGGTGGGGGTGAAACTTTAGGTAGGGGTGCATCTACCTGATAACGAGTAACAAGGGTCTCAGGCTCAACCTTGGAGCGATGTGAAGCTGAAGTCTGGGCTCTTGCCACCGCACTTTTGGATGTTGTCACTCCAGTGGGTGGTTTGATGCATAGTGAACTCTCTCTTCCTGACCTAGCTCATCCCATCTCACCACCACAGGGGCCACTGCTGCAGTCAGAGCACTCTACTCAAATCGAAATAAAAAGCAAAGAAGGCATGGTCCATTTTTAAGGTGTTTTTTTCCTGGGTTCCCACGACGATGCTCATAATGTAAAAGAAGATAAGACGGTTGTACCAAGTCCTGGTCACCTCAGCTCAACTTTTCTCCACTAACGAGTCGCCTGTATAGAAGGAGTGCCTTATATCCTATGTGTTGCCACTAATACCTCACTCTCTCACTAAGTCAGAAATCTGAGCCTATTTGCTGCCCTCCCAGACCAAGTGTGATGGCTTAATCTTGTCAACCTGACACACCTGGGAGGGATGACTGGCATCCATCAGATTGGCCTGAGGGGCATTTCCTTTTCCTTTTTTTTTTTTTTTATTAATTCTTTGTAAATTTTGTATCATGAACACCAATCACCACCATATCTGCCTTCTGCCCCTGCAACCTCTACCCTAAAATAAAAATAGTTAAAACTCTCTCTCTGTGGAAGCTGCAGTGTGTCACACAGTATATACTCCTTTGCCCAGCTTTACTTGTAAATGTTCACTGCAATGAGTCACTGGTCTGGCTCGAGGCCTCTGACTTCTGCTACTCTATCAATACTGGATTCTGCCTGGGGCTCCTCTCAGGTACCCTGTTGGCCTGTGTCATAGAGATCCTGCAGCTTTGGATCTGCAGGGCCAGCCCCTTCACATGCTCCAGCGTATCATAGATGGAGTAGATGCTGGGGTGGGCCAACTCAAAGCCCTGGATCTGGGCCTAGGTGGTAGCTGAGTCTTTCAACCTGCCACCTCTCCTGGACCTGCACCACCAAGGCCATCCCTCCTGCTTTGCCTGGTTGAGGGTCGGGGCCATCTCTTCTGCCTGTTGCAGCCAGCAAAGAGCAGGACCAGCTCTCTTGTGCTCACACCATCAGGGCCACCTCTCCAGCACTTCCCTGACAAGGAGTGGTCCAGCTCCACCCCTACCACCACCACCACCACCACCACCACCACTACCACCACCACCATCACTACCACCACCACCATCACCACCACCACCACTACCACCACTACCACCACCACCACCCCTTGCCCTCAGGGCCAGCTCCAATGCCCATACCATCAGAGCCAGCTCTACTGTGCTGTCCAGGCAAGATGCAGACCGGCTCGCCTCAATGCTATAACCAGTGAGGAGTGGGGACAGCTCTCCCAAATGCTGTAGCTGGTGAGGGGGCAGGGCCAGCTCTGTGAAGCCCTCAAACATCAACATGTGGCCCCAGGCAGCAGACCAGAGCAGGAACATCCACATGGCCTTTGGTGGTAACACGGGCCATGGATACTGACACAGATCCCCCACTGCTGCAGGGGCCACAGACTCAGACACGCCCCTCAGCAGCAGCACAAGGCAGGGATATCATAGCCTTAGGCGGCAGTGCAGGCGAATCGTATCAGGCTGTTTCTCCCCACCCTGTGGTCTCCAGTTCAGCCTCTCTTCATAGTGCACAAACCATTCTGCTCCTCTTTCTCTACCATCTCTTCATGACATAGTGGCTCATCTCATCATCAACACACACACACACACACACACACACACACACACACACACATGCACACACACATGCAATATGGTGTCAGGCTGGGACTTTTGCAGTGTCTTTGCTTGATTAATAATTGATGTGAGGGGCAGCCCACTGTAGGGAGTGCCACACCTTGGCAGGTGGGACTAGACTGTGTAAGAATGGAGTTGAATGAGCCGAGGAAACAAGCCAGCAAGCAATCTTCCTTCACTGCCTCTGACTGTGCTCCTACTTCCAGTGTCCTGTCCTGAGTTCCCGTCCTAACTTCCACGAGTAATAGACTCTGGCCTGGAAGTTATAAGGAGATCAACCCTTTCCTGCCTAAGTTGCTGTTGATCATGGTGTTTACCACAGCAACAGAAAGCAAACTAGACCATGCAGAGGAGAGAATTCAATAAACGTCCGTTGATGAGTAAGTGAATTTGTCACAATAAGCAAGGAACATCAAAGGGGACGGCGTTTGGAGGGGAATGCCCATAATTCTAGAATATTCTTCAATGATGAGCAAGTAATTTAAATTCGTTGTATTCTTGACAGAACTGGGACTTAGCAAGATGCCACTTCCCAGAAGAACACAGGTCCAGCTCCTCACAGGAGGGCTTCGGAAATGTTTCTCTCTTTTCTGGATTCTTTTTTTTTCTTATATAATATTTTATTAACTTTTTGAGAACTTCACAAAATGTGTTTTTTATAATTCCTGCTTTTATTCTTCTTGCTTGTTTGTAATATAGTTTTAGAGCCTCACACATGAGCACAGCATCTACCTCATGCCTGCCATTCCCTCTCCTCCCCAAGCCCCTCTCTCAAGTTCAGGATTTCTTTTGTAATTAATTTTCCATGTACATACATATGCCTTGTGTACTTATGCGCCCATGTATATATCACCTTCTGAGTCATTTAGCTTTGCGTGTGTGTACATGTGTCCAGAGCTGACCACTAGGGGTTAAACAACCTATGTCCTAACTTACTCCTGAAGGAGACTGATCTGCCCCTTATCAGGAGGCACTGACCTCCTGTAGCACTTATCTAGGGATGGGACAGCATAAGATTTCTGCTGTTCATATTGGCATGTCCACTGGTATTGTCATTATGCTGATCTTATTCAGGCATCCATGTTGCTGAGATTTCATGGGTGCAACTTTCCTGTCATATACAGAGGACACAGACATTACCCTGGTCCTTACAGTCTCTCTGCCCTGTCTTCTATGATTGTTCCTGAGACTTAGGTTCACGGGAGATGCATCATTTGGAATTGAGTGTGACATAAGACCAGGTCCTATGACAAGGTAATAACCAGCACTGCTGGGACCTCTGCTGTGCCTCTGAATCTCCAGAATTACGAGTTAAACGAACCTTTTGTCTTTATAACATTAGATGCCTCGGGTACTTTGTTGTAGGAACAACTCACCTGGAGAAAGACCACACCTGAGCATGGAGGAGCAGGGTCCACTAGGACATCGTATCAGCAGAGAATCAACTGTCCCCCTGGGGTTGCTCCTTCTAGATGTTTTAATAGGCGTAATACAGCTTTCCTTCACTGCTATGTCACAGGATGACAGTCTCTGTGCTTAGAACTAAAAGCCTTTAGCTTCCTGTGCCTGCAACACTCACTGGTCAAGCTGGTTGGCTTTCAGTGTGCTTTTTCCACATGGAGCAACTTAGTTATTTTTGAGAGAAGGAAATTATACCTTTATTCATTGGGTTCTGAGTCACTGCATCCTGACAGCCTGAATGCTTTTCTCTAGAAGATATTTCTCCCTTCCCCTGCCTTTTTTTTCATCATTGCCTTTATTAGTCCTGCCAACATCACAGTTTATGTCATCTTCTGAGGTTCTTTAAGGGAAATTTCTGAGCAAAATTTAGATGTTTTCTATCTCCGTCGAGCACCACTTTTCTATAGTGAGTGTTGAAGACATTGTTGAAAACTGAGGCAGAGATTGCCCTTTGCCCCCTCTGACTAGCCTGCCCTGCTTTCTTCACAAGAACACTCAGTTTTTGGCTCTGTGTGTGAACACTCAGTATGATGACTACATTTCTCAACCCAAAAGTTCTCAACACTGAGCCTTAATCATATATGTCAGTATCCATTTCTGTGAGAGCTGTGTGTCCTTGGCTGCTCTTTATCCTCTTCTCTTCCTATATTAAAACATGGGTATTTTTTGCCCATTTCCTAATTTGGTTAGTAGTTCAGCCAAAAGCTACAAAAGTATAATAAGAGAAGCACATAATGAATTGTTTTGTGATAAACTTGTTCACAGAGAGATTTGTGAGACTGGATTTCTGTGTCCTACTGTCTTGAGCCCTGAGAATGAAAGAGGAGGAGGAGGCAGGGAGGAGAAGAGGGAGAAGAAGAAGAAGAAGAAGAAGAAGAAGAAGAAGAAGAAGAAGAAGAAGAAGAAGAAGAAGAAGAAGAAGAAGAAGAAGGAGGAGGAGGAAGAGGAGGAGGAGGAGGAGGAGGAGAAAGAGGAGGAGGAGGAAGAGAAAGAAGAAGAAGAAGAAGAAGAAGAAGAAGAAGAAGAAGAAGAAGAAGAAGAAGAAGAAGAAGAAGAAGAAGAAAGGAGGGGGAGGAGGAGAGAAAGAGAAAGAAGAGGAGGAAGAAGAGGAAGAAGAGGAGATGGCAGCAGTATACTTTGAATGTAGTTTAATTGCTGAACTGTGTCCCTTGAGGGCCCATGTAGTAAAAAGCTTGGACTCCAAGGTAGTGGAACCATTGGAATGTGGGCCTAAATGGGGTATTTGAGCTGTTGAGGGTATACTCATAAAGGGGTATGTAGGCTCCCAGTATCTCTGTCTCTCTAACATCCTGTTTGCCAACATTCACATATGATGTGTGGTAGCACTCTACCATGATGTTACTGTAGCTGGGAGGCTCTTCACCAGAATTGAAGCCATACTATGCCCTGGAACCTCCAAAACTATGACTTAGACAAACTTTTCCCCTTACAATGTTAGTTACCTTGAGTATTTTGTTATAGTAATAATGCAGTGACCTTAACTTAGTCATGTCCAGTCAGAACTACAACCCAGTCTGTGGCCTCAAAATGTCATTAGTTTTCTCTAGAAATCTCTAAGACCTTGTTTGACTCACTCACTATATTCAAGTGTCTAGTACTCTTGACTCTGTCGGATTTAATAAGATCCATTTAAAGGAATCCCATTTGAGAGGTTTGATATTTAATACTTCCATCTCCAGAATCTGTCTGTGATGCAGCAAAAGATTTGAGTGGTGGCTTAGCAGAGAAAGGGGCAAAGTTAATACAAAATCAGAAAATTAAACACTTAGAGCAAATAAATTAAGGTCAGCTGCTGTTAGGAAATTGCAGAGTAACAAAGAAATCCATTCTCACAAATCTCTCTGTGAACAAGTTTATCACAAAACAATCCATTATGGTGTTTCTCATATTTTACTTTTGTAGCTTTTGGCTGAACTACTAACCAGATCAGAAAATGGGCAAATGCTTACAATACGGACATGATTCACATATGTTTCAGTGGGATGTCTGCAAGATACAGTCAAAGCCCTATCATCACAATTAATGGGAGAGATAAATGTTTGGGAAATTTAATGGATTTTGGCTGGCATACAGACAGACACAGATGTGTTTTAAAAGAAAAACAAAACAACAACAAAAATTCTCCCACCAAGTGAATTTTCGAAGGAGATAGGCATGTAGCATCCAACATGTTCCTATGAACATGTCTCTAGAGGGAACAAAGGTCCAAAGATTTCTCACTCTTTGCAGCTTTTAAAGATATTAATTAAAAAATAGGTCAAAGGGCAACAGACCTAGTCCTGGATCCGTAGCTAAAAGGACCATACAAAGAAGAGCTAAAGACAATTAGCAGGCATTAATCATCAAATAATCATAAAATCTGTGGGTATGGGACATTGACACAGCAGGCTTCCTTTAGGGTGTGTACAGGGCCCACATCGAGGAACCTCACAACCTCTCTACCTGGATGATACAGAGGTCGACTCAAGTCACTGACCTTTAAAGGCTAAGTCCTAAGTGTGCATTGTGTTTTCAATGTGAAATGTTTCCCATAGGCTCGTGTGTTTGAACACTTAGTTTCCAGCTGATGGATCTGATGGAGCCTCCCCAGAGGAAGTGGGTTCCTGGGGTGAGGGGTTGAGGCTCTATTGACAAGTCATGCTTACCATTCCTACCCTGTTGCCTAATTGCAAATATATTGTGAGCTCCCAGCCTCCTGGTTCTGCAACCATGACTTCCCAGGCATGATGGAATGATCCCCTTGAACCATAAGCCGGAATAAACCTTTCCTCTCTTCAATCGCTTTGTGTCAATTATTTGCTCACAGCAATGATAAAAGCAACTGATGCTAATGAGGCTAATCCACCATGGTTTGGATGATGTCTGTAAAACATCATCTGATAATAACGGCCTTCCTTCCCTGAGCTCCTACCATGGATAACACTGCTCTAAGCTGTGTCCCCCATCTACTTACTAGTCACAAAGAGGTTTGCTCTCATCAGCCTTATTTAAGAAAGGAAACCAGAAAAGTCAGGTAGCCCCAGCCCAAGGTCAAAAAGCAGGAAGCGTTCAAGTCTAGGCTATCTGCACACAGATTTCAGGGTAGCTCAAAGAGGACTATGTCCCGGCTTCTGCAGGAGCATCAGTACCCTGGTGGTTCCAAATGTTCACTGAATTCCCTTCTAAAACTGTACCCCAACCCCCTCAGGAATTTCACTGCACTTTGCGGAATAATGAGTTACAACGTTGCTTCAAGTACTACTTTCAGTGGGCAGAAAGAACAAATGTATCCATTAACATCATTTGATCTAAGAAGGAATGATCCTCCTCCCAGCTCTGCTTAAGGACGGGGAGAGGCTTAAGGCTGTCCACCCACCCTACTGGCTATGACCCTGTTGAAATCTCTAACCAGGTTCAAGTCTCAAGGAAACGTGTTTAGTGCCTTCGTCTTCTCAGCCTCATAAACAGAGTGCTGTGAAATCTAGAAACCCTGTGACATTTGCTCCACCCACTCTGCTCTAGAGAGCCAGAGTGAGTGAGAAGACTAGAGATGCAAGCAACACCTTCCAAGGGAAGCAGAAAGGAGAAGAACCAGGTTAAATGAGCTGCTGGATCAAGGTTCACCTGAGGCCGGCCTATGCTTTGTGTGGGCCAAACACTGCTTAACGATTTAGGTCCCGCTTCATCTCATTTCTCTCCTATTCTGTACAAAGGACCTGAGAGATACAATCTGAGTCCTGGATAGAGATCTTGCCGTCTCAAATACAGGCCTGAACTCACCAAAGAGTTGTCCTCAATGCTGGGATATAAGCCACCGATGCAATCAGGGACTCTAGAAGCAGCTGGAAATCCAAATGCCAGAGTCATACCTCAGGTAGAAACCAGATCTGAGCTGAGCTGAAGATAATCAAGCCAGGCCTCCACTCTCATCTGTGCAGAGTATGCAGACAGAGTCAGCCAAGAGTCCTGGTTTTTTGTTTTTTGTTTTTTCCTTCCTTTTAGGCATGGGTATCTGAAAAGCTATGGCTAGCCCATTCCCTACGGAAGAAATCCATCACACTTCATCAATACCATTTATGTTTTGGGTCACCAGTGTTCACCAGTGTTGTCTGTCTGTCTTGGATTTAAAACTCTCAGAGAGAAGGAATCTTATCTGCTTACCCTACTTGCACAGAAGACAGCCTGGCAAAGCTGCTGAAACCAGATCAACAGCCTTGGTGCAGCTGGTGGTGCTGATCTTACAGCTTCAAGCAGATCCTGGGGCAAGGGTGTACGTACATTCCAACATTACCTTGAACTCCTGACAATATTTTCCTGGAAGTCCCGTGTTAAAGCCAGGAAGTGCTTCCTCCCAAGTTTGACTAATGAGAGGTACATGATCAAAAAAAAAAAAAAAATGAAAAAAGGATCAAAATTACAAGGCCTTTTTGAGTTAAAATTATTTATTTGTGTCTGGTGCTATCTAGCATCATTTGGGCAATATGTCTCTCCTGCCACACAGATCCCCAGGCCAACCACACAAGTGACATCCATTCCTGTAGAGCCAGAATTTTTGTTGCTTCAAACAGCAGGAGTAGTAAAAAAACAACAAGACTTGAGGCAGATGATCTGATGTCTACAGCCTTGATGGTATCTTCATTTTCATCTGGCCTTGAACAAGTTATGTAACCTCTTAGCATCATATCTTTTCTATAAAAATACAGTGTCCACAATATAGTCTCTTCCAATATTTCTGTGGATGTGAGGGGGAAACAGTATTCTCAAATGCAGTCATATTCTCCTCTCAGTTGAACGGGCAGCACTCTGGGGAGCTTCTCAGATCCCCCTCCGAGCCACCTCACTTCTCTCTCCTTCCTCGAGTAAAACCAATGATATTCAGCCAGCATTTGAACCATGTGACAGCTGGCCCAGCTTACCATGACCCTGGGAGGCTAAAACTTAAAAGTCATTTAATTTTTCTTTGTTGTTAATGGGAGTTACAAAAAAAAAAGCATTTCAGAATAGAAGCACATATAAAAATTCAACATTCTTGCATCCTGGAAACACACACTGGGCCTAGGATGCTTCATCACTTTCTTTCATGTAAAGGCAATGCTACAGGCCAAGCAAATGGGATGAGGGCTACCCTGCTGGCTGGCTTCCCTGTATGTTTTCTGTGGTTAAGAAATCTGACTACTGGTTTTTCAAATTGTAAAATTTTCCAGCTCTAAATGAAAAAGGTAAGTCTTTGTCAAAGAAGACAAGGTTGCCGCTGGCACACTTATGTTCTGATTCAGCATGAAGAAGAAAAAAATTCAGAGGCCCCCCTCCTGTCTTCTGACTCCAACCAACATTTTCAGGAAGGTCTCTGTGTGTGCAAAGCTCTGTGGTGACAAAGGGAGTCATGCACAGTAAATGACAGTTCCTGATGCTGGCTGTAGAGGAAGACTCAAAAGAAATGCATTCTTCTCTTTTACAGAAACTGGTTCGATTATTTTGTTGCTTTTACTAAAGTATAACTTGTAAAAATTAGATTCACTGTCTCCCTTTCCTTAATTTTAATTGTATAGCTCCATGGAACTTAGCAAGGCTACATAATTGTGTAACTACCACCATCATCAAGACACAAAGCAATGCTCTCTGTCTGGTTACCTCATTACCCTTTACAGTAACCAATAGGATTGCTTTCTAAATCACTTAATCACCTCTCTTGGATTGCTTTCTATGATAGATACATATTTTAAGTCATGAGGAATAAAGGAGATTATTTAAGCAAACACATCCTCCACAAATCAAAACGAAGCTATAAATAATGACATACCACTGATTTAGTGAAAATCTCTGAAACCCCGCTGTAGTCTTTAACCCCGGTCAAAATCATGATGATGCTAAGGAGATTCACTCAGCATGAAGAATTCTGTCAGTGGTCAATATGATATCTCTAAGGCCAAGGAAACTGCATGAGTAAAAGGACTGAGAACGGGGTCCTGGACACCTTTGCCAATCTCAATACCCAGGCAGCATCAGGAATGATGAAGAATCCTTACAGATAGAGCAGACCCAAGAGAGGGCACTACAGAAGTCATTCATCTTTCCACTCACTTGGGAGAGAAAGGAAAATGACATAGTTTGGAGCTCAGGCCACTTAATAGCCATCCAAGAGTTGTTTTTCTGACAAACTCACAGAGCAGAATGTAGTGACTCTGAAAACATGAAAGAAGATGATGTATCTATCCAGTGTCTCAGAAGCCCGGGCACCTTCTGTTCAGAAATGTCCATTCCTCTCACTCTTGCGACACACAAACGCCATCCTCTATACCACCGTCCCACCTAATACCTACACTTAGAAATGCTGGGTAGCAGGCACACATGCTCTCATCATCCTTCCCAGGGCATGAACACAAAAACAACACAGGAAGGAGTGCTAGGCAGGTGCTAAACCAATGGTTCTCAACCTGTAGGCTGCGACCCTTTGGGCGAGGGTCTAACGACCCTTTCACAGGGGTCACCTAAGACCATCAGAAAGCACAGATATTTATGTTACAATTGTAATTGTAGAAAAATTGTAATTATGAAAGAACCACAAATATAATTTTATTGTTGAGGTGTCACCACAATGTGAAGAACTGTATTAAAGGGTCTCTGCCTTAGGAAGGTTGAGAACCACTGCTCTAAACATCCTAAGAGTGAGCTCACTGCTCCTCCTGTCTACCAAGGCATGCAGCAGAGACCTAGGTTGGAACAGATTTTAATTATTAGCCAGAATGTGACTATCATTTCCTCTCACATTAAGTCACATGTGACACGGGCTTCAGTACTTGCCTGCCATCTCTAAAAATTCAACTCTCAAAGGACACATACACGTTCATGAAAACCACAAATTGAGCACTGTTTATGACTGCTATTACTGTTATTACTGCCTGGTTTTCTGTCAACTTGACACAGCTGGAGTTATCACAGAGAAAGGAGCTTCAGTTGGGGAAGTGCCTCCATGAGATCCAGCTGTGGGGCATTTTCTCAATTAGTGATCAAAGGGGCAGAACCCCTTGTGAGTGGTACCATCTCTGGGCTGGTAGTTTTGGGTTCTATAAGAAAGCAAGCTGAGCCCCCAATGAAGGAGCTAGAGAAAGTACCCAAGGAACTAAAGGGGTCTGCAACCCTATAGGAGGAACAACAATATGAACTAACCAGTATCCCCCACCCAGAGCTTGTGTCTCTAGTTACATATGTAGCAGAGGATGGCCTAGTAGACCATCAATGAGAGGAGAGGCCCTTTGTCTTGCAAAGATTATATGCCCCAGTACAGGGGAATGCCAGGGCCAGGAAGCAGCAGTGGGTAGGTGGGTTGGGGAGCAGGGTGGGGGGAGGGTATAGGGGACTTTTGGGATAGTATTTGAAATGCAAATGAAGAGAATATCTAATAAGAAAGAGAGACAGAGACAGACAGAGAGAGAGCAAGCAAGCAAGCAAGCAAGCTGAGCAAGCCAAGGGAAGCAAGCCAGTAAGGAACATCCCTCCATGGCCTCTGCATTAGCTCCTGCTTCCTGGCCTGCTTGAGTTCCAGTCCTGACTTCCTTTGGTGATGAACAGCAATGTGGAAGTGTAAGCTGAATAAACCTTTTCCTCCCCAACTTACTTTAGTCATGATGCTTTGTGCAGGAATAGAAACCCTGAGTAAGACAATACCCAACTAAGACTGGGTCCTTTGGCATCCTTTGTTTTCTCCTTAGCAAGTGTGTCTATTTCCCCTGTATCTGAGTGATAGCATCACAAAATTTATCTTGGTTCAAAAGTCAATGGAGGTCTGTTGGCAGTGCACAGTAATCTTTCAGAATTATATGCACCAATCTGTGGTGTTCAGCAAGCCATTTTTCCAATATGGTAAGTACCCAAACTGAAGAAATGCCACTCATTCATTTACTAAGTATACACCAAAAACAAGTTCTGTGCCAATTTTCGAGGAAAGGGACAGTGGTTTTAATTCCTGTTATTATAGTGGCAAAGGATTCGAGAAGAGCAAGGCTCACTCTCTGCTTTAAGGTGGAGGGTCTTTGACGCCAAAGACTCAAAGGTAATGCTGGACTCCAAACTCAAAATGAAAACAATGAGCTGGAGTGAGGCAGGTAAAGGCAGCACTCAGAGAAGCGCCTGGACATGCACTGAAGAGGTCATGGACCAGGGGAACCATAAGCCGCATGGATCTAAAAGGCAGAAGACAGCATAACAGGGACTGGTGGGATCTGTATACCCAGGCACCGGAATGGAGGACACCAGAAAAACTTTAGGAAGGAGAGAGGTATGATTTTGTGCTTTAGAAAAACGTCCTTGGGGGGATCCAGAATAAGGGATGAAGACGAACAATTATTGCAATAACCCAAGGAAGAAATAACATGAGAACCAGAGCAGTCAGCACAAGACTTGAAAGTGGAGACTGAGTCGAAACACAGTGGGATGCTCAAGCGCACTACTGTGGTCTGTGCTGGAGCTGAATCAGAGAAAACACAAATGTTGAATGTTATAAGGGATCAGAAAGAAGCCCTCCTGTCTGGAACATGGGCCAGTGGTGCAGTGCTCTGCCTATCATGTGCAAAAACCAGCACCAAAAAGCTAGTTCATGTAAGAAACCAATAATAATAATAATAATAAATAAGGCCAGTTACAAAATGCTGGGTATGACAAACCTGTCTAAGTTGAGGTCCCCCAAAGGAGAGAGACTGGATGTATAGTGAGCAAGTTGAGAGATCCAGAAAGGCTGGCTTGTGTGCTGGCTGTTCCCTTCCATTCCTTGATTCCCATTTCACTCAGTATCCTGCTCTCCTTCCCAAAGGGAATTCCTAAGCTCTCTCTAGGTTAGGTCAGTTGGAGGCAATAGCAGGAGAGTGGAGGGAGAGAGGACAGAGTTCATTACATCTCTCTCCCTTCAAGCTCAGTCCACATGCAACCGTCTTTCCAGTCCTAGAGAGTCACGTCAGTAATTACTGTCACACTGGCCTCCCCATTCTTTTCTGACCTTGGGAAGTTTCCTTAACTTTATTTATGCTTCCACAGATTCTCTTTTGTAAGGCACCCCCCCCTTTGGAGTTTTTTGATGATGCGTTGCATGTATATCTTTGTGTGCACATGAGCAGAAGGCAGAAGAAGGTATCAGCTTTCCTGGAGTTGGGACTTATAGGCAGCTGTGAACTGACCAATGTGGTTGCTAGGAAGCAAACTCGGGTCCTTTGCAAGAGTAGCTCTGAACCACTAAGCCATCTGTAAAGCCTCTTTTCAGAGCACCAGTTCCTTCTTGCCTTCATTCTAATGGGTGTGAAGAGTTTCATGGCAATCTGTGATAAAGGCTTTCCCAGTTTTTCCCTCTGCTGTTTCACTAGGAGACACGGCCATATTTATCTGCTGAGGCAAAAATGTTCCCATCATTTTGTTGCAAAAGCAATCTAAGGAAGCCGAGCGATCGGCCCTAACTCATCACTGTCCGTCTCATCGCCATGTACATCATGACTGATTCAGGAGATGAAACAGCACGGAGCTGTGGATGTGGCGAGGGTCGAGGTCACCATACATCAGTAGAATCCCGCATACTTGCAGGATTAACACTGTCTGAATTCCAGGAACCAGCTGAGCATGATCAAGATAAGCTACAGTCTGTATTGTAGACTGAGGATTGGCAGACAACCACAGCAAACCACAGACTCACGGGTAAGTGCTTTCATATGTGTTATATGGGACTCCTTAGCCCAGCCTCACAGCCAGGCCCAGCTGCATGTTTCTGATGGCCCCTGACCTACCTGTGACCTCCTCAGAGTCTTTCTGTAACCACCCTTTCTAAGCCCCCTCCTCACCAAGTTTATGGTGCCAAGTTCCTATCCCCATACCTTATATTCCAATTTGTGTGCCCATGCTTTTTTTCTTTACATGTTATTTTCTGTCTTGTTAGATGGTGAGTTCTGCCATAGCAAGGGACCACATCTAGGGCATAGAACGTACTTAGAAAATATTTTCTAGCGAATTAATACTGGACACGCAGGTGGCACTGAGAGCAAAAAAGGGAGGCAGGGGAGTCGAAGGTCACTAGTGTGTCACTGACCTGTTTATACATATGGACCCTTTGTGGCCTTGTTTGTAGTCAAAACATTATCATAGCTGGACCCTTTGAATGTCTTCAGGAATGCTGGCCTCCTGTAAGAGTAGAACTCTCCCTAGTGAACAGGCCTGGAGCCTGCATGTTTGCCTTGCCTTGCACAGCTTTCGGCACAGCCCCAAGCACAGATAGGAGCATCATAAATATTACTAAATGATGATGACACCAGGGATGATTTAGTACCTCCACGTGGGTGGAGACAGACCTTGGGCCACAAACACACTTCCAATGTGCATTGCTTCGCCAATCATCTGACCCAGAATGTTTTCAACAACCCAGCTCATCTGTACCAAGAATGAGACACATTCAGATGACAGGGTCCCCAAAGAATGCCATTTTCAAAGCTGAAAGTTTATTATCTGGGGATAAATGGAATCTTTGTCTTCGTGATACTGTGAGAATGGAAGTTAAAGGCAATGAAAGACTTTCCCTGGGAAACACCAGTTTTATTTGTGAACAATTAAAGTTTGGATAACTCGTCAGTTCCATAGGTGCCCTGCCCATTCTGAAATACCAAGGGTTAAGTGGATCATTGTCCATCTCTCAAGCCTTCAATGTCACCCTGGCATTTGTGGATACAAACCTATGGTTTCATTCACTTAATTATAGCGATAACAACAATAATAATAACAACAAGTGATTTGGGAAACCACAAGAAGACCGACCCGCATTTGTTCCGCAGGAAGAAAGAGGCTTATAAAGTGTCCATCATGAGAACACACAAGGGAGCTACCCAGCAGATCAAATACCCAAAGCAAATCAGCACGTCAGAGCCCCACAGAACCCTGAATCCCAACCAGCAAGCATGAATAATCCTTTTAAACGGTCACTCACGTATCAGAACAGGCCCATTGTGCATCTCTAAGCAGGGCCTCTGGCTTCTGACTGAACAGAGGTTTTCTTGGGAAAGTGGATAAAGTGAAATCAAGAGCTCCTGGGACATTTCCACGAGAAAAGAGGACAAATGATTTCTGTTGTCAGAATGAAACTTCCCACTCCTGGCCCTGGCTCAGTAAGCTGTTGGCTACCCCACAGGAGAGCTAGGCGGAGTTTTCAACCACTCCGGCTGGCACCCTCTGGATCCCCGAGTGAGTGTATCAGGAGATACAGGGCCGAATCCTGCCAGTTTCCAGTTAACTGTGGGACCCAGCACAAGGCTCTTAACTCTCCTGATGACTGGCTCATCATTAACAGATTGAGAGCAATGACTGGTACATGTTCCAAACAACAACAACAACAACAGCAACAACTATTGTCAGGATAAGTGGTATATATGCAAATTCTGTCTAAATTATAAAATTGGGTTTAAGTAGAATCCTGTGATATCAAATAAACTACATAATGCCCTGGATCCTTTCCCTGGGAGCCTAAACCGTATGGCATCCACTCACACAGATACATACGTACACACAAATAAAAATTAAAAATAATAAAATAATTCTCTTTAAAAAAACAAAAACAAAACTATTTCACTCACAACAGGATCAACATGTAACAAGAACCATGAGGTACCTTCACAAAAAACTTCAAGTTTAGATGTAAGACACTCAAAAAAGGCTACTTCGACATACACCCATGGACTGTGAGAGCCGATATCATTAAAATGCAGTCCTCCTGAAATGGACCCATAGATTCAACACGACCTCAATCAAGGTCTCTCTCACACACACACACACACACACACTTGTACACAAACACACACATGTACACAAACACACACATGTGCACACATATACACACATATAGAGGGTTGGGGGGCAAACTCCAGGCAGGGAAAATATAAGCAATACTATATTTGACAAAAGGCTAATCATATATATATATATATATACCTCCACAAATCAATAACACAAAAGACAGTAACTCAATTTTAAGTACATGCAAATACCCTTTAAATGAATACACAATGGAAGAAGGTAACAAGGAGCTGGTAAGCTTACAAAATCATTCAAAATTGTCAGTTATTGTGTAGTGAGATTTTAAACTACAATAAAATGATATCTGTCACACAATAGAATGACCATAGTTAAAAATCTGTCCCAAGCCCCTGATATCAGTAAGGATACGATTAAACTACAACCCCTACATTTCTGAGAAACGCATATGGTAAAAAACAGTTTTCAGCTTATTGAATGTACAACTATCCTAAAAATCAATATTTATTCTTAGGTATTTACCCTGGCATGATTAAAATGTGTCAACAACAGCAACAACAAAACCCTTAAATAGCTACCAGCTGCAGAGAACCCAGCTGTCTATCAATGAGAATCTGGAAAAACAAATGGTGATATTCTCACATATTAATATACTTCATAGCAAGGAGAGATGTGCTTCTGATATATGCAACGATAAGGATAAGTTAAAAAGGGATTCATGGAGGGTGACATGCAGAGGATCCCACCCATGTCTAGTTTAAAATAGGCAGGCCTCAATAGTGGTAGAAACTATGGCAATGGCTGTCTGCAGGAACCAGAAGAGGTAGGAGAGTTTGGGGGATTCTGGGAGCAAGCCACACCTTTGTCTTAATGGAGGCTAACTGCATGTTTACACCTCCAGACTTTATTCACTCTCAAGTTTATACATTTTACAGCATATAACTTTTACAATAGGAAGAACTGAAAAGTAACATCACAAGAAAATAGTCACACCATCTAGAAGGTGGAATTCTGTAGGACAGCCCAATCAGCCAGATCTCCAAATATCTGTGCCAAAGGACAGGAATTGTGCTAAGTAAGAACACCACATGTCACAACCAGACCTAATGTGTGGTCTTGGATAGGTGTTTTTGAAAACAAGAATGTAGCTCCGTGGCAGAGAGCTTGCCTAGCAGGTTCTAGGCTCTGGGTTTGATCAAATCCAGGTCCCACTTCAAGGGCCCCCAGAATGAACCTCCTGGGGGTGCTCTCTGTCATTTCATTCTTGCAACCAACCTGCAGTGTAGCATCCCTGTTTCAACTCACCAGATGAAGATGGAAGCTGAGTCCTGTATATAACATAATCTGACCTCAAACTCCCTGCTCTTTTCGTTTTACACACACACACACATATGTATACATACATGTATACATACATATATATATTTATATATACCTTCAGATTCAGGAAGACTACATATTTATGAGATATTTACTATGTTTTAATGAAATGCATATGGATGAACAAAACGTATCCAATGAAACAAGCCAACAGCAATGAAATCTGTAGTAAAGGAATGGACAAGCACCTCTGGTGACAGAAAGCATGATGTCATCCATACCTCACCACAATTTATGCAAGGATGACACTGTTAGCATCCCCATATTGCAGATTTTAAAAAGAACGACATAGAGATGATGAAATAAGAAAGAAGAATCCAGCTCAGACCACTTGAATTTCATGCTGCTATATCACACCACATCCTGAAGTCCCCAGGCTGTCACCAGAATAGCAGTGGAGCAGGGAGAAAGTCCCCAACAGAGGGGCCGTGGCTCAGAGGTTTATCATGTGCTATATCTTAGTAATGTCCCTGCTTACCTGTCCAGAGCCGTGCTGGTTGGCATACTCCTCCCAAACCCGCGAACCCCCATCTGACGGAAATACGGAATGCAAGAGAGGTTGGCAGCGATGATGGCGAGAGAGTCTGAGGGACTCACAAAGAAGCCATTTTGGCCAAGGATCATATAACGGTCCTGTGGGGGAGGAATGTGTGAAGATTATCACTAAGGAGCATCTGGTCTTCGTACCCAGTTTCCATCATTAACACAAGCCTCTTTCCTGCCACTGAAACAGCCTCACACAATTTGAATTGGCCAAAGGAAGTGTGAGAAACCATATAAACCCCTCAGGGGCCTAGAATCTTGATACAGCTGGAATTAGGTCCACTTGCTGAGATGTGTGCACAGCTCCTTCATGCTTCAGTGACTTCCACAGACTCAATCCCTTCCTCCCCCCACATGGACTGGAGAGTGGTGGTAATTGATAAATAGCCGGACTCTTAATGCGGTACTTTCAACGAAGCCAGCAATACATGAAAATTTATTGCCTGGCTGGTTTTTTTTTTAAAGAAATAATTTCTAAATAACATCCATCAATCTGAAACTATGAAAAGCTGTGGCTGTTGCATGGTGTTATCTAGCACTGAACGGCCGTGCCGCAGCCGAGCCCAGTGCCCCACGCTCATGAGCTCTGAGCCCAGTGCCCCACGCACAGGATCTCCAGTCTCTGGTTTCTGATGTTTCTTCCATCACGTGATAAGAGGGTCAGCAGACTGGAAACCCTCTCACTCACCCCATCAGCATCAAACGCAGCTCCAAATCCATATTCTCCCCCCTTCATGGCTTCCAGGAGGGTGGTTGCATAGGTCAGGTTTGGGTCTGGGTGCTGCCCTCCGAAGTCTTCTAGTGGGACACAGTTTATTGCGGAGTTGGCTGGAGCTCCCAGTTCATCACACAGAACTTTTCTTACATAGGGTCCCATAACTTAAAAAAAAAAAAGATAGAAGAAAATATAAACATGCCTGAAGAATACTCTTCCCTGGGTGTTTTTCTTCTGATAATAAAAAGATAACAATTCACTTAATAGCCCAGAAGAAGAAAACTTTATACAGTCATTTTTTTAAGGCACAATATAAAATAAGAATCCTATCAGTTACCATTTATTGATCATCTACCATGTGCCAGAGGCTCTGCTGAGCAGATAAAAGATGTTGATCATCCAAAAAGATGGAAAATTTTCCTTATGATTTCTTAAAACACTGCCTTAAAGAAATCAAGTATGTAATAATGATTTATTACCTGCTGTGTTTCATGTACTAAGCACTTCAACTGAGTATATGGAAAGCACTAACGGGCACTAGCAATTCCCTTTGCACAACTGTTGTAATGTTGCCAAGTAAGCATCCAGAGCCCAGAGGCTTTGTATGAAACAAGGCACCTCTTGCATAACAATGACCACTAAGCAGGAATAGAAAGTCCATGGACCAGAAGACCTAACACTGAGCCCCTATGTTAAGAACTGAAAGGATCAGATTTAAGCGGGTAAGATGCATGGCCCCTACATTCCTGGGCTTTTATCTAATAGTGAAGTAAGTCCAATGTACAGATGGAGAGGTGAGACCAAAAGGGAAATGTCTAATTGGACTCAGTGACTTAAGGAAACAATACTCATGGGTGAGACTTCCCAGAGAACGCAGTGTTTTAAATAAGACTTAGAGGAACAATACTAATTTGAGAGGGGTCCTAGTAGGGGGACCATACAAGTGGAAGCCATTAAAATCAAGGGAGGAGAGAGCCTGTGATAGGATCACCATGGACTCCTGTCAGCTGAAATGTACATGAGGTCACACCATAAACATCTCTTGTCTTGTGACCTGGTCCCCATGTCCCCTTCTCTAGAGGAAGCATTGGGTTTCTTTTGGAAACACACATCTTTCTCCAAATCAGCCCATATGGCTACGATATAGCTAGATTCCACCGTCCCCATGGCTAGGGAGGTGACCTACATCTGACCATGTGTTCCCCAGCCCTCAGTCAAGGTGACCGATTTGAAGATGGACATATAGTAGGAGCCAGGCAATGAGATGCAAACACAAAAATTCAGGAAGAAGGAAATGTCTTTTTCCTGGGCCAGATTAGGCTAAGGACTTGAAAGAGCTTTTCCTGGAGAGCTGGATCAACCTAAAAAGTGACAAAACATCCCAACAACAGACCCTCCAAGCAAAGCCCAGGGAGGGTCAGACTCAAGTGTGCTCAAGGTCCCAAAAGATACATGCATGCCAGGCAGCCAAGGGTCATCAAAATCTTGTGGAATGCACTAAACATGAGTCTGAAATAGACAGCAGAGAGAAACCTCTTCACACAGGGAGAATGATGGAGCAAAATGTCTGAAATAGGAAAGACTGACACTACGGAGTGCTGCTGGGAATCAGAGACACCAAAGCCCTCACCACTGCTGCTGATGTGTGTAACCGGAACTGCTACTTTGGATAACAGCTGCGTTCTTACGTAGTTCCGGAGATACTTACCATCAGACTCCACTGCTAGAAACTTTCCCAAAACAAAGGGAAACTTACATTCCCGTAAAAACTTGTTTGTGACTCTTCATAGCACCTTTCATTGTAATAGCCAAACACCATGGGCAGGGAGGCTAACTTCCATCAACCAGCAAATAGACAAAATGTGGTACGTCAATAAAATGGAATAGTACTCAACAGTCACAAAGCACAAGAAGGGGTATGTGTGCCAAAAACACTGCTTTACAAAACACTGGGCCGAATGACATGTGAAGCAAAAGACTACTGAGTTTGTTCTTCCATTAGTATGACTTTCCAGAAGAGGCAGGAAAATGAAAGCAGAGGAGAGATGAGCAGCTGCCAGGGGCTGCTGAGAGAGGTAAATGGTTGACTATAAAAGTGCTGTAGGATTTTCCCTGTCCAATCACATTAGGACAGAAGGAGGCCTGTGACTGGAAAGGAAAAAGGGAGGCAGAGCTAAGAGTTGCAGAGAGAAGGGAGTGCCGTGGGAGGAGAAAGTGGAGAAAGCAAGATGGTGGCAGACGTAAACCAGCATGTCTTTAGCCAGCCGCAGGTGGTTATATCATAAGGTTAGAATCATTAGGATAAAGCTTTTATCATTATCAGTTGGCTCTGAAATTATTGTATTGGCATCTTGTAAATTGTGATATTATTGATACATAAATCTGATTAGTTAATTAAGCATTAAGAGTCTTGATTTGTTACCGGGTAACTGGGTATTGTGATGTGCAACCTCAAGGTTGGTGGTTCCATTTAGTTACTGGAAGAACTAGGAGCTCTAGGGACAAGAGAACGAGAGTAGCTAGCTGGAGGGAGTAGCTCAGCTAGAGTACACCGGTGCCGGCACTAGCACAGAAACATGCCAGTTCACTTTTTAAATATTACCCACAACATAAAAGTCCAGTAAGAAGCCTGCAACTTTTAAAATTCAGAAGTTGCTGTGTATTTGTGATCTTTCATAACAAGAAGATAAATACTAAAATCAGTAGAGGGGTTGAAAAGGTTGACACTGGCAAGCAAGGTTAGAATCATTAAGATAAAGCTTTTATTATTATCAGTTGGCTCTGAAATTGTTGTATTGGCATCTTGTAAATTGTGATATTATTGATACATAAATCCGATTGGTTAATTAAGCATTAAGAATCTTGCTTTTCAGAGAGAGTTGAATGCTGGTACCCTGTTGGCTCTTCCTGTTTTCATTCTATATGGGACCCAAGGTTATGGGCTGGAAAAAAAAAAAAAAAGAATCTTGCTTTTACCAGGTGTACTGACTGGTTTTGTGTCAACTTGACACAGGCTGGAGTTATCACCGAGAAAGGAGCTTCTTTTGAGGAAACGCCTCCATGACATCCAGCTGTGGGGCATTTTCTCAATTAGTGGTCAAGGGAGAGAGGCCCCCTGTGTGTGGGACCATCTCTGGGCTGGTAGTCTTGGGTTCTATAAGAAAGCAACCTGAGCAAGCCAGGGGGAAGCAAGACAGTAAGTAACATCCCTCCATGACCTCTGCATCAGCTCCTGCTTCCTGACCTGCTTGAGTTCCAGTCCTGACTTCCTTTGGTGATGAACAGCAGTGTGGAAATGTAGGCCCAATAATCCCTTTCCTCCCCAACTTGCTTCTTGTTCTTGATGTTTGTGAGGAATAGAAACCCTGACTAAGACACCAGGTAACTGAGTATTGCGATATGCATTGTGATTGACTGCAGAAAGAAGTTGGGCAGCTATGTTTTCCATGATAACTTTTATTCCACTGTTTATGAAATGTAGCATGATTTCTCAAGTCAATAAATGGGCAGTCTTGATCTACTTCACCCTCAATGTGGTAAAGACTCAAATTTATTTGTTCAATTTCTGTTTTCATTTATATCAACAGAAAATAACTAGAATCCTAAAATTTTCTAGAGCAGAGAGGTCTCCTTAATGGTTTTCAGACACTGCTTTTGGAAAAGGAATAAAACACAGGCTTACCTCCATGCATAGCATCAACACGGATCTTCAGTTGGCTGGGTCCTGTCAGCAAACTCTTGATGGCGTTAAAGTCAAAGATATTCCGGAGGAGGTTGAGATAGATGTCAACGGGGTCCACAATCTCCACTGGTGATGGAAAAACAGAAAGGGATGTCAGTGAGCACACCCAGAAATGATCTTTACAGACATAAAAAATAATTACCATCTTAACGATGGGAAATTCTGATCAAAGTCCCAGAATAACCTGCATGCTACATGATCAGGGAAATATCCACTTCCAGACCAAACCTCAATTCATAGCACAGCCAAAATGCAACAAACTTTTCAGATAAGTAAAGGTACAAACACTATCATTCCACATTCTTTTTGCAAGGATAAAATGAACCACTAGGAGAATTTACAATACAAGTATATGGTCACTCCTGCCCATACCTTGTCAGCAAACACCTCTCTCTCTCCCAGATGCACACACACCAATGCTAACAATCAACTCACATATGCAGTGGTCCTTCCTGTGGGGTTAGCCAAAAAATGACTCAGCTGGTGTGAAACAAACACATAAAGGAATGACCCAGCTGTGGTCCTATTTTCCACATGTTACTATGCACACTGGATCCAAGCACAGAAGTGGTGATGCGGGGCATATTCTGACTTTACATAAACCCTCTTTCACACTCAGCCTAGTACCTAATCTCCAGGGGAATGCCAAACATCTGCAGATGCTCAGGAAACAAACACAAGAGCTCTCCAATGTGCCACTAAGAATCCCACCTTTTTATTTAACTCATGAAGACCCAGCACACAGAATATGGCACCATTTTCAAATAGCTATCAGACACAATGAATGCTCAGAAAGTACTCTTTCAAGGAGGAGTAAATATTTGAATTGGGGAGAAATAAAATTTTGTCCAGAAAAAAAATACTGCTTTTTAAATTTGTAGTTACATCTATTTATCTCTGTAATTCTCTCTCTCTCTCTCTCTCTCTCTCTCTCTCTCTCTCTCTCTCTCATCTATTTATCTCTGTAATTCTCTCTCTCTCTCTCTCTCTCTCTCTCTCTGTGTGTGTGTGTGTGTGTGTGTGTGTGTGTGTGTGTGTGTGTGTATTTATGTATGTGTACACATATTTGGGTATGTGCACATGAGTCCAGCTACCTGCAAATGTCAGAGGTATTAGATCCCCTGAAGTTGGAATTGTGACTGGATATGAGCTGCCTGGGTGCTGGAATACAAACTTGGTACTCTCTCACAAATACTAAACCATCTTTCCAGACCCCTATAATTAAGTTTTTAAATATTATATATTTTTTCAATGTCATATTGCTTTGAAGCTGAAATCCTTAAGCCTACATTAAAGGTATTATTGGGCTGGTGAGATGGCTCAGCAGATAAGAGCACTGACTGCTCTTCCCAAGGTCCTGAGTTCAAATCTCAGCAACCACATGGTGGCTCGCAATCACCTATAATGAGATCTGACACCCTCTTCTGGTGCATCTGAAGTCAGCTACAGTTCATAGCAGTTCATAGCAGCCTTATTTATATTAGCCAGAAGCTGGAAAGAACCCAGATTTCCCTCAACAGAGGAATGGATACAGAAAATGTGATACATTTACACAATGGAGTTCTACTCAACTATTAAAAACAATGAATTTATTAAATTCTTAGGCAAATGGGTGGAACTAGAAAATATCATTCTGAGTGAGGTAACCCAGTCACAAAAGAACACACATGGTATGCACTCACTGATAAGTGGATATTAGCCCAGAAGTTCAGAATAACCAAGATACAATTTACATACCAAATGAAGCTCAAGAAGAAGGTAGACAGCAGTGTGGATAATTTTGTCCTTCTTAGAAGGGGGATCAAAATACCCACAGGAGGAGATACAGAGACAAAGTTTGGAGCAGAAACTGAAAGAAAGGCCATCCAGTAACTGTCCCACCTGGGGATCCATCTCATATACAGTTACCAAACCCAGACACTATTGTGGATGCCAACAAGTGCTTGCTGACAGGATACTGATATAGCTGTCTCCTGAGAGGCTCTGCCAGTACCTGACAAATACAGAGGTAGATGCTCTCAGCCTACCACTGAACTGAGCACAGGGTCCCCAATGAAGGAGCTAGAGAAAGGACCCAAGGAGCTGAAGGGGTTTGCAGCCCCATAGGAGGAACAGCAATATGAACTATCCAGTACTCCCAGAGCTCCCTGGGACTAAACCACCAACCAAAGAGTACACAAGGAGGGACTCATGGCTCCAGCCACATAAGTAGCAGAGGATGGACTTATGAGACATCAATAGGAGGAGAGGCCCTTAGTCTTGTGAAGGCTCGATGCCCCAGTGTAGGGGGATCCCAGGACAGCGGAGTGGGAATGGATGGGTTAGTGAGCAGAGCAGGGGGGATGGAATAGGGGAGGTTCAGAGGGAAAATGGGGGAAGGGGATAAAATTTGAAATGTAAATAAAGAAAATATCTAATAAAGAAGAAAATGCAAAAAAAAAAAGAATGAAAAAAAAAGAGAATGTAAGAGGTGGAGGACAGAGAACAGTGTGGTATTAAGTCCTGTCTTCTACATATGGCATTGCCATTGTGTTTAGGAACTCACTGCAAGTATGGTTACCTGCACCATATCGAGCAAATAAGATCAACCAATGTTCCAACAGGGAAGCACTAATCAGATTCAGTGGTTTAAAAATAAACAAAAACAGCAAGAGAGAGAGAGAGAGAGAGAACATGAATATGAAAGGAAGACATGTTAAGAGTGGAGCCTGTGGGAGAGTTAGGAAGTGATATGATCAAGATATATTGTTTACATGATGAAGATACATTGTTTACATGTATGACAATATTGAAGAACAAATAATGGTACTCTATTGTTTACATGGGCACTGTTGCTTCTAATGGATATGATAAGGCTTTCAGGAGATACTATCTGAGCAAATAATCAACTCAAAACTTTCCAAGAAAGACATGGTATAGGTATCCCAGTGCTTTTGCCACCACACAGTTTATTTTAAGCTCTTCTCTGACATTAAAAATCTTGTGCACAGGTTGTGAAGGTGAATCCAGGAGAAATTATGAGTAGGAGTTGGGGCAGTGAATAGGATCAAAGTACATTGTGTAAATATATAAATTTCTTAAAGAATTAATAAAACTACTATATTTTTAAAAACCATGTGCCTATGATAGTTCATCTTTTTCATCTAGGTGAATTACTTGTAAAAATGAGGACACCACTGGAACACAAACTGTGCCCAATCTTGTAGAGGGACTGAAAGAATAAAAGAAGGTAGCTCTATTGCTAACTATATGCCTTCTGTATAATTTTAATTGAATAAAATGAAATGAGATGCATATTCATAGTATGAATATTAGTATAGTATTCAAACTGAATCTGTAAAATAATAAATTCTGTTCTTAGTTCTTCTATAGTTTATCCACTCAAACATGTAACATTTGTCAAACTCATTCTGGTTGTTTTCCCTTTTGGGGGACAACACCTCTCTGTGGGGCTCTGGCTAGTTTCCAACTTATGACCCTGCTTCCTCAGTCTCCCGAGTCCTGTGGTTACATTGTATGCCAGACTGTTTGTTTAATTCTTGAACACTTTGCCTTTAAAAAAATACTTGGGAGTTACTGAGTTCCTTTGTGAAATCTCTGGAGACTGTACTTGGCATAGGGCAGGTGATCAAGCATGGTGTATGAAGCAGAACTGGATGGCTCTAGCCTGTCAAAGAAACTCCTACCTCCCATGGGAAATTTAACAACCCATTGCTCTCTTGACCCACATCTTTGCCTTAATTACTTAGAAATTATTGAAAAGCAAGTTTTGGTGGTCCACAGTCTACTCTGTGTATGCTATGATGCTACAAACCTTATCCTATGTTGAGAATGATACAGTTTGGAGAGTGGCTTTTGAAAGTGTCCATATCTAATTCAGAGGTTTCTCCAGTTTCTTTCTGCACTGCATATACTTTCCAACTATTCATACAGCGCCACTCTTCAGATGACTAATTCAGTCGTTTTCATGAGTATCCTTCCCTGAAGAAACCACTGATCACCAACCAGGACCCGCCACACATCCATGGACACCTAGAATCTACCATATGCATCCCTCTTGGAAAGTTGCCCCACACAGGAAAATTTTCTGACTTTTTCAAGATATCTGTTACCTCTGAATGGTTTGAACTTGTTCTCCAGGTCAAATTCTTGTCTTCCCAGTCGAGATAGGTCAATTCGAAGATCTGGACATATGGCATATTCCTCAATTGTTTTGCTGATCTGGTAGATTTTGTCTGAGACAACATCTGGTGCAGGACCTAAAATTTGACATCCAAAATGCATTTATTTTAAAGCCTCTATAATTTCTATCAGAGATGCATTACCGGCCTCCTGCACTAGCAAAGAGGGACTCTCTAAACAATGAACAAAGATTCACAAGTTCAATTAGACCATGTATCTCCCACATTGTATTTCTTCACTATGGAGAGGATATTTGATCAGCCCGGCCTGTTCAGTGTAGATGAACAACCCACATGTTTGTTTTAATCCACTTCTAAGCAATGATACATACACTCTAAAAATAGTTTTGCACCTGCTGGGGAGACCCGGTTATGTAATCAGCTTTGTTCAGGATATGAGACACAAACAGGATATGCACTTGACAGAAGTCGGAGATTCCAGATTCAAACCACAGCTCCCCAAGTGCCTCAGAACTCTGATTTCTACTCCTCACTGTTGTCTCATTGATATGTGATGCTACCCAGATACGTTCATTACTTTTTCCAGTTCATACTCGCCATCACAACTTAGTTTTTAAAAATGGGAAGTAGCTAAAAACTGCTTGATATGTTTCCTCAGGAGGTCAGATTGGCAACAGTGTTGGACTTAAATGACTTTAAATGAGCTAAGCATGAAATCAGTAGTTGGTTTTGGTCATAGACAGGACTATAGGGTCCTCATGTGAGCCTACATGTGTGAAAACATATTGGATATGTTATACGGAGCTTAATTCTCAAGAACACAAGTATTACCACCCTCTCTAAGTGGAGAAACTGAAGTCAGAGAGCAAGGTGAATCTTCATTTGTTCGTACAGTTTACCTTTAATTTTATGTGTATGGATGTTTCACCTTGACATTTTCTGTGCACCACATGTCTTTAATGGTCACAGCATCCAGAAGAGGGCATCATATCCCCCTGGAACTAGAGGTACAGACCAGAACATTGTCAGCTGCCTTGTGGGTGCAGAAGTATTTCATGTAACAGAATGCCCTCCAGGTCCATCCACGTTGTAACAAATGAAAGTCCATCCCATTCTAAGACTGGTAATATCCCATTGTGTATCTATTACCTTCTTCATCTATTCAACTATTAATAGATACTTGGGTTGTTTCTATATCTTAGCTGTCATGGTTTGTATATGCTCAGCCCAGGGAGTGGCACTATTAGAAGGTGTGAACTTGTAGGAGTAGATGTGTCACTGTGGATATGGGCTTTAAGACCCTCATTCTACCTGCCTGGAAGTTAGTCGTCCACTAGCAGTCTTCAAGAAGATGAAGAACTCTCAGCTCTGCCTGCATCATGCCTGTCTGGATACTGCCATAGTCTCACCTTGATAATAATGGACTGAACCTCTGAACCTGTAAGCCATCCCCAATCAAATGTTGTCCTTTATAAGACTTGCCTTGGTCATGGTGTCTGTTTACAGCAGTAAAACCCTAAGACATTAGCTATTGTGGGTAATGCTACAAAGAAAATAGGAGTGCAGATTTCCTTGCACTATAGTGATCCAGCATCATTGAGTTTAGAGTCAGAAGAGGGATGGCTTGCTCATATGGAAGTTCCTTTTTTTTTCCTCCATACTGTTTCCTTAATGGTCATACCAATTTGTATAACTTGACAATTATTCTAGGCTTCTCCTTCTCCCTATCCTCTCAAACATTTATGTTACTTATTTTCATAGTAGCCATCCTAGCAAATAGAAGACAATAACTGTCCATATGATTCTTGAATTTGTTATCTTATTGTCTAACTAAAGAATGTTCCACATGTCCTGGGAAAGAACATATCCTGCTGTCATGAGACAGTAAGTTCTAGTCGTGCCTGTGAGGTCTGTTTGGTATAAAATGAAGTTCAACTCCCATGAGAACTTTGTCTTGTTGATCTACCCATTGATGAAAATGGGATATTGAAGTACCCTACTATTGTTATCCTGATACCCATTGCTTCCTTTGTATTCATTAAGATTTGCTTTAAGTACTCGGGAGCCTCATCACTGAGCACATATAGACTCATAATTCTTATGGGTTCTTAGTGAACTGTTCCCTTTGTCATTACATGGTAACCTTATTTTCACCTTGTAATAATTATTTGACTTGAATTATATTTTACCTAAGTGTTACCAGCCTTGGTTTCCTTTGGCATCTATCTTCCAGAACTATCTTTTTCTCCTCCTTCCCTTTCGACTCACATGTGCTCTTAAAGCTTCAGAGTCAACTACAGGCAGCCAGGAGATGAGATGGCTCCTTTTTGTAGTCATCCAGCAACTCTACCTATTTTAATTGAAGAAGTTAATCCAAGTATATTCTGGGATATTACTCATAGTACTTACCCACCCACTCAGGTGACTGCTCTCTGGTTGTTTCCTTGGCTCTTTGTTACTTTCTTCCATTTTTTGTGTGTCTACTTTTGTGATTTTGTGATTTTCCTATACTATTGCATGTTGATTATGCCCTCAACACTTGTAGATGTGCTCTAATTTTTCCTTGTGGTTAGTATGTGTGTATGTGTGTGGGGGGGGAAGGATTATCTGTGAATATGCATGTGTGTGTTGGTGTATGGGTATGTGTGTATCTGTGTGTGTCTTTCTTTGTGTATGTTAACATTCCATATGAATAATTTATGAATAGTTTATTTTTTTTTATTTATTTATTTATTTATTTATTTTTCCATTTTTTATTAGGTATTTAACTCATTTACATTTCCAATGCTATACCAAAAGTCCCCCATATCCACCCACCCCCACTCCCCTGCCCACCCACTCCCCCTTTTTGGCCCTGGTATTCCCCTGTACTGGGGCATATAAAGTTTGCAAGTCCAATGGGCCTCTCTTTCCAGTGATGGCCGACTAGGCCATCTTTTGATATATATGCAGCTAGAGTCAAGAGCTCCGGGGTACTGGTTAGCTCATCATGTTGTTCCACCTATAGGGTTGCAGATCCCTTTAGCTCCTTGGCTACTTTCTCTAGCTCCTCCATTGGGAGCCCTATGATCCATCCATTAGCTGACTGTGAGCATCCACTTCTGTGTTTGCTGGGCCCCGGCATAGTCTCACAAGAGACAGCTACATCTGCGTCCTTTCAATAAAATCTTGCTAGTGTATGCAATGGTGTCAGCGTTTGGATGCTGATTATGGGGTGGATCCCTGGCTATGGCAGTCTCTACATGGTCCATCCTTTCATCTCAGCTCCAAACTCCGTCTCTGTAACTCCTTCCATGGGTGTTTTGTTCCCAAATCTAAGGAGGGGCATAGTGTCCACACTTCAGTCTTCATTCTCCTTGAGTTTCATGTGTTTAGCAAATTATATCTTATATCTTGGGTATCCTAGGTTTGGGGCTAATATCCACTTATCAGTGAATACATATTGTGTGAGTTTCTTTGTGAATGTGTTACCTCACTCAGGATGATGCCCTCCAGGTCCATCCATTTGGCTAGGAATTTCATAAATTCATTCTTTTTAATAGCTGAGTAGTACTCCATTGTGTAGATGTACCACATTTTCTGTATCCATTCCTCTGTTGAGGGGCATCTAGGTTCTTTCCAGCTTCTGGCTATTATAAATAAGGCTGCTATGAACATAGTGGAGCATGTGTCCTTCTTACCTGTTGGGGCATCTTCTGGATATATGCCCAGGAGAGGTATTGCTGGATCCTCCGGTAGTACTATGTCCAGTTTTCTGAGGAACCGCCAGACTGATTTCCAGAGTGGTTGTACAAGCCTGCACTCCCACCAACAATGGAGGAGTGTTCCTCTTTCTCCACATCCTCGCCAGCATCTGCTGTCACCTGAATTTTTCATCTTAGCCATTCTGACTGGTGTGAGGTGGAATCTCAGAGTTGTTTTGATTTGCATTTCCCTGATGATTAAGGATGTTGAACATTTTTTCAAGTGCTTCTCTGCCATTCGGTATTCCTCAGGTGAGAATTCTTTGTTCAGTTCTGAGCCCCATTTTTTAATGGGGTTATTTGATTTTCTGAAGTCCACCTTCTTGAGTTCTTTATATATGTTGGATATTAGTCCCCTATCTGATTTAGGATAGGTAAAGATCCTTTCCCAATCTGTTGGTGGTCTTTTTGTCTTATTGACGGTGTCTTTTGCCTTGCAGAAACTTTGGAGTTTCATTAGGTCCCATTTGTCGATTCTCGATCTTACAGCACAAGCCATTGCTGTTCTGTTCAGGAATTTTTCCCCTGTGCCCATATCTTCAAGGCTTTTCCCCACTTTCTCCTCTATAAGTTTCAGTGTCTCTGGTTTTATGTGAAGTTCCTTGATCCACTTAGATTTGACCTTAGTACAAGGAGATAAGTATGGATCCATTCGCATTCTTCTACACGATAACAACCAGTTGTGCCAGCACCAATTGTTGAAAATGCTGTCTTTCTTCCACTGGATGGTTTTAGCTCCCTTGTCGAAGATCAAGTGACCATAGGTGTGTGGGTTCATTTCTGGATCTTCAATTCTATTCCATTGGTCTACTTGTCTGTCTCTATACCAGTACCATGCAGTTTTTATCACAATTGCTCTGTAGTAAAGCTTTAGGTCTGGCATGGTGATTCCGCCAGAAGTTCTTTTATCCTTGAGAAGACTTTTTGCTATCCTAGGTTTTTTGTTATTCCAGACAAATTTGCAAATTGCTCCTTCCAATTCGTTGAAGAATTGAGTTGGAATTTTGATGGGGATTGCATTGAATCTGTAGATTGCTTTTGGCAAGATAGCCATTTTTACAATGTTGATCCTGCCATTCCATGAGCATGGGAGATCTTTCCATCTTCTGAGATCTTCTTTAATTTCTTTCTTCAGAGATTTGAAGTTTTTATCATACAGATCTTTCACCTCCTTAGTTAGAGTCACGCCAAGATATTTTATATTATTTGTGACTATTGAGAAGGGTGTTGTTTCCCTAATTTCTTTCTCAGCCTGTTTATTCTTTGTATAGAGAAAGGCCATTGACTTGTTTGAGTTTATTTTATATCCAGCTACTTCACCGAAGCTGTTTATCAGGTTTAGGAGTTCTCTGGTAGAATTTTTAGGGTCACTTATATATACTATCATATCATCTGCAAAAAGTGATATTTTGACTTCCTCTTTTCCAATTTGTATCCCCTTGATCTCCTTTTGTTGTCGAATTGCTCTGGCTAATACTTCAAGTACTATGTTGAAAAGGTAGGGAGAAAGTGGGCAGCCTTGTCTAGTCCCTGATTTTAGTGGGATTGCTTCCAGCTTCTCTCCATTTACTTTGATGTTGGCTACTGGTTTGCTGTAGATTGCTTTTATCATGTTTAGGTATGGGCCTTGAATTCCTGATCTTTCCAAAACTTTTATCATGAATGGGTGTTGGATCTTGTCAAATGCTTTTTCTGCATCTAACGAGATGATCATGTGGTTTTTGTCTTTGAGTTTGTTTATATAATGGATTACATTGATGGATTTTCGTATATTAAACCATCCCTGCATCCCTGGAATAAAACCTACTTGGTCAGGATGGATGATTGCTTTAATGTGTTCTTGGATTCGGTTAGCGAGAATTTTATTGAGGATTTTTGCATCAATATTCATAAGAGAAATTGGTCTGAAGTTCTCTATCTTTGTTGGATCTTTCTGTGGTTTAGGTATCAGAGTAATAGTGGCTTCATAAAATGAGTTGGGTAGAGTACCTTCTACTTCTATTTTGTGAAATAGTTTGTGCAGAATTGGAATTAGATCTTCTTTGAAGGTCTGATAGAACTCTGCACTAAACCCATCTGGTCCTGGGCTTTTTTTGGTTGGGAGACTATTAATAACTGCTTCTATTTCTTTAGGTGATATGGGACTGTTTAGATGGTCAACTTGATCCTGATTCAACTTTGGTACCTGGTATCTGTCCAGAAATTTGTCCATTTCGTCCAGGTTTTCCAGTTTTGTTGAGTATAGCCTTTTGTAGAAGGATCTGATGGTGTTTTGGATTTCTTCAGGATCTGTTGTTATGTCTCCCTTTTCATTTCTGATTTTGTTAATTAGGATTTTGTCCCTGTGCCCTTTAGTGAGTCTAGCTAAGGGTTTATCTATCTTGTTGATTTTCTCAAAGAACCAACTCCTCGTTTGGTTAATTCTTTGAATAGTTCTTCTTGTTTCCACTTGGTTGATTTCACCCCTGAGTTTGATTATTTCCTGCCGTCTACTCCTCTTGGGTGAATTTGCTTCCTTTTTTTCTAGGGCTTTTAGATGTGTTGTCAAGCTGCTAGTATGTGCTGTCTCCCGTTTCTTCTTGGAGGCACTCAGCGCTATGAGTTTCCCTCTTAGAAATGCTTTCATTGTGTCCCATAGGTTTGGGTACGTTGTGGCTTCATTTTCATTAAACTCTAAAAAGTCTTTAATTTCTTTCTTTATTCCTTCCTTGACCAAGGTATCATTGAGAAGAGTGTTATTCAGTTTCCACGTGAATGTTGGCTTTCCATTATTTATGTTGTTATTGAAGATCAGTCTTAGGCCATGGTGGTCTGATAGGATACATGGGACAATTTCAATATTTTTGTATCTATTGAGGCCTGTTTTGTGACCAATTATATGGTCAATTTTGGAGAAGGTCCCATGAGGTGCTGAGAAGAAGGTATATCCTTTTGTTTTAGGATAAAATGTTCTGTAGATATCTGTCAGGTCCATTTGTTTCATAACTTCTGTTAGTTTCACTGTGTCCCTGTTTAGTTTCTGTTTCCACGATCTGTCCTTTGAAGAAAGTGGTGTGTTGAAGTCTCCCACTATTATTGTGTGAGGTGCAATGTATGCTTTGAGCTTTACTAAAGTGTCTCTAATGAATGTGGCTGCCCTTGCATTTGGTGCGTAGATATTCAGAATTGAGAGTTCCTCTTGGAGGATTTTACCTTTGATGAGTATGAAGTGTCCCTCCTTGTCTTTTTTGATAACTTTGGGTTGGAAGTCGATTTTATCCGATATTAAAATGGCTACTCCAGCTTGTTTCTTCAGTCCATTTGCTTGGAAAATTGTTTTCCAGCCTTTCACTCTGAGGTAGTGTCTGTCTTTTTCCCTGAGATGGGTTTCCTGTAAGCAGCAGAATGTTGGGTCCTGTTTGTGTAGCCAGTCTGTTAGTCTATGTCTTTTTATTGGGGAATTGAGTCCATTGATATTAAGAGATATTAAGGAAAAGTAATTGTTGCTCCCTTTTATTTTTGTTGTTAGAGTTGGCATTCTGTTCTTGTGGCTGTCTTCTTTTTGGTTTGTTGAATGATTACTTTCTTGGTTGTTCTAGGGCGTGATTTCCGTCCTTGTATTGCTTCTTTTCTGTTATTATCCTTTGAAGGGCTGGATTCGTGGAAAGATATTGTGTGAACTTGGTTTTGTCGTGGAATACTTTGGTTTCTCCATCTATGGTAATTGAGAGTTTGGCTGGGTATAGTAGCCTGGGCTGGCATTTGTGTTCTCTTAGTGTCTGTATAACATCTGTCCAGGCTCTTCTGGCTTTCATAGTCTCTGGTGAAAAGTCTGGTGTAATTCTGATAGGCCTTCCTTTATATGTTACTTGACCTTTCTCCCTTACTGCTTTTAATATTCTATCTTTATTTAGTGCATTTGTTGTTCTGATTATTATGTGTCGGGAGGAATTTCTTTTCTGGTCCAGTCTATTTGGAGTTCTGTAGGCTTCTTGTATGATCATGGGCATCTCTTTTTTTATGTTTGGGAAGTTTTCTTCTATTATTTTGTTGAAGATATTAGCTGGCCCTTTAAGTTGAAAATCTTCATTCTCATCAATTCCTATTATCCGTAGGTTTGGTCTTCTCATTGTGTCCTGGATTACCTGGATGTTTTGAGTTAGGATCCTTTTGCATTTTGTATTTTCTTTGACTGTTGTGTCGATGTTCTCTATGGAATCTTCTGCACCTGAGATTCTCTCTTCCATTTCTTGTATTCTGTTGCTGATGCTCGCATCTATGGTTCCAGATCTCTTTCCTAGGGTTTCTATCTCCAGCGTTGCCTCGCTTTGGGTTTTCTTTATTGTGTCTACTTCCCCTTTTAGTTCTAGTATGGTTTTGTTCATTTCTATCACCTGTTTGGCTGTGTTTTCCTGCTTTTCTTTAAGAGCCTGTAACTCTTTAGCAGTGCTCTCCTGTAAATCTTTAAGTGACTTATGAAAGTCCTTCTTGATGTCCTCTATCATCATCATGAGAAATGTTTTTAAATCTGGGTCTAGATTTTCGGTTGTGTTGGGGTGCCCAGGACTAGGTGGGGTGGGAGTGCTGCGTTCTGATGATGGTGAGTGGTCTTGATTTCTGTTAGTAGGATTCTTACGTTTGCCTTTCGCCATCTGGTAATCTCTGAAGCTAGCTGTTTTAGTTGTCACTGTTAAGAGCTTGTTCTTCAGGTGACTCTGTTAGCCTCTATGAGCAGACCTGGAGGGTAGCACTCTCCTTAGTTTCAGTGGGCAGAGTATTCTCTGCAGGCAAGCTCTCTTCTTGCAAGGCAGGTACCCAGATATCTGGTGTTCGAACCAGACTCCTGGCAGAAGTTGTGTTCCACTCACTAGAGGTCTTAGGATCACGTGTGGAATCCTGTGTGGGCCCTTGCGGGTGTCAGGCGACTCAGCTGGCAAGGTAGCCGGGGCTCGAGTGGAGTGGAAGGGGTTTGTGCCCCGGATCAAGCCCGGGTAGCCTGCTTCCCTATGTACCACAGTCTCAAGTTCCACGCGATTGGATTGGGGTAGGCGCTGTGTTCCACTCACCAGAGGTCTTAGGGTCCCGTGGGGAGTCCCGTGTGGGCCCTTGCGGGTGTTGGGCAAGACTCTGCTGGCAAGGTAGCCCGGGGCTCGAGTCTCGAGTCGAGCGGAAGGGACTTGTGCCCCAGATCAGGCCCGGGTAGCCTGCTTCCCTATGTACCGCAGTCTCAAGTTCCGCGTGATTGGATTGGGGCAGGCACTGTGATCCACTCACCAGAGGTCTTAGGGTCCCGTGGGGAGTCCCGTGTGGGCCCTTGCGGGTGTTGGGCAAGACTCTGCTGGCAAGGTAGCCCGGGGCTCGAGTAATAGTTTATTTTTAAACAATGTAAAAAGTGGCCATGGGGGGGAACAATAACAAATTCTTCTTCTTCCAGTACATCATTGTGCTGTTTTCCCTGGTGCTGGGAATAATTCACAATAATAACTGCTTTTTATTAAAACTCAGCTTACGCTCTCATAAAGCAAATAGGCTTGATATTCTAGATTTTAAAAGACTGAAGAGGCTAAGTGAACCAATGTACAATTCTGATGTGCATCTTTTATTTTTAAACAAAACAGCTGTAAATAACACGTTGACAATCACCACAAGGGAAAGTGACTAGAGATTAGGTTTCAGATGGTTTTTGGAGGGATGGTGTTATTTTTGTTAGATATGTATGATGGTTAGTCTTCATTGTCAACTGGACTGGATTTGGAATCACTTAGGAGACACATCTCTTAAGGGTGTTTCTGCAAAGGTTTAATTGAAGAGGAAAGGTCCACCCCACGTACAGGGCACCCCAAGTACAGGGCACCATTCCATGGACTGAGGCCTCACACTGAATAAAGGAGAAATACAAAGAAGCCAACTTTTGCTCCTCTCCCTTCTCACTCCCCACCCCCGGCCCCAGCAGCCTCACATTCCTCCCCTGTGCACCTTCCCTTCTCTGGTGAACTGTGTCCTCTCAAACCGTGTGCCAAAATAAGCCCTTCTTTCCTGAAGTCGCTTTGTGTCAGGAGTTTGTCACAAGAAAAGTAAACAGCACAGCATGTTCCTATAGTTGTGGGAGGTGGGTCTGTCTTTAAAAATGAACACAAAAATACTTAGGTATGGAATGTCTTCATGTTGAATTTTGCCTTAAAATATCCCAGGGGACAAAAATGAGAAAAGTACATGGATGGAATGGATAGCTGGAGTCTACTTATGACAGACTATACATTTCTAAAATTTTAAGAACAAATTAAGGACCTTATATACATAGCAAAAATCTCCACTGAGATCGAGACCTAAGCTAAAATTTGTCTCTCTGAGCAGCTTTGTGGTCTTCCACAGTAACTCAGCCTCCTGGGGCTTCAATTCCTTTATTTGCAGAATGAAAGGGATGTTTTAAATGGCCCCCAGGGTATGTTATAACTTTAAAATCCAGAGTACTCCGGTATCAACTATCCAGTCTTTCCCTTGGCTGAAGGACACAGGTGATCAAGAGACTAGCCCTGTGCATCTGAGAGGCTATATGGTTCTTCCTTGGAATCATATCGCCTTGGGCATCTCACTGGATTTTTCTGAGCTGATTCCTCTCCACTTTGCCTGCTTACCATCAGAGAAAGTGATAATATATGAGAAAAAGTGTTAAGTTAAGGCTTATTTGGAACCACATACCTCCATTGGCAACATTAAACTTCACTCCAAACTCTCCCCCTGGTCCTCCAGGACAGTGGCTGGCTGTTAGAATGATCCCACCAGCTGCCTTGATCTTCCTGATAATGCAGGAGACTGCAGGGGTCGACAAGATGCCATTCTGCCCAATAATCAGTCGACCAATCTAAAAAAAAAAAATACGGGAAATAGTCAGTCCAAGGTTCATGGACTTGAAGGCATTTAGACAGGAAAGTAGTCCAGGCTCTGTCAAGAAGTATTCAATCTCCTAGCCAAAGGAATCGGACAGACTCTGTGGTAGGAAAGCTGAATAAAAGAAGATTGTCTGTTCCACCTGAAGTCTCCAAGTCCTGGGGTACTCATATCTAGTCTTCCACTGCCACCTAATAACTACTTAAGGACCATTGGTTTCTGGTAGTTTGAAATCTCTACTTTTGAAGACCAACAGGTTTGCTGAGTTCACATAAGTTCTTACTTTAAGCCTGACTAAGAAACTATAATGATGAAGGTGTTAGAAATGACAAAGAAGAGGGAAAGGATTGCTTCCTACTTCTCTTTCTTCTTCTGTGTGATACTTTACTCTCGATTGCCACCTTGATGCCACTTAGAATCTCCATGGAAACAAATCTCCAGGCTCGTCAATAAGGGACTGTCTACATTAGGTTCACTGAGGGTGGGAGATCTGCCTTAAATGGCTGTTCAAATCTATGGTCTTGGACTAAGACTAGATAATAAGAAAGCCACCGAGCAGAAGCACACACAGCTCTCTGCTTCCTGACTGAGCATTCAGTGTCGCCAGTTACATCCTGCTCTTGCTGTCATGCTTTTGCGTTTCTGCACCAATGTAAGAGACAAAAACAGGGACAGCCCTCTGAAACATAGGATTCAGAGTCTCTGCATTGCACTGCTTTCTATTTTTCCAACAAATTTGCTTTCTCATATATTATTACCCAATACTTTCCATATTATTTATTTACTCACTATACATAACCTCCAAGAATGATTTATTCTAAATAACCTAGAAAAACCTGCAGAGACAGTGAGTGTGTGATAAATATCTGTGGATGGGTTAGCATTAAAACCAATGAACAAGTTCTGTATGAGAAATACATTGGGAAAGAGGAAGACAGAAGACAACACACACGATGATGTGACGGTTACCTTTGTCAACTTGACACAATTAGAGCCACTAGAAAGCTTCAACAGAGTAGTATCTACATTGAATTGACCCGTGGGCATGCCTGTGGGGGATTCTCTTAATTAACTGATATGGGGAGGCTCAGCCCACTGTAGGCAGCACCATTCCCTAGGCAAGGTCCTGAACTGTGTAAGAGTGGAGAAACCAAGGTAAGCAGAAGCAAAAAAGCATATATGGATTCATTCCTCTGTGTCCTTGACTGTGGGTAGGATGTGACTGAAGTTTCTGGCTTGACTTCCTCACGGTGATGGAGTGTAGCCTGGAACTATAAATTGCTTTTGTCAGGAAATTTTATGACAATAGAAATGAAATTAGGATACATGGACAGCCAGACTGTCCTGGTGGGAGTCAGGAGACTTGGACATCAGCTATGCTACAAAAAGGGTGAAAGAAAAACACTAGTCTAAGTAGAGAAGAAGTAAAACTTTGGAAAGCAGAGCAGGTGAATAAGTCCAGCATGCATGGTAGACGGCTCAGCCACATCTGAGTGTGCTCTTCTCATGGTGCTAGTGAGGGCTGCAGCAGGGTTTGGAATCACAGCTTAGGACAAAGAGATATTCTCATAAAACTCGCACTGTGTTCAGTACTAGAACACTTCAGAGCACTGAGGCAGGGAGATCAAAGCCACATCCAAGGCAGCTGCACTGGCAGAGTATGGGTTTAGGAAACTTTCTCTTCCCTACACTGGACCAGCACAGTGGCAAGAAGTCCAGTTATGAAGATAGTGGAAAGGGGTGCATATAATCAAAATATATTATATATGTGTGTGAAATGTCATCACTAAATACATATTACATATAATTAATATACCTGATCAATTTTAAAATGAATAAATAAAATTAAAAGCCCTCCCCCACTGAGTCAGGAGCTTAGCAGCTCTACAGGCAAAGGCCCCTCCCTCTCTGCGTGCTCTGGGAACTCGAGGAAACATAGGACACTTGAAGGAGTCTTACACACTAACATGACAGATGAAGGAGTCTTTTACACTAAAGTGACAGATGAAGGAGTCTTTTACACTAAAGTGACAGATGAAGGAGTCTTACACACTAACATGACAGGTGAAGGAGTCTTACACACTAAAGTGACAAATAAAGGAGTCTTACACACTAACAAGACAGATGAAGGAGTCTTACACACTAACGTGGCAGATAAGCATACCATGAAGCCCCAGGAAAGAATAAACCATAGTAGAGCAGGAAGTGAATGAGGACTTGGGGTATACTAAATACTGCAAACACAGCAAAAGTTTAAGAATCAATCCATATTTTTCAGCAATAACTCAGAAGTACTCTTAATTGTCCATTCAAAAGATACTGGGGGACAAGATGGTCATGGTGAATCAATGCTTTTACTGTCAGGAGTCAGGAGGCAGAGAGAAGAGGATCTCTGAATTTGAGGCCAGGATACTCTATATAAAGACAGGGAAGCATAATGAGACCCTACCTCAAAGGAAAAAACAAACAAACAGAACCCATTTGGTATTTGGTTTTTACAAGCAACACACAAACTTGCTAGCAAAGACAGACACAGTCTTAGAGTGAACAAATGGTAAACAGACATCCCAAGCAAATGGAACTAGAAAGCAAGCAGGTGTGGCCATACTAACGTTGACAACATAGACTTGAAGCCAAAATTAGCTGGAAGAAATCAAAAAGGTTCCCTGCATAATGATGAATGGGACAATCGACATGACAAAAGTTACAGTTAAAGAAATGATACACACGAAACATTGGCGTACTCAATTTCACTACATAAATACAAATTATACTTGATGTAATAGCACAGACCAACCTCAATACAGTGATGGTGGGTGGCTTTAATATGCCACTCTAACCAAAAATGACACTCTCACCCAGACCCCCTAAAAGATCAACAAGGAAATATTAGAGTTAAGTAACAGAGGTCAAATAGAACTAATAGACGTCTATGGAATAGTCCAGCCAAATACTCCAGAATATACATTCTGCTCAGCAGGCCATGGAAACTTATCCAAAGAAGACTGTACTTTAGGATACAAAGCAAGTCTAACAAATATAAGAAATCTGAAGTAAATTCTTCCATCTGATCACAATGAAATACACTAGATCTCAACAGCAAATGATCATGGAATGTACAAACTCAGAGATCAAACAGCACACTGCTAAGCAATCATCAAGGAAATTACGAGGAAAATTTAAAAATTCCTCAAACCAAAGCAACCCAACATACCAGAACCTGTGGTATATGATAAAGGACCTTTTAAGAAGAAAGTTTATAGCTATAAATGTCTAGTTTTTAAAAAAATAAGAATTAGAAGATTAGATAAATAACAGAAAAATTACCTAAAATTCCTAGAAAAACAAGACAAGACAAAAATCAGTAGATGGAGAGAAATTATAAAGATAAATAGAAATTAAATGATTAACAGAGAATTCAAAAAGTCAACGAAACAAAGAGTTGGTTCTCTGATGAGATAAATATGATTGCTAAGCTCCTAGCTAAACTGAGAAAGACAGAGCATCGGAGGCAGAAACAGAGAAAATAAAATTTAATAAAATTATTGATATTAAGGTGGACATTACAGCAAACATCAATAAAATCCAGATCATTCGAGAATATGACATAGTCTATAACACAGTCTAGTAAACTGGAAGATCTAAAAGAAACTGATAAATTTCCAGACATATATGATCTGCCAAAATTAAAACAAGAGGATATAAACAACACAGCTACGTGTATGAGAGAGAGAGAGAGAGAGAGAAGCGAGATTGAAGCAGTAAAATTCTGTCTGTTAACTCTAAAAGCCCAGGCTTAGTCCCTGTTGAATTCTACCAGACCTTAAAAAAAAAAGAAAATGAATTAACACAGGTGCTCCTCAATTTAGTTCATAAAAATAAAGAGGGAGGGAACACTGTCCCCATTTTCAAAGGTAGAATCCCTCTAATACCAAACCAATTAAGGACACACACACACAAATAGAAAATTAATAGGCCACCAACCCTGATGAATACACATACAAAGATTTTCAATAAAAAACTTGGAAACTGAATTCATCTACATGTTATTCACCACAACCACATTGTAGTCATTCCAGGAAGCAAGAAGGTTTTGACCCGTGCAGATCAATAAATGTGGTGCATTTCATCAACAGACTCAAGGATGGGAACCACAATGATCATTGTGACAGGTGCAGAAAAAGCCCCGGACAGAGTCCAACATCCTTTTCATGATGAAGCCCTGAAGAAACTCAGAGTAGAAGGAACACATTCCAATACAGGAAAGGATGTAAATGACCTTTATCCCACATTATTCTAAAGTGGGGAGGGGCTAAAATCATTCTTTGCAAAGCCAGAACGGAGCCAAAGGTGTTCACTTTCTCTGCTCTTCCTCAGTATGGTCCTTGACGTCTTAGCCAGCGCAGTAAGACAAGAGAGGAGAGTGGATACAGCTGGGAGAAGAAGCCAAGGACCCTCATCAGTTTTCACAGATGATATAACTCTGCCCAGGTCAGATCCTGACGACACCACAGGGAAACTCTCTGCACTGGTAGATGCTTTCAGCAAAGCTGCGGAGCGCAAACCAACACACACATATCAACAGCTTTTTTCTATCCCACGAACGTGCATGTGGAGAAAGAAATCGGGAATGCAATCCAATCCACCAGAGCTTCAAAAAAAAAACTCCGAAAAAAGAACTGGAGCAAGACACTAGCAGCAATTAGGGCATAGCTTAATTAATTAATTAATTAATTAATCAACACCGTAAAGCTAATTAGTTTTCACTAATTGATTAACAATTAATTAAGAATGCTTACCTATTTGATCTTAATAAATTTAATTAATTAATTAAAATAAAATAAAAAGAAGATATAGTAAATTGGCATCAATGATAAAGTGACCAAGGCTCTATTACTAAAAGCTATTCAATGCAACCTACCCTCCCCCGAAGTCCAGATGACATTCTTCACAGAAATATAAAAATAACCCTAAAATTTACGTGGAAGCATAAGGACATAGCCTGAGGAAGAAGAAGAGTGCTGGAGGTATCAGCACACCTGACTTCATGCTCCACAACAGAACCATGGTAACAAAAATAGCACGACACTCAAAAGAACAAATGGAAGACCTAGACATCCCCCACCACACAGCTATAACTGCCTGTGTTTGACAACACTGCAAAAGCATACACTGTAGAAAAGACAGTTTCCTCAATAAACAGGCTAGGGAAACTGGACATCCATGTGGGTATCCACGTGCAGAAATAAGAAGCTAGATCCCTACCTCTCACCCTGTACAGAAACGTGCAATACTACTATCTTATCAAATTGGCTTATATATTTACATTATATATCTGACAATGGATTAGTATCTAGAATACATGAATAATTTAAAAACTGAGAGAGAGATTAAAAGACAAAACTGAATCAGCAACATGAATAGAATAACAGTGGCTCTGTTACTAAAAGCTCTTCAACACAATTTCCACAAGTTACTAACAAACCTGAGAAGCTGAACAGCATCATTAGCCATCAAGGTGATTCAAATTAAAACTCCATTCACCCCATATCTACCATAAGGGAAACTACCATAAGGAAAGTCACCAGACTACCATAAGCAACAAATGCCAGCCAGGGTCAGGGAGAGAGGAGCCAGCAAACCATGTTGGTGGGAATATAAACTGATATAACCTCTATAGAAAAAAAGATCTAGCCGGGCGTGGTGGCGCACGCCTTTAATCCCAGCGCTCGGGAGGCAGAGGCAGGCGGATTTCTGAGTTCGAGGCCAGCCTGGTCTACAAAGTAAGTTCCAGGACAGCCAGGGCTATACAGAGAAACCCTGTCTCGAAAAACCAAAAAATAAAAAACCAAAAAATAAAAAACAAAAAAAAAAAACAAAAAAAAAAAGAAAGTAAAAAGGAAAAAAAAAGATCTAAACAGCTGTACCCCTCCTCAGAGCATGACCAGTAGGTGTGGGTGGGCATTCCACAGAGACATTTGCAGTTCTGTGTTCACTGAAGTATAATTCACAACTGACAAAGTATAAGTATAAGATCAGCCTGGGGGTCGGGGGTCAGCATAAAGAAGAATGAAGTTGTGTTCTTTGCTGAAAAACAGATGTGACTGGAAGTAATTCCATTGGGCAAAATAAGTCCAAATTTAGTAAGGTAATGCTCTATTCTCATGTGTGGATTCTAGATCTTAAAAACCATGTGTGTGTTTAGTGAATATGTGTGTGTGCGTGTGTGTGTGTGTGTGTGTGTGTGTGTGTGTGTGTGTGTGTGTGTATGTGTGTGTGACAGAGAGTGTATATATGAATTAGTTAGTGTGAGAATATGTTTGACTGAGTATGTGTGAGTATGTGAATTTGTGTGTGTTTGTGTGTTTGTGTGCATGTATGTATGTTTGTGTGTATGTGTGTGTATGTGTATGAATGACATGAAAGCATTCTTAACTGGTAGAGAGGAGGCTGAGATAGAGTTCACTGGCCGGGCATTTGCCTACTATATTTCATGAAGTCATGAATTTCATCCCTGGCACAATAATGAATTTGTTAATGAATAAGTTAATAAAATTGAAAATGGCATATACATGTAGACATGTCTTATAGTGTGTTTACTTAAAATAAAAATTTTTAAATGATCTTGTCCAATAACAAAGAATCAGCTAGACAGAGTATAGTGGGGGGAACAAAACCTCATGAAATACTACTTAGCCATTAAAAAGTAATTAATTCTTAATTACCCAACTGTGGCAAACATAGTTAGCAGCCCACAAAAATTCAGTAGAGGGTCACAGGAGAGTGAAGAGCACTAGAAGTGAGTGAGAAGTAGGCTTCGTCCTACTTAGGTTTCTGTTTCTGGAATAAAACCATGACCAAAATCAACTTAAGGAGGAAAGAGGGTATTTCGGCTTACAACTCCTAGGAACATTTCTCCACTGAAGAAAGTCAGGGAGGTACTCAAGTCAGGAGCCTGGAGTCAGGAGATGAAGAAGCCTTGGAAGTGCTGCTTACTGCTTCTCCTTCCCTGCTCCACAGCCTTTATTACACAGCACAGGCCCACCTGCTAAGGAATGGCACTGCCCTTAGTAGGCTAGCCTTCCCTACATCAATTAGCAATCAGGAAAATGCCTCCAGAGATGACCCCACCAATTCTTCTACTGACATCCCTTCTTCCTAGGCGAGCCTACTCTGTGGCAAGTTGACCAAAACTAAACAACACAGTAAACAAGATATGATGGCCCAGTCTGTGAGTGCCCAGCAGCCTCTTTCCCTACCCACTCCTAACATTGTCCAAGAGCTCATGAGCAAAGTGACCACCGTGGTAAAGAGGTTATTCATTAACTCAGAGGCATGGTTTCGGTTCAGCTAGGCTGATCTGCCCTTGTTCCCTGCTAAGTGTCCAATCTGCTGACAGTAGAAATCAACCCCAAGCTGCATTCCCCTGGGATGGATGAGCCAGGTAGCAGGTTGATTCATTTGGGTCAGTTCCATCATGGAAGGTCAGCACTTTGTATTAACATGGACATACAGAGGGAAAGACACACAGAGAGAGAAGGTGAAGACAGAGGCTAAGATGGCCGTGGCTGAGCAATGTGGCCACAAGCCCAGGAAGCCAAAGAATGCCAGCCACCACCAGAAGCTAGAAGAGCCATGGAACCTTCCAGAGAGTCTCCAGGGAGCACGGCCCTGCCAGTGCCTTCCTTTCAACTTCTGGGCTCCAGATCTGTGAGAAAATAAGTTGCTGTTGTTTGAGCTAAGTGGGTCATTTGTTATGGTAGACTTAACAAATTAATACAAAATCTGCAAACGAATATAAAATCAGTACCCTTTTCTACGGCTGCCACAACAAACTATCAACAACATAGTGGCTAAATCAAGAGCATGTTGGCTTCTTGGCGTTCTGAAGACCTGAAGCGCAAAACCAAGGTGCCCCCAAAGACACACATCCTCAGATGGCGCCTGGAGAGGGGCCTCCAGCACCTCTCTGGATTCTGGTATCTACCCACGACTGTCTTCACAGCATCTTCTCCTCTGCATGTCTATGTTGTTTCCTCTTCTGTTGACCTTCCCTCTCTCAATTAAGCCAAGACAAGCATCATTGGACACGCCATGGCTTTCAGCATCTAACAATTGTTAAGATAAGTGCACATTTGAGGCTTATGGACTAAAGGGAAGGCACCCAATCTGAAGCTACATGTGAGTCTTGTACCATGTCTTAGTTCTATCTCCGCTGCTGTGATGAAACATCCGTGAACAAAAGCAACTTGGGAAGGAAATTATCTATGTCAGATTATAATTTATATGGCATCATTGAAAAAAGTCAGGATAGGGACTCAAGACAGGAACCTGGATGCCTGAGCTGAAGGAAAAACCATAGAAGAATGAACAGCGCTTGCTATGACTTGTTCTTCCTATGACTTGTTCAGTCTTCTTATTTAAAATTAATTTGCTTATTTTATTTATATAAATACACTGATGCTCTCTTCAGACACACCAGAAGAGGGCATCAGATCCCATTACAGATGGTTGTGAGCAGCCATGTGGTTGCTGGGAATTGAACTCAGGACCTCTGGAAGAGCAGCCAGTGCTCTTAACTACTGAGACACCCCTCTACCCCCACCCTGTCTTCTTTCTTAAACCATAAACGACCACCTGCTCAGAGTTGGTATCACCCAAATGGGTTGGGCCCTCTCAGACATGCCCATGGGTAAATATGATGGAGTTATCTTATCCACTGAAGCCTCACTTCCCAGGTACTTCTGGCTTGTGTCAAGTTTGGGGAGCAGGAGGCAGGATGTACCATTTAACGTCTGTGAGCTTAGTGTCTTTCTCTGCAAAGTCGAAATTGTTCATTTTAGGTTCTGTAGAAAAAAACACTTTTAAATTTAGTCATGACCCAATATAATACTAATGTCTTCCCTAAACCCTGCACTTATTAAAATTATTTTTTTTTCTAGATAGCAGATTCCCCTTTAGCCCTCTGTTTCACCTTCTGGGAAAGCCCTAGAAACACCACCCTCTGTCAAAGTCGCAGACAGCAAAGAAACTATGGTCTGCTTACCTGACTGTCTTTGCTTTTGAGTCCAGCACTGAAGGGCAACATCTGCCTTGTGTTTCTGAGTAAAACCGAGACTCAACTGGGGAGGGAAAACTATGGCATTCCTAAGTCCCTAATCTGAACCTCTCACTGCATGGCTTTGGCTGGATCTAAGAATGATCCCACCCAGTCCGGCAGAACCAGACTTCCCCGAAGGGACCTTATTGCCACTACTTCAGCTCCTGCCAGGACAGAAGGTCAAACCAGTCCTAGTTCCTTGAGTTTCACAGCACAGGAGGCAGCCAGGCAGAGGGGAACCACATTATCACACAGGACTCTTCAGATGTGTAAGTGGGGCACATGTCTCCCCAGATTCAGAGCTAAGGAGAGAGATGGGTTGACTGGCTCCCACTCTGCCAGGACTTGAGATGCTTAGAGGAAGGGGACATGGTGGTGACCCCTCACGCTGCTTTGTGTTTGTTCTCCTAAGGACACCAAACCTCTCACCAAACAACTATCACTTGCTTATATTGCTATTGTCTTCACCCAAGGAGGGACATGGCTAGAGATGAGGGAAGAAAGACACCCTTCCATTGATCATAGACCAGCATCCTAAGATGTAAACAATATGATATAAAGCCTTTCCTAATCACTTCCATTTCTTTATATAATGTGCCCACAACTAACTTATTATTTTTTCATGCTCTTATTTTCTTCTAGAATGCTAACAACTGTTCTCCTAAATTAGATTTAGTATAAGTTCATTTTCTAATTAGCTCCAACTAAAATCCTTGAGAGCAGAGACATGCCATTTCAACCCTAAGCCTTAATAGTCAGAGTAGATACAGAACCCAGATGCTGAGTGGGTTCCCCGATAACACAGGCTAAAGAAAACCAGATTGGTCTTATGTGTGAACTCTCGAGAAAAACACTCCAGTGTAAGTCTCCTTCAGCTTTAAGTAAGACATTTGTTAAAAAGGGAGAGAAGTGTGGCACTTTCGGTGTCTCCCACTCCCTGGTTCACTGCCCTAGAATGGAATCACATGACTTAATGGGCTATATCCCAGAAATCAATCAGGGAAAGTGAAGAGAGCAATAAACAGACATTTCCTTCATGCCCCACAGAGTGTTCTGCAGGGCCACACAGATGCCACAGTGTCCCCCTATGAGGTACTGTAGCTAGTAATGTATACAAAGACGCCTGCTTCCTGTCTTCTTTGTTTAACACACACACAGAAAGCCCCAAGCCAAGCTGCCATTAACAGGAATACTAAGCCCTCAGTCTTTAAGTCCCAGCTGTCAGAGAGCGATGCCAGCCCTTAAGGAGCGCTTTGTGAGTAAGGAGATGGATGGCTCAGTGGAATTTAGAGAAATAACAGACTCGAGGCAAGGCATGGATGTGGTTACCCAAACATCAAGGGACTTCTCCATTTGCAGATGGATAATTCTCAGCTATGTGCTTTTTTTACATGGGGACCAGATGGGAACAACCGGATGCATCCCGGCTTCCTGGACCCTTGGAAGACATCGCATACACTCTGGAGCTGGAAAGAGGTTTCAGGGTACATTTGAACCAAACCAACACAGACTCCTCATGCAACTCCTAGTGTCTGAACATGTGAAGAAAACTCGCAGGCATCTAGCAGTGTGGCCCCCACTATGTTGTTTAATCAGCCCATTATGAAAATCTCACTGAGATCACGAACTCTAATTGCCTTCAGCTGCAAACTGGAGTAAAAATGGGAAGTTATGTCCCCGCTAGCAATCAGGTAGTTACGTGCTCAGAGAATGCTCAGTAGCCTTATCCTTGAGCCCGACTCAGTAAATTGCTAACATTCTCTGAGGTAAATCATCTCCGTAGACAAAGGATAAAAATCACCAATGTCTGTTGTTGCTCCCTAGTAAAGAAGGCAGAAGGGAGTCCCAGAGCCAACCAAGACTTTACTCCCCTGCCTCTGTGACTCTAGGTAAGATCCTGAGCCCCTCTGCACCTCAGCTTTTATATCTAAAGGATCTAAAAGATCACATGATGGGAGCGGGAAAAAATAAAGTAACATAGCTCATGTGCAGGTCGCAGTGCCAGCACCGAGCAATCCCTCAGTACATCCCACTCCCTTTCTCTAGCTGGTGACATTTCCTAACACTGAATGAAAGAATGTGTCACTATCATCAGGCACTAACTTGAAATACTCTTCTCCCTTGTCAGTATGAAGTACATAGTAACAAAATAAAAATCATCTGTAATCCTAGCACCTATGACAACTATGGTCAACATTCGCAGGCACAGCCTTGGTCTCTGCCTGTCTCAGTTATCTTCACACACTGTTACAAAAGGGATTGATGCTTAATCTGTGTGTGTGTCTGTCTGTCTGTCTGTCTGTCTTTCTGTCTCTCTCCCTCCCCCTCCTATGTGGTGTATATGTGTGTGTGTGTGTGTGTGTGTGTCTGTCTGTCTGACTCTCTGTCTCTGTCTCTCTCCCTCCCTCCCCCTCCTATGTGGTGTGTGTGTGTGTGTGTGTGTGTGTGTGTGTGTGTGTGTGTGAACTTACAGTTTATAAATCGTAGGTTTCTCAAACATTCTCAGCGCTAGTGCTAGTAATCTCATCTCCATGTTTTCCCGTCCTCCCCTCCCCTTCCTCACTTTACCCCCACCCATTATACCCTTACCCCCTCCATACCATCTCTCCCTTAAAATCTCTCTCCCACTCCTCTACTCTTTTGCCCTTTTACTTTCCCAACTTCTACAAAAACTCAAAGTCAAACCCACAACTCTAAAGACTCGAAGCTACATTTAGGGAGGACACACGGCATGTGTCTTTCTGGGTAATCCTATCTTTTTATGGCACTAAACAATCTTCTCAATATTATTGTAAAGGGTGTATAATCTTCCGTTATTTAAATGGACTATTATTGATGAATATTAAAGTGTTTTGTCTCAAGTTTTTATAAATAAAATAATAATATGTTTGGAGACTGAAGCTATGGCGAGGTGTAACTTAAACTGGATATTATTTGCCAAAAATTAAGAAGCAAATCAGTCCATAGAGTGTGTCCATAACAACAGTGTCCTTTTTAGCCACCAAACCTGCTCACTATGAAGCTGCTGGAGTGAGTGGCAGCCCCACGCCACCCAAATCTTCTCATATCGTCCTGCCTCAGCTCCCCGCTGACCCTGTTCTCTAGTGTGTACCAGGCTGTAGTACTGACTTACCGTTGTCACTGAGCTCAGCTCACAAACCCATCTTTGTGACAATGGCCTGCCTCGATCCATCAGACTCACACACCTCCTATTCCTGCTCTCACTCCATCCCCAGTTCTACTGAATGTTCTAGAAACACGGGTCTCCAGGGAAGAGCTGCGTGTCTATCTTGGTTCTATAATGTCCTCAACCACCTCTGACATTTGGGATTCTGCTCTGTCCTCTGTGATGGTTAGTGTTCCTTGTCAAGTTGATAGACTCTAGAATCACTTAGAGAGAGGCCTCTGGGCTTGCCTGAGAGGGGAGATTGTCTTGTTTACATTAAGGCTCATCATTTTTATTATTTTTTATTGGTTATTTTACTTATTTACATTTCATATGTTATCCCCCTTCCAGGTTTCCCTTCCACAACCCCTTATCCTAACCTCCTCCCGCTGCTTCTATGAGGGTGCTCCCCCACCCACTCCTGCCTCACTGTCCTAGCATTCCCCTACTCTGGGGAATCGAGCCTCCACAGGATCAAGGGCCTCTCCTCCCATTGATGCCAGTTAAGGCCATCCTCTGCTACATATGCCGCTGGAGCCATGGGTCCCTCCATGTGTACTCATTGGTTGGTGGTTTAGTCTCTGGGAGCTCTGGCAGGTCAGGTTGGTGAATATGGTTGTTCTTCCTACGGGGTTGCCATCCCCTTCAGCTCCTTCAGTCCTTCCCCTAACTGGATCAGGCTGTTCCTTCAGCAGAGAATCCAGGTCTGTATAAAGTGGAGAAGAGAGAAGCTGAGGCACGCTGGCATACATTTGATCTGTCTGTTGCCTGGTCTCCAGGAATGCAGTGTGGCCAGCTGTTTCAAGCTCTCACTGCCAGGATTGCCCTGCCGAGATGAGCTCTGTCTTTTGACCTCTGAGATACAATGAACCCTTTCTCCTTTAAGTTGTTCTAGTCATGGCAGCTTATACAATAACAGAAAAAGAAATGAAGACTCCTCTGCAACATATTCAAGGAAAAAATACAGCTTTGTGGGGGTAGGGAGAGTGGGCCCTAGGCACACATGTATATCCACACCCATTTTATAGGTAGATTTTATGTAAAGTATTTCACATAAGATTTTTAAAATCTCTTTAAAGTTGTAAATTTTCTCTGAGTGCTTATTACAGTCCATTAAAATTCATGAATGTGTGTTTTTTTAAATGAATCTCCTCAGACCAGTTTCTGTCCAATTGGGAAATAGTAACTGCCCATTTCCTAAGGGGCCCCACCCTTCATCCTATGTTCCACTGAACTGGTGAACTAAAGACCTCTGCAATCAGATTTACAACTCAGCAAGATTAAACAGTTTACTGTTATTTACGACAGCCGTTCTAGACCTTCCGTGTCTGCATCTGTCACTGTTCATTTGAGAGCTCCCTCCCAAAGAACAGCGTGCCTCCTCACCAAACACTGAGCAGAGCTTCAGGCACAAGCCCCTCACAAATATTTTAACCAAGTGCTTGAAAGCGAGGTGAGCCCCCACAGCTGTGCAGTTTCAGACTCCTCGGCTGATTAGCTAGATTAGCGTGGAGTCTCCAGTCTCTGCTGGGCCTGTTTCTCTCAATAATCTCTCACATGGCCCAGTCCATTAGGTCAAAAAAAAAAATCTTCAATAAATGATCAGATTAAGGTCTGGCTTCAGGAAAGGGCAGTGGGGTCAGGCCTGGATTGATGTCTTCACAAAGGCTGAGTGGGCAAGAAGGTTAAATGTGGAAAAGCATGGTGTGGACCCAGCTTGCTCCCTTCAGGAGACACAACACATAGACTGGATCAGGAAAGTCCTTTGGGTTGAGTCAGTCTTTGGGGGAACAACTGCGGGCACTCAAGGATCATTGAGAGGAGTGCATGTGTGTGTGGGCACAGCTGGCCAGGGAGGGATGGTATCTGCGGCAGTTGCCACCCAGCTTGCCAGCAGCCTGGAGAAACACCAAAAGTCAAGAGGAAGCCATAGGAAGAAACTGTAGTCAGCAGATCAACTCAGGAGCCTCTGGTCAGAAAAACCACAGTTAAAAAAATTACACTCTGCCTCCTTTTCATCAAAGCAAAATATTTTTGCTTGTGTTAGATGAGTATTCAAAAAATAATAATCCTTAACAATCCATTACATTAAGCCACCAAGCACCTTAGAAACTATGGAGGCGAGTAGCCCAGGAGTGTGTTCATCTAAGAGTCAGTGCTGTAGATGTTTAAGTCCACTTGTGAAAGCCTGTGTTCACCAATGCTCACTGCGGCACTTTGCTAAGAGAACACTAGAAAACAATCTCTGCATTCCATAACGTAACAGAGAAGTGGCGAATGACTTATGACATGGTGATACAATGATTCTATTAAAATCTGAAAACAGAGGAAGTGGGATGATATTTGGTACCTGAAATGTGTGCATGGCAGCTTGCTAACTGGAGAAACATTCACAGGCGAAGCAGGATCCCATTGTTTTGTATAGAAGATCAGCAAGTACGGTTGGACTCTAAACACTTACAGTGGGCATATCTGTGTGTGCTGTGGTAGGGCAAGGAGAAGGGCCGCTTTGCATTCTATGTTACACACTTTCTAGTTAAAGCAGTCATATATTATACCATATAGCTATATTCATTATTAAAGATATTACTAACCAAGTACAGGAGAAATAGGCTAAAGGATCATATGAGCTTACAGGGCCAGCCTGGGCAACACAAACTACCCTCTATCTCAGTCACCAAAAAATTAACCATCCAACCAACCAAACACACAACAAAACTAACACGCCAACAGCAGCACACAGCCTTTCATGAAACACGGTAAAAACAGGAAAAGGCCTGGATTTTATCTGCAATGCTGTAGCTTGTCACCTGAATGACCAGGGGAAGTCACACAGCCTCAGGGTTGGTTCATAAAAATGGAGAGCAGAGACTGTTATTTGTTTTAAAGACTTTATTAGTTAAGATATTTACTGTCCAGCTAACTTAATAGTTGTGTCTGTTAGTGCTCCCTAACAATATGTAATAAACATGATGACTTCCCCCAGCTGTGCCAACTCTTGAGCATTTTCAATGCTCTTAACATAGCTATTCTCTTTATTTAGATTGATCTGGTTACAGTAAGGTTAATTGCCTTCTTTGTGCACTTGTTGGTGACAATTTTTGTATTAAATTGTTTGAATTTTCTTCTTGATTTGGGAGAGTACTTCTATATTGGAGACATGAACCATTAGTTTGAAAATTTTCCTCTCGGTACATTTTGAGATCCTTTACTGAATAAACTAAACTTTGTACCTCTGCTTTCAGATTTTTTTTCCCTTTTCCTTTTCCCTTTGGAAACCCTAAATATAGCTCTAGATAGCACTAGCTAGAAAATCAGGACTCTTGCTGGAGGAGAACAATAAGAAAAGCAATAACAATATTATGTTTGCACAAAACGCTTCTTAGGAAAGACTTGGAAAGGGAAAAGTCAAAACCTCCGAGACTCCAGGCCAAGGGAAAGATCCTCTTTGATGGTTGAGTGTTCCTGAATTATTTTCTCTTTATACAAATATAGATATTGCTCCAAAAGGTGACATCACTAGAAACCCTAAGAGGTACATGATATTTAAAGACCCAGAAAATATGAGCTTTAACTTTTAAAAGTGTTGTGCATATTACAGAGATGCATTTACTCATAAACAGCAGAGTAAACATCAGATGAAATGATTTAAAAGGCCCCTTTGGGATGTAAGCCCAGCAGTGTAAGCCCACTGGCCAGGCTTGAGCGATAAAGATCTACCCATAAGGCTATTGGCTGATGCTGACACTGAAGCCCTGGCTCTCTACGTTCATTTTTATATCCCTGGGATAGCCAGATCCATTTTTTCCTGCATATTATGCCCAAGTAATCTCATTAAAATCCTCTTTCATACTTCATATTGCTGTGCTCTATCAATGGGCAGGGCCCTAAAATCAGAGTTAATGTTGATGATTCAATACCTGTGTTTGAGTTGCTCCAAAAGTTGACCCCAAGGCCTAATCTTCAGGTCTGTAAAGAAATTAGCAAACTTGCAGGGTTCACAAAGGACTCCATCAAAACAGACCTTTGATCAGAAATGTTTCTCAGGGCAAGTTTTACACATAATGTTGTGGACGCGTGTCAGCCTTTTCAATAAACACTATTATATTTTATCACGAGATCTAATAAAGCAGCTTGGTTGAAAACACCATCTGGGTCTCTGGATATATTAACCAAAGCTTAAAATAACCTCCCAGCAACTGGGAGGGCCCAGCTGTTCTCAAACTCTCCCGTTCCTTTAACTCCCCCAGAAACAGAGAGTAAGGACACTCGAGGTTGAAAGTGTCAACCATGCATGGGTCACACAGGGAAGGGACATCCAAGGGCTCCTGAAGTGTGTTGCTGCTCCCAGGACATTTGCCTATGACACACTCAGGTACGAAGATCCCGAAAGGGCAGTGAGGCAAGGTTGTGGAAGGTTCCCCTGGGGTTTCTCCTGCATTGCGCCATGAGCCTGCTTTCCCTAATGTCTGGTCTAACAAGCACTACAGTAGCTTGTTCTGTCCACCAGTTCTATAACAAACACTAGCTGAAAACACAGCACAGTCTTCCTCTAGAGGCAAGATCCTGGGTCACCCAACCTTAGATTTTCAGATCTAATGCAGGAAAGAGGCCCTACGCCTTGAAGTGTGGGGTGCAACTCTTAATTCCTCCTCCGCATGCCCACCGCCACCAGTACAGCCCCTTTGTTCCGACTTCTAGTCTGTGTCACTCCGCTTTGGAACCGTGCCAAGATCCACTCCCCAGATAGTTTTAACACATGCTAAAACAAGTATGCTCTTTCTCTTGCGTGCACGCGCGCGCGCTCTGACTAACCAGCTTTTCGTGGGCAAATTGGGATCGGACAATCTGTGGGAGCACCCGCCTTGGGGGGACAGTCCTAAATCCTCAGCTGACTCAACCTGCCTCCAAAAGATTTCACTGATGCGGCCAGCCCTTCCAATCTCTTGCATAAACTACACCCTTTGTTTATCATTGCTGGTCCTCACATTGTCAGTACAGTTAGTTTATATGTCAGCAGCAAATGGATTTTCTCTTGGCTGAAATGTACAACAGAGCTGCAAAGTTTTTGTCAAGGGACCCATGACAGGCTTTGTTCAATACATATGGTTATATCGTAATTATCTAAGATACATTCAGTTGGCCACAACAATACTTTTTTTTTCTTTTTGCTAAAATGTATTATGATTTGAAACCAAGATGCCTCCCAAAGGCTCACATACTTAGGAAATTAGCTGTGGGTTCATGGACTTTGGGAGAAGCGATTCAGTCCTGAGGTTTCCACCTATTCAGGACTCAGGATTAAGACCTTGATGGAGTCATAATATAAAGGCAAGGTAGTTAGGGCCTATTTGGAAGAGCATGCCTTAGAAATACACCCTATCCCTGGTTCCTTCCTATATCACTACATTTTCTGACCACCACAGAGGTTGGGGGGACAACTTTGCTTAGCCATGTGTTCCTGTCACCATGGCCTTTTGCTTTACCATGGACCCACAGCAAACTGACCACAAATTGACAACCTAGAAACGCTGGGATAAATTAGATCTTTATCCCTAATACCATAAATTAGGCATTTGTCACAACAATGAAAACTGACCAACGTGGTGGCTTAAAGTGCATTCTGAAACAAGGTTTGATTGGACTCTCAGGGTAAATCAGTGATCTGAAGCCAATTTGAAGATAGCTGGCTTCTAGGCATACCGAAAGGCTAGTGTGTCCTGTCTGCAATCTGAGTGACAGAGCAAGCAAACAAGTTCCGCCTTCCAGCTGCTGACCCAAGACCATTTCTACCATCCTGTCACCTCCAAGGTCATCACACGCAGAAATCATATGTGGACTTTCCAAGTATGTCCTTGGATATTTGATGATGTAAAGCATTGAAAGAACCAGAGTTAGCTTTTTTTTTCTTTGTTCATTTTTGGTTTTGATTTAAGATTTTTCTTTTTTATGTATACAGATGCTTTGTCTGCATGGATGCCTGAAAACCAGAAATGGGCATTGGATTTTTGAGCTGCAATGCAGGTGAGAGATATTGAACTCAGGACCTCTCGAAGAGCAACCAGTGCTCTTAACCGCTAAGCCATCTCTCCAACTCCAAGAACCAGAATTATTAAATATGTAGAAATTTTTATTCTTCAGGAAAAGTACAATCACTAGTGCATGGTTACTCTGAAGGGTAGAATGGATGTTGTCTAACAACCTGGTGATCTTTTGTTATTCTATGGAGCCAGACTCTACCTGGACCCCCACAATATCCTGAGCATTGCTTAGGTCTCTCAGTGAGTAGAACCAATCATTATGAAAGAGGTCCCATGTGCATCGCATTCTCTGTCAACAGAATCTATCTTGATGCTTATTATAAATCCTTCCTCCCTAGGCCCTTACCCTGAGCTCTGCTTATCAGTCAACAGAAGTAATTTTCTTGTAACGGGCAGAGGTGCTTTGCTACAGAGGTGTACATTGCAAAGGAGTTCCCATGTAGCTGTCCCTGAAGCTCTGTTGTGATAACTGGCTCATGGAGATTTCTCCCCAAGTTTTACTGTGCTTAAGTGTGTAAGAAAAATAAACTGTAAAGTCAGACTCTGGAAGTTTTGACCCAACTTCTGCTAAAGTGTTACTGGCCTGCATGTCATTCTTCACTTAGCACAGATCATCCTCTTGCTGGCTCTGACACTTGCAGAGACCCCAACATGATAACCCATATTTAACCGGCGGATACTCTGGGGTAGACCAGACCAACTCTAATTTTAACACGCAGATTTGAAATGCTAAGCTTCAGAGCAGTGCTATCCAGCATCATGACCATTAACTAACTTATGACATTTCAATTTCAATTTTATTTCACTAAGATGAAATATTATAACTCATTTACATATTTCATTAAATACATAATTCATTATATTTTATTAAATATACAATATTATATATTTTATATAATATGTAATATTATATATAAATAGATAATTCATATATACTTCATTAAAGTGAAATAAAATAAAAAACTCATTGGTCACACTAGCTACATTTTAAGTGTTCAACTGTCACACTTGGATAGAGCATAGGACAGTGCCGAATCCAAAACAGTTCCACCATCAGAGAAACTATTGAATGTCATCTCCAGAGAAGGAAGACCTCGGTCACTTCCTGGTCTGCTCACCCAGAAAGGACCAAGGCATTTTTACAGCAACTGTGCTTTATTTAGCTGTTAAACTATTTAAATTGTGTGTGTGTGTGTGTGTCTGTGTGGTGTGTGTGTGTGTGTGTGTCTATGTCTGTGTGGTGTGTGTGTGTCTGTGTGTCTATGTGTGTTGTGTGTGTGTGTGTGTGTGTCTGTGTGGTGTGTGTGTGTCTGTGTCTGTGTGTGTGTCTGTGTCTGTGTCTGTGTAGTATGTGTGTCTATGTGTGGTGTGTGTGTGTGTGTGTGTGTGCATGTGTGTGTGTGTGACTCAATACTACTGAAGAAGTTCTGAATAAGATGGAAAGACAAACAGGTTTGAAGATCAGTTAGTTCCAAACTTCTCTTGTTCACAAGATTAAATAGTATTTGCTTCTCAGTTCAGTCTCTGACTTTTTATACATGGCCATTGTTTTTCTTTCACTCTGGGGTATAGGGTTGTTTGTGTCTTTTAAAAAATTAAAATACTCCTCAGAAGGTTTTAAGTAATTTTATATAACAACATGGAAACTATAAAATTGAGAGAGCTGCAGTTATTGGTCAGGGGTAGAACATTTGCCCAGCATCCCCCAAAGCCTGGCTTCCTTCCCCAGTACTGAGTGGAGGGTAGAAAGCAAAAAATGTATCTTCTTATATTTATTTATTAATCCAGTGAAATTGACTGCATAAAAATCCAAGATTTCCTGGTGCATTCCCAAAAACCAAAAGCGACACACACTGAGTTGTCATAAACTTCAGTTGTGGGGGTGGCTATTTTCCCAGCCCCCTGCTCCAGAGTTGGCAGTGTGAAAAGAAGGAAAGAAACAGGGTGTCTCCTTTCCAGAAGGAATAACTAAGTAGCTCCATTGTAAGGACATGTAAGGGTTCTAAAAGAAGGCTCCCTAAAGACTGGGGAGATAGCTCAGTTGGTAAAGTGCTTCCATTGCAAACATGAGTACCTGAGGTCACCCCCACGTGATAAGCAAGGTGTCTTAGTTGGCATTCATTGCTGTGAAGAGACACCACAGCCAAGGCCACTCTTATAAAGGCGAACAGTTAACTGGGGCTGGCTTACAGGTTCAGAGGTATCATCATGGCAGGAAACATGGCAGTGTGCAAGCAGACGTGGTGCTGGAGGAGCCCAAAGTTCTACATCTTGATCTGAAGGCAGCCAGGAGGAGACTGGAATTCCACACTAGGCAGAGCTTGAGCATAGGAGACCTCAAAGCTCACTCTCACAGTAACACACTTCCTCCAACAAAGCCACACCTACTCCAGTGAGGCCATACCTCCTACTATTACCCCTCCAGTGGGCCAAGTATTCAAACTCATGAATGTCTGGGGCCAAACCCATTCAAACCACCCATGCCATGGGGCTGAGGAAATGCCTGAGTAGGTAAATATATCTGCTGCCAAGCCTGAGAACCTGAATTTAATCCCCAGGATCCACCTGGTGGAAGGAGAGAACCAACTCCAAAAAATTGTCTTCTGACCCCAAACATGGTATGGTATACATGCCTCTGCCAACACACACAAACACACACACACACACACACACACACACACACACACACACACACACGAATGCCATCTAATGTAATTTGAGAATTAGAGAAACACTATTTTGAAGCCGCCAATGAAGTAGTTTAAGAGATGATCAGAAGTGGATTTCAAGCCACTAAGGAAATATTGGTAAGAAACCAAACTTGCAAATTGTGTTCACAGCCCACGCCACCACTGCTGTCTAAGGCCAGCAATCCCTCTTGCTTGCGGAGCTCCAGCCTAAGGAGAAGCAGGGTAAGGAGGTATCCATACTATGGCTCATAAAAAAACAGGCTGCCCCTGGTACTGTGGCATGCCATGACATCAGACACTATCAGAAGTCCACTGAACTTCTGATTCGCAAGCTCCCCTTCCAGGGTCTGGTGCAAGAAATTGCTCAAGACTTCAAGACAGATCTGCGCATCCAGAGTGCAGCTGTTGGTGCTTTGCCAAGAGCTGGTTGTTCATTTTGAAGAGAGCAACCTGTGTGCTCTCTATGCCAAGTGTGCAACAGTTATGCCAAAAGATATCCAGCTAGCACGCTGCATTGGTGAAGAAGGTGCTTAAGAGTCCGCTGTGAGGGGAAACATTTCATTCTCAAAGAAGTTTTCCTCTTCTTCCTGTTCTCAGTAGTTCTAAATGCTAGATATTTTTCCATGGGGTCAAAAGGTACCTAAATGTATGACTGCAAGTGGAAACATGGGGGATAGAATCAAGTTCTGACCGCTTCTTTATTTTCATTTGCATGCAAATTTTTAATATAAATGCAAAGGATAAAGCATTAGTGCAAGCAAAATATTTTAGTGAGCACATCTCAACAGTTCGACTTTATAACAATTATAAATAAACCTGTTAATTTTTTTCTGGGAAAAAAAAAAGAAACCAAATATGCACACAGTATAAAGTTGAGCCCACAACTGACTAAAACCAAGGAAGACATGGTGGGGTATAGGAACACTGACCAGCAGGACTCCGAAGTCCTTCTATTGTCACAGGAATGCTGAGACCACACAGCGGTGTTTCACAAGATACAGGTAGTTCAGAGACCGACCCCCAGAGTGCTGATTGATGTGTTTCTGAATTGGGATGAGGGGGTGACAGTGAGGAGACCAAGTGGATATTCCAAAAGGTGATTCCAGCTGTAGGACAGGGAGGATGGAGCAGAAGAAAAACTGAATGTCTGGAAAAACGAATATACTGAATTAACTATGTTTGTTCTTGTTTTGGTTCCTTGAGACAGTCTCACTTCGTAGCCCAAGTTGACATCAGCCTCCCAAATGCTGGCATCAGAGGCTTGTACCCCCCACATCAGGCTTTGAAATACTCTCACTAGAAAGTAAGTTAAAGCTGAATCCACTGAACTTTGCAAACGGGCTGAATGTTCCGGTCCCACAAAATTCATACATTGAAAGCCTAAGGTGACGGTTGGAGGTAAGGCATTCTGGGAATGATTAGGTGGTGAGGATGGAGTCCTTGTGGTTGACATTTAAAGTCCTGAAGAATTAGCTAGGCCCTCCCACTTAGTGAAGCTACAGTAAGAAAGCACCATTCTGTGAGCCAGAAAATGGGCCCTCACCAGACACCAAAATAACCAGAGCCTGGACCTTGGGCCTGCAGCCTCTAGAGCTGCTTTGCAATGAGTTCTGGGGTTTATACACTAGCCAGTCCCTGGCATTGTGTTACAGTAGTAACTCAAGTGGGCTAAGCCAAGTCTTCAGAACTAATTTCCAACAAGAAAACCAGGGTAGAATGAAGAGCTGAGTGGTGCCATTAAAGGAAATGTGAAAAGCCTGGAAGAAACATTCTGCAAGGTAACTGGACTGATTCTCAGACAAGTCACCTTCATAGACACAGTCACTGATTCTCCTCAGACAAGTCACCTTCATAGACAGAGTCACTGATTCTCCTCAGACAAGTCACCTTCATAGACAGAGTCACTGATTCTCCTCAGACAAGTCACCTTCATAGACAGAGTCACTGATTCTCCTCAGACAAGTCACCTTCATAGACAGAGTCACTGATTCTCCTCAGACAAGTCACCTTCACAGACAGAGTCACTGATTCTCCTCAGACAAGTCACCTTCACAGACAGAGTCACTGATTCTCCTCAGACAAGTCACCTTCATAGACAGAGTCACTGATTCTCCTCAGACAAGTCACCTTCATAGACAGATTCACTGATTCTCCTCAGACAAGTCACCTTCATAAACAGAGTCACTGATTCTCCTCAGACAAGTCACCTTCATAGACAGAGTCACTGATTCTCCTCAGACAAGTCACCTTCATAGACAGATTCACTGATTCTCCTCAGACAAGTCACCTTCATAGACAGAGTCACTGATTCTCCTCAGACAAGTCACCTTCATAAACAGAGTCACTGATTCTCCTCAGACAAGTCACCTTCATAGACAGAGTCACTGATTCTCCTCAGACAAGTCACCTTCACAGACAGACTCACACACAGACAGGCAAGCGGGAGAGTGTTGTACAGATTAAAACTTAACCAACATTACCGAATGCAATGTTTACTCCTTGATCAGGAGAACTTGGTTTGAGTAAATCACCCATAAAAGAATTTCAAAACAACTGAGTGAACCCAACCGTTGAGTTATAACTACGTAGGGGAAGAATCTTATTTATTAAGGGATCCATACTGAAGAATTTATGGACAAATGCTATTTCTCTTAAGAAAATTTAAAACATTTAATCCCAAAACAATGGCATAAACATTATAAAATGTTTAGAGTCAAGACTATGGCTGTCAATAAATCCTGTCTTGACATTTCTGCAAGGTATAAATTTTCATGTATTATAAAATTCTTCATTTTATTTATCTTTATGTGTGTCAGATGTGGTGTGTATTGTAAGAGTGCAGACATGCACTGTTCCAACCATAATTTTTAATTTTTTACACTTATTTATTGTGTATGTATGTGGGCGCATACACATGCATACATACATATATATATGCATCTCACAATGTACATGTGACAGAGGACAACTTGCAAAAGTCAGTTCTCTCCTACCACATGAGTTCTGGGAACCAAACTCAGATTATCAAGCCTGGAAGCAGGAACTTTACCTGCTGAGCCATCTTTCTGGCTCTATACTCCTAATTTTGTCCTAGAATGTTCAAATTCCAAGTTATACAGTAGTGTAAAATATGTCAACTTGAAGTTTGTAAACTAGTAAAATATATGTAATATGTTCACCATTTAGAAATTTCATAATTCTTGTCTCCTCCAGCAATTATATTAACAAATACCAAGTACATCTTAGAAAAAAAAAAAACTTCCTTGTAAAATTAATTATCTTAGTCAGCATTCTATTGCTGTGAAGAGACATCATGGCCACAGCCATTCTCATAAAAGAAAGGATTGAACTGGGGGCTGGCTTACAGTTTCAGAGGCTGAGTCCATTATCATCATGGCGGGAGCATGGAGGTACACAGGCAGACATGGCGCTGGAGAAGTAGTAAGAACTCTACATCCTGATCCAGAGGCAGCAGATGAGAGAGGCTGGGCCTGGCATGGGCCTTTGAAACCTCAAAGCTCCACCTCCACCCCACCCCCACCCCTAAGGGTCACAATTCCTCCAATAAGGCCACACCTCCTAATCCTTTTAAAAAGTTCTACTCCCTGGTGACTAAGTATTCAACTGTATTAGCCTATGGGGGGCCATTCTTATTCAAACCACCACAGTCACTTTTCAATCAAAACCAAGTTTTTTCAGATAGAGGAATGGCAGGCCACTTGATAATCAGACTTTCCAGTTCAGAGAGGAATACATTCTAGCTTGCTACTTTTGTATCCTGGTTATGAATGTCCAGTCAGGAATCTATTATAAAGGCTTTAGAAACTCAGGTCCATCAACCCTCTCAGCCTCATGCAGCCTGTAGGTTAGAAGGCAAGTGAGTTCACATCCATTTTCAATCACACAAGGACCAATATTGCTCATTATTTTCTAGTCCTGCCAAGCTACTTTTTTTCTAGAGCCAACCATCTGACTATTCACTCCAGAACAGGTCTCCCGGAAGGTGAGAAAAAAAATGAAAAGGAGACTGGTCCAAGCCATTGCTTGAGATGAATATCAACAGTCATCTTCAATAACTATTCTGACCCACAATAAATACTGGGCAGGCTACATTCCTCTCACCGCCTGGCAAACTGGAGTGTGGAGGAGGGTGAGCGGTGTTACAGCGCTCCCAGGGCTCATTATCCTCCATCATGCCCAGGAATAGTTTTGTCAGACAAGAGGGAAAGAGTATTTGTCAATCTCTCACCAACAGAACTCCAGCCAACATTCATCAATCCCAGGTGAAGAGCCAGAGATAAATACCAGCCTGGAATCTGCTCTAAAACTCCAGGGACCATTTCCCGTGATTGCTTTTGGGGTCTTAAAAAACAAAGTAACAATAACAAAAAACTCACAAAACACCTTTTCCTCCATGCCATTCCTAAAACGCTGAGAAGAGAAAAATCACAGTAGGGAACATGAAGCATAGACGGCCCTAATGAAGAAACACTAAGGAGAAATGAAAACAGAGAGAGAGGGGTGGAATGGCCAGAATCCACAGGACAGGTAATTATCTGCTTTCACTTTTAAAGATGGACATCGGCAAGAGATTGCACTCAGGTAAAGTTTCATGGGTGTGGATCTGATCGCGTTCACCAGGCTCAAATGACTTTTGGAAACTTCCTACAGATAATTCAGAGACCCACCCCCCCCTAAAGTTTGCTAGTCACAAGTTTGGGTAACTAGATTTGGGGCTAAGCAGGGGTGGGGAGAGCAGGATGGATTTACCATTTAAGGGGGTGCTTCTGTCTGTAGGGTAGGGAAGAGGGAGCAGACAGAAAGAAACTCAAAGTCTAAGAATCAAGGTTGCAGAAAAAAACTGCAGAGGTCTTAGAAGGGAGAGAGAATGAGGATGCAGATGGGAAGGAAGAGGACCGGCTGGTCAATGCTGAAGGCATCTTGGAGGGGCGATAGGAATTGCGTTAAGAATGCTGCTGCGAGTCTCACTTACATCCTTTAGAGACCTCCTGGGAACTGAGAGCCAAGGTTGCAAAGCCCCCAAAATCATCCAAACCATTCCTGTCCCAATCAAAGTCACCACTAAAGGACCACTGGGCTAGAGTGAAGTGTTGGGGCCCAGTCTTGACAAATAGCACATGGTTCAATACTGGAGTGTGCCCACGCAGATAATTGTTAAAATTTGGCAGCTATGATTTGGAGAGAGAGGATTACGGCAATAATAATAATAATAATAATAATAATAATAATAATAATAATAATAATAAATAGAATAAAAGAATACCGGAGTGAGATTATATTGGCAGACTCGAAAAAAGTCTGTGTAGGGAGGTGGGCAATAAATCGCTTGGAGGAATACGGGACACCCAAGGCTGTGATGGAGTGGAAAATGGATGCAGAACGAATACAGCAGAAAGTACAACAGGTGCCGGAGAAGCCTAAGTTTCCAGCCCAGGGGCTTTGAGAAGAGCAGCTCCTCTAAGGCCAGTGTCCCACTGTGCCTAGTGGCTGCCAGTGCGCCCGGGTGGGAAGCTGGAAAGAGCACAGGGAGGTGACCAGGGTGTGGAGACCCCGCAAACCGGGGCGTGAGAGTCACTCACCCCATTGGCCGCAGCCATCTGCACCACGATCTCAGTAGCCGTCCTGCTGAAGTACCTGCCGTCGCTGCCCACCACCATGGTGCAACCCTGACGGTCGCGCAGGTCGATGGACGACAGCACACTCTGGATGAAGTTGGGCAGGTAGTTGCGCTGGCCCTCGAAGAGCCCTGTGGGCCGTCGCAGCCCGCCGCCACCGGTCGGCCGCTGGTCCTCATAGGGCGCCGTGGGCACCGTCAGCACTGGGATGGGGCTCCCCTCCATGGCGCCGCTGGCCGGTCCTGCCGCGGCTGCGGGAGCCTCGGGGATCTGCCGCCCTCCCGGGCCCCCGCGGTCTGGCCTTGCTCCCGGCTCCGCCTTGCGCCCTCCCCGCCCCTCTCCACCCTCCCGTCGCTACTCTCGGATTGTCCCCCTCAACGTCCCAGAGTGGAGTCTGCCTCCACCTTCAGATAGTTTTCTGCAGCCCAGCTCTTTTCCAGAGGATCGCCCAGCTGTCCTCAATTCCTTTCCCCAGCTCGCCTGACTTTGGGAGTGTCTCAAAGCCAAGCTCTAGGACCAGCTCCTGTGTCCCCAGCCACACCACACTCTTGAGTCCAGTGCCCCGACTCAGCCTTCCAGCTCCTCCAGAGGCCCACTCTCCACTAGAAGACAGCCTGGCACTGGAGTCTGAGCTAGCCAGGGGCCTAGCCCACAGCCCTCTCTCCCCACACCCTGAGTCTGCTTAGCTCAAGTGCAAGTTTCTCTCCCTAGTAAGGACAGAGAGGGAGGTGGGAGGGGGCTAAAACCTTTTGCCATCAGAGAACAGCCCTAGCCAAAAATAACCCTGGAAAGGAGAGCTGAGAATTGTTAGGCTCTGCCAGAGGTGAAACTGAAGGCTGGGCAGTGAGTGTGTGTGTGAGTGTGTGTGTGTGTGTGTGTGTGTGTGTGTGTGTGTACACTCAGCAGGAACATTTGTTGTGCAGAATCATACCCTGTCGGCCCCTTTAGTCCACAGGACCTACCCCAGCATCTACATTTGTAGCATCTCTCCAGGTGGGAGTTTTGTTTTGTTTTGTTTTGTTTTGTTTTGTTTTCATTGTTGTTGTAACTGCAACAAACACATACTTTCTTATTCTTTTCCTGCTTGTCCTTCCTACACATCTGCTTAGAAATCGGCTTCCCTCACACTGCATCTGTCCACGCTACCGAACTCTGGATAAAATACTTTCGGTAGGCGATTAAAACGCACTTAATGTCCACCAGGAATGAATGAACGAAGCCAACTGAAACAAAGGTGAGGTGCCACCTACTGTGCTTGGCCCCCTTGCCTGAAGCCTTTCTTTCTGATCCTCCTCAAATCCAAAACCAGGAAAATCTTCATATAGAGAGGAGTGAAAAGGGAGGGAATTAAAGGGGGGGGTGGGGACTGAGCTCGGCACACGGCTGTGAACCCAACCATCTACAGTGTGTGGAGAGACAGAGGACAAAGCAGAGAAAGCTTCGCAGGAGGTGTGGGACTAGAGTAATTCCCAAGATTCAATGCAATGGGAAAGGAGGGAAAGGGAGGCAGGCCAGCTTCATAAGCACCAAGGCTGGCACGTCCTTCATCCCCCGTCCTAGGTGGGCAGAGATAAGAACCCAGTCCTAGTCTCCAGGCTGGATGCTCCTGTGCTGAGCTCAGCTTCTTTACAAGGTGAGTCAAGAGAAATGGGGTGCTCTCTGACCTAGGGATGCCTCTCTGCCTTCTCTGAGTCACTAGCACCACCCCGAAGTCTTGGTGTGAAACAGGAGCACCTGTGTTGCCTTTCTTCTTCAGTATCTCCTTGCTGCTGAGACAGCACCAACCACCATCTTTACACCAAGCATACGCCAAACTCAGCAAGACCTGTGTTTCCCCAGTGAGATCCTGGGATAAAGCAACTGTTGAAAGCCGTCATCCCCATTCCATTCTTATAGGACCATAGAGCACGTTCGTGCATTGAAGACCTTGGAGGCTCTGCGGTAAAGAGCCTGCTTCAACTTCACTCTGGCATTCCAACTCTTATTTAACCTTGGGGTCCTTATCTGAGACACCAATGAACACAGATCAAAGAGTGTTCCACAGGTTGCTTTATGTCTCAGGGCCACGTCCAATGACGTCATTCTGTCTTCTCTTTTGAACCATTAACATATTAATCTTATCCATATTCCAATTAGGAACTTATCAGATTATAGGAAAGGCAGCAGGTCGAGCTGACAGAATCTAGGTGTGTTTCTGCATGCTTATAACCCCAGCCCGAGGCAGGAGGATCAGGAAGCAGGGCTTCACTGGAAGCCCTTGGAAACAGTTTGGAAAAAGATCGGATTCCGTTAGATCAGGACATGAAGCACTTTGATGAGACTATTTCTGAAATTTTAGAACGTTCATACTCCGTGTCTCTGACGTTTCTATCCAGGACGCTGGGAAATACATCAGTGCCCTTAGGGAATCACTCTTTGGGAATCACTGAATTACTTTCCCAAAGCCATAATTTTCACAACTCCATTAATTTACAATAAATGCTTTTCACATTGGGCCAAGTGCAGACAGGCATAGGAAATCAACACCTATGTTAATTTTTCTCATTGACTTCTGCTAGCCTCCAAAGACTCATGGACAGGCCCTTAAAAAGTCTAGGTATCTTGTAGCTACCTCCAAAATCAAACTGCCAGAGAACTGGATCTCTCTTAGAAATTCCTATGAGTTTATGTATTTTCTTGTGCATAGGTGTGTGGGCCACAGTGTACATTTGGAGGTCAGAGGTCAACTTCCCAGAATCTAGTCACTTCTTCTACCATGTGTGTTCTGGGATCCAACTTAGGTATCCAGTCTTGGCAGCAAGCACCTTTACCTGCTGAGCCATCTTGCTGACACCCAAAATTTCTTTTTACACTTTGAGCTGGTAACTTCTTATGCATTATTATTTACAGAGCATATATGGGTCAATAAAAATGCTTGTTCTTCATTACCATTAATTCTCTAATTTATATTATTGTACTTGATACCAGGCTAAAAGGTTAAACTTGGTCACTCAAAATCAGTAGTCTTTGATACAAAGAATAAGACCCTTTCTCTCAAGAAGGAGCTAGAGAAAGGACCCAAGGAGCTGAAGGGGTTTGCAGCCCCATAAGAGGAACAACAATATGAACTAACCAATACCCCCAAAGCTCCCTGGGACTAAACCACCAATCAAAGAAAACACATGGAGGGACTCATGGCTCTAGCTATATATGTACAGAGGATGACCTAGTCGGTCATCAATGGGAGGAGAGGCCCTTGGTCCTGTGAAGGCTCTATGCCCCAGCATAGGGGAATGCCAAGGCCAGGAATTGGGAGTAGGTGGGTTGGGGAGCAGGGGGAGGGGGGAGAGGATAGGGGATTTTCAGAGGGGAAACTAGGAAAGGGGGTAACATTTGAAATGTAAATAAAGAAAATATCTAACAAAAAATTTTTTAAAAATTTTTTAAAAAGACTCTCTTATAGCAATGTAACAATTGAGTTAGTCACTATTCTTTTAGTAATAATGTCTAAGTAATGATAATGATGGCAACAGTGATCAGACTCACTTTATAATACTAAGACCAGCAAGCCAGGCACTGCACCAACTATTTAAATAAGACCACCAACCCTAAGAGATAGGTGTGTGTGCTCAAAAGACACAGAAACTGAACATCTGAGCCTGACTGGCTCATTCAGGCTGCACGGGTAGTTGTGGATGGAGAGATAAAGCCAGGAGTGTATGTAATAAGCACACTGAGAGCAGCATGCCAGCATTTGCAAGGTGCATGTATGGAGCTCGGCTTTCTAGTTCTTATCATGCTGTGTCCTCGTTGTAAAGGTCTAGAGGAAGATGTGGGTTCCACTGGAATCCCCATAGGCTATATCACTTGTTGGGGGAAAGAAGGTTTAGTGAAAGGTGATATTTTAGGTGTTGCTTGAAAAAATACATATATATATAATGTCCCCCAGCCGGAGTGTCCTGGGAGGCTAGAAAAGGAACGTGGTTTCCGTGGAGAACGGCCCTGGGACATTTTCTGCTTACTTTTCTGCCTCCTCTTGGCCTGGACTTTTGGCATTTCTCTGTTCTCAGGGCCAGTGCGTCAGCAGCGTGTTTTTAGCATTCCCTGTGTGCTCAGCAGTGGACAGTGACTCAGTAGGAATATATAACTACTGTAGGCCAAATGCATCGGGGTTTCCCTGAAGCCAGGAGAGCGGGGAGGGGAGAAAAGAATGTAGATCTAAAATCTCACACGTGCATGGATGTATTTAGGTACTATGTGTGAAGTCATCTTCCTACCCCACCCTACCACAGCTTCAACCCAACCCCTATCTAAGCAAGAGGTCATACTTAGGGGCTCATATAAGCTTTGCTAGGAAAACCCTACAGCAGAACAGCTATCCCTCCCAGCCCCCACAGGGAGAAGATACCAGCTTCACTTTCTTTAACCTAAATGTATCTGGTTTGCTTAGGGAAAGAGTCAGGCTAGCTTTGTGACCACGGTTGGTCATTCCGCCTCCTCCGATGTCCAGCGGGCAGAGGTTCTGACCTCGGGCTAGTCACCCGTTGCTATGGGGGTCTCTCCTATACCCATTCTGCTTGCCAGCAAAGTGGTCCTTGGCCTTTATCTCCACCTATCAGCGATCTGGACTCAATGGAGGCCTTCCAGAACATCCTCTATATTGGCTATTGAGTTTCTCTCATAAACTTTAAGGAGTCATATTACTAAGCAAGGAGTCATTTTCTTTGAGTCTCGACTGAATTTTTCTCAGAATTCAGAAGCCCAAACCAATTGAAATTCAAATGACTATTTGGCACTCCCAAATAGTAACACTTCCCCTTTGTTCTAAAAAAGAAAGAGAGAAAGAAAGAAAGAAAGAGAGAGAGAGAAAGAGAGAGAGAGAGAGAGAAAGAAAGAGAGAGAGAAATGAGAAAACAAGAAGAAAGTGTTCTCCTCATCTCCCGATCTCCCGTTCCCTGTTCCCATGAAGTCATCACCTACCCAGGTGCCCAGCTCACAGGCCCCCCTCTGCAATATCCCCAGTTCACTGGAAAAGGCCCTGATTCCAGTAGTTCTACTACATCACCCTACATTCCTGACCATACGAGGGGCAGGGGAGGACTCGGGGAAGACCTCCTGGCTTAACTGGATTTTCTCACTATCTCGGGAATTTAAAGACTGGGATCCAGGCATGGAGAAACCGGGGCCACTGTGGTTTATCCAAGCCAAGGACCAGGCCAAGAGGGTTGAATCTTAGCTGCCTGCTGCTCTTGTCCACAGAGCAGCTGTCTTTCCTGGTCAGGAAGACCTACTGTGTGTCTCGCTGAATCCCTCTCTGGTTTGAACCAGCAGAGCTCCTTTCTGTTGTTTTTAATCAAAAGAACCCTAGTGGGTGCTCACTATTTCATGACCCCAGTTCCGCTTAATTTCCCAAAAGACCAGGAAATGCCTTACCGGTTTGTAAAAGTAGCACCTGAGACCATTTACGTAAAAATGTAGACACGCACAACGGAATACTCTGCGTAGCTTCTCAGGCACACATGTGCAGTGTTGGTGGCAGTCACAGAGAGTGTAACAGGACTGTGTTTGCCACGGTTGCCTTTAGATGCAATGAGGACTCATGTCCAAATCACAGTGCCTTGCTTGGAAGAGGCAACGGCGCAAGAAGCATAGAGGAGACTCAACAGTCGCAGTACTGCCTAAGGTAACTAAGTGGCCTGGCTTAAGTTACTTATCTTACCATATTCATCCGATGTCCCCAAAGCATATGCAATGCACACACGCAGGTTAGACATAAAAAAGAGATTATGCATTCCTAGAGACATAAAACCTACCAAGGGAACCAGAGAGATGACTCAGGAGTTAAGAAGAGCATTGGCTGCTCTTCCAGAGCACCAGGGTTTGATTCCCAGCACCCAGATGGAGGCTCACAACCATCTGTCATTGGAGTTCCAAGGAACCTGCTGCCCTCTTCCGGCCTCCTGGACCACTGCATATATATGCTACACATGTTGATGTACAGACAAAGCACCCATACACATAAAATTAAAACAAACAAACAAACAAACAAAAAACCCCAACCTACTAAGACGTAATTGTTAAGAAATAAAATGCCTGAATAGACCAATAATGGGTGAGGAGATTGGTTCAGTAGCACAATGCCTCCCATCTAAGAAAAGACCGGGACCTGACAGTTTCATGGTTAAATTCCACCAAACATTTAAACTAATCTTTCTCAGACTTGTAAAAAGTGTCCAGCATTACGCTGTCATCAAAGCCAAATGAGGGCACTCACAGGAGGGGAAACGACAGGACAGAGGAGAAAACTCCTAACCAAAGAGTCGCAGCTCAAGTTCAACAGCACGAGAGACGTCACCAGGACCCAGCGGGGCTTAGGCCTGGGGCTCAACAAACAAAGCAATGAACTAAAAGATGAAAACCATACGAATGCTTTGACACATGCAGAAAAAAGATTTAGCATCCCTCCGTGATGAAAACTCTCCACAGATTAAGCAGAAAAGAAATATACCTTACCAAAAAGATACGGAAAACACATAGGTAACCTCATATTCAATGGGGATGAGTTGGAAGTTTTCCCTTTATTTAATTAAGAGAAGTATGCCTGCTCTTGCCACTTTTACCTGACAAAATACTGGAAGGTCCCATCAGAGCAATAGGGGAAGAGAAATGGGGGGAAGGAGGAGGAAAGGAAAATGGGGAAAGGAAGGAAGAAGGGAGGGAGAGGAGGGAGGAAGTGAGGGAAGGAGGAAGGGATGGAGGGAGAGGGAAGAGAGAAGGAGAGGGAGGGAGGGAAGGAGAGAGAGAAGGAGGAAAGAAAGAAAGAAAGAAAGAAAGAAAGAAAGAAAGAAAGAAAGAAAGAAAGAAAGAAAGGGGACAGAAAGGCATTCATATAGGAAAAGTGATTGTTGTGCCCTGAGTCCACAGAGAAACCCAGATGAGCCCAAGAATTATGACGTCCACTGCAACTCCCAAAAGAGTCTTTTATTGTTTCAAGTTTTAAAAAAAAATCACTGCGTGAATGCTTGGCAAGCGACCCTGAGTCCAGAAAACATTGGGTTTATATACAGTACAGTTAGAAATAGTGTGGATATTCACAGAAAAGGGGAGCAGAGGGTGGAACAGTACTGAAGCAGAAGGGGTTAATGGGAGTCTGTTCAGGGACTAATTTTATGGCCCTAGGCACTGTCTGCGACCTGACCTCCGCTTACCTTCTTCCCATGGTCTCCCTTGAGCTTGTTATTTCTCTAAGGTCTCGAGGACAGGCACCTGGAGTTCTTATCAGCAGGAGTGTTGGGTTTTAGAGACACAGAGGCAGGGAGAATGTCTCCTCAGAATGTGTCCTCACTATGGGTGATGCCATTCTAAAGCTAGGAGAGGGGGAGGGAGCCCCGAGCTACTGCAGGAGGATGCAGCACAGAAACCAACTGTCTGCTTGAAGGGGGTTGGGGGGAAATGATGGGATGAGATGGCTGTCCCTGCTGATGGTATGGCCGCTTTATGGGTGTTTATTTGCATACATGTATGCCTGTGCACCACATTCGTGCAGTGCACTAGGAAGCCAGAAAAAGGCATCAGCTCCCTCTAGGACTATCCTTAAAGAGGGTTGTGAACCACAAAGTGGATGCTGGGAACTGAGCTGCAGTTCTCTAGAAGAGCAGCCAGTGCTCTCAGAGCCTCCTTCTCTCCAGAACCAGGGGTGGCATGATTTTGTTCCATAAAGAAAACACAGAGGAAATTCTAGACATTCTACACACACACACACACACACACACACACACACCACACCACCACTGACTAAATAATTCAGTAACATTACAGGTTACTGTAATGGTACTCAACTGTTGGATATGAACATCCCAGAGGCCAGGGGAATCCAGAGGAGTGAAAACTTGTATATAGTTCACACAGGAATTACAAGCCAAACCATACCTATGTCTAAACATGCTGTGTCATTCCCTGGAGCCCATCTGGAGAGCCAACAGGATATTTATACTCAAAGGAGGGGAGAAAAAATGACAGGGTAGAGGGAAAGCCTCCAGGATAGTGAGGCCTTACCTTGGAAAGCACTGATGATTAGCGATATCTGTTCCTGAGCCAAAGGTAAGACTAATGACTTTGATATTATAATCATAATCAGAAAAATCTGTCACCACTGGAGAGGATATATGGCTGGGCTCAGCTCTCTATCTAACAAGAGAAGGTAATATTTTCAACACACGTGAGGATTTTTGTTTATCTTGGCTTATTATTAGGAAGCCCGTGGCCTCTACATCGTGTTGAAGTGCACGATGTACCCAGTCCTACCCCGTGTTTTCTATTATTCTTAAAGGATTTCAGCTGCACGATGTTCAACAACAACAACTTTTCTGCCGAAATCTGGCTTTTCTGAGATGACTATCCAGAGACAGAAGGCACGGATAATCAGACAGGGGCCTTCCTACCAGAGCTGCTTCGGTTTAACTTGAAAAATCTCACATCTGGGACCTAATGGCTAACATCTGAGGCACCAGGTCTTCCCGGAAGCAAGCACTTCATGCTCCCACAGTTCAATGTGCAACCCACAGATTGCTTGCCGAGGAATGGAAGCCTTCAGGGAGAGCGACGTTCCACCAGCCTCTGATTTAGCGTTCTCTGAAACAGCTGCAAATATCTTCCTCTTCTCTGGGGTTAAAAAAAAATGGACTCTAATTGCTGAATCTCCTGATTTAAACGGCTAATTCATCTCACCAAACGTGTGTTGGAAGGAAACTGAGCGCACCAGGCCCCTTCCAGATCATTCCACACAAGAGATATTGCATCTTATTCTGAAAAGATAATGGGTCAAATATGCTCTCAGTAGGTGCCAAATCAGTACAACCCCATTACTAGTGCCATGGGATGCTGGCCGCTGGCACCAGGGGTGGGTGAAGCAAGTTTGTCAGTTACATTGTCCCCTTAGCTTGATCTTCTATGAAAGACAATTAACAACAAGCCCAAAGTTGCCTACTGCTTTGAAATAAACAGTGCAAAAGTAAAAAGCTAACACTTGGGTCAGTTTTGTGTTGTCCTGTTTGAGACTGGGTGTCACTATAGCTTAGGCTATCAATTCTGTTTTAGCTTTCCAAGGGCTACAACAGCCAACACCTGCCACCATGCCGGGCAGGAATCACAATGTCAAGAGTGAAGTCCCCAAGCAGTGAGCTCCTGAGAAATGCTGTACTTCCATTGCCAACCCCACCCAGAGCCAGAGTCCCAAAGTTCAACTGTCCTTTAATACTCTAGAATCAAAAGATGGTTGTTAATAGTAAATAAATAAATAAACGGGGGAGGGGAGCTTTCAAGGGGCTTCCAACTTTAGGAGGAAGTCCATAAGAAGAGAAGATAAATCAACTTTCTGACTGTAAAAGAAAATATGAACAACTGCATGGAACTGTGCAAGCACACACACACACACACACACACACACACACACATTTAAAAAGCAGTCTATGGTTATTGTGCATGGAACAGCCCACAATGACCTCTCCCGATAACTCCCCACAGCAAATTCTCCTTTTTCTGTTTTCCTGCACAGTTTCAGGCTACTTCTTCAAGCTTATTTTATATGGCAACGATCAGTCCACATTCTGTGACTTGCAGATCTCCTCGCATCACCCCACCCCATCCCACTTTACCATCCATCCACTTATGTTTTTAAAGGCTGCCACCGCTGCCCGGCGACTCAGACAGAGCAACGACAGAGCAGGCAGCAGTACGTCATTCAGAAGTCTTTATTTTTATTGCAACAGAGAGATGTCTCGGGCTTGCAATGCAGAAAGAGCACCGGCTGGCTGTACTCCGTGCAAAGAGAGCATCCTGTGAAAGGGAAAGTGGGGTTTTATCAACAACGGGGGTCAATCTCCTCTTCTGAATGTGGTCCCAAGTACTGAGGCACCAGTGGAGAAAATGGTCAAACAGCGCCACCTAAAGGAGGAGCCAAGAAATGCAGCAGACGCGTGTCCGCGAAGATCTGCAGATCTTCCTGTGACAACAGTGACAGGAAGGCTGTATGATTGGTTTGTCATCACTTGAGAGAAACACGGATTCTAGGATATATTAAGGAGGAAATATTAGACCAGGCTCTACTAAACAATGGGGAGAAACCCTGTGTAGAGAAAAGTTTGTTTGTTTGTTTGTTCCATTCAAGGTTCCTGACATCTGAAATGATAGCCTAGGGAATCCTGCCTTATATCTGGAGCAAGAAATGAAGCATTGCTTCTTTGCAATCAAGGCACCCCACAAAACTCAAAACAAGCCCAGACTTTAGGAGCTGCCTTTTTGATTCATAACTAGTTTATTTTCAGAGTCTTCTGATTAAAAGGGACATATTACAAAGAAACTTTGCCCTTAAAGGCACACATGACTACTGCAGAATCTTTCCCACAGGGAGCAGCACTGACCTCTGGCCTCCCCATCTTCTCTTTGTTCTCCCTCTCCCTCTCCCTCTCCCTCTCCCTCTCCCTCTCCCTCTCCCTCTCCCTCTCTCCCCCTCCACCTCCACCTCTACCTCCACCTCCCCCTCCCTCTCCCCTTTAAGGTTAACATAAAACAGATCTCCACCCTCTCTGCAGATGGCAGCCTTGCCCAGGAGCGGTTCCTTTAAGCCACCTGTCCGTCCCAGGCCCTGACTCTAAGCCAGCCAAAGTGGGGAAGATTCAGTCACTATCGCCTTTCAACTCCTGGACCCCACAGTTAACAATAGAAATATTAGTCCTTTGCTATATGAAAGGCAGAAGTTTAAGTCCTTCCTTTAATGGGATCCTTGTTGAAATGCAACTGCGACTGACTCTGGCTTCGATTTGCCTTGGAGGAGCTTTTTTCATAACTCAAATCAAAGAGAAGAACGTGCATTCTTGCTAAATTCCAATACGTTTTATTGTTCATTTTGTGTCATGAATAGTGGTCTTGGGATTCAGAGCCTAGCTACACTGCCAGTGGCCCTACACCCTTCCCACCTGTGTCTACCAGACAGCCTGTGTCTGTCAGCTCTTCAGACATCACTAGTTGTCTAAGGTAACCAACATGACAGAATGCTTATTTTGGTTCACAGGGCTAGAAGTTTTACCCATGTTCTCTTGGCCTTATTGCTTTGGTCTAGTGATAAGCCAGCCTGTCATGGTGGGAGCATGTGGCAGAGAAGGCCTGTCCATGTCATGGTGGAAAACTAAGAAACAGGAAAGGGGAAGGTCCCTGATCCCCTCTAGAACTTACCCTCACTGAGCTAGCCTCCGCCTACCAATTCCTACCCTAAGGTTGGTGCCTATACTCAAGCCTTTAGCCCTAGGGACTACAGGGACGCTTACCCAAACCATAGCACACCCCTTCTCAAATTCAAAATTCACAGATACAATTCATAGGCCACATGAAGCTCAAGAAGAAGGAAGATCAAAGAGTGGATACTTCGGTCCTTCTTAGAAGGGGGATAAAAAATACCCATGGTAGGAGATACTGAGAAAAAGTTTGGAGCAGAAACTGAAGGAAAGGCCATCCAGAGACTGTCCCACCTGGGGATCCATCCCATATCCAGTTACCAAACCCAGACACTATTGTGGATGCCAACAAGTGCTTGCTGACAGGAGCCTGATATAGCTGTCTCCTGAAAGGCTCTGCCGGTGCCTGACAAATACAGAAGTGGATGCTCACAGCCATCCATTGGACGGAGCACAGGGTCCCCAATGTAGGAGCTAGAGAAAGGACCCAAGGAGCTGAAGGGGTTTGCAGCCCCATAGGAGGAACAATATGAACCAACCAGACCCCCAGATCTCTTAGGAACTAAACCACCAACCAAAGAGTACACAAGGAGGGACTCATGGATCCAGCTGCATAAGTAGCAGAGGATGGCCTTGTGGGACATCAATGAGAGGAGAGGCCCTTGGTCCTGTAAAGGATCGATGATGTCCCAGTGTAAGGGAATGCCTGGACAGGGAAGCGGGAATTGGTGGGTTAGTGAGTGGAGGGGGGGAGATGGGATGGGGGGTTTCAGAGGGGAAATGAGGAAAGAGGATAACATTTCCTCATTGTAAATAAAGAAGATATCTAATAAAATATATATAATTAAAAGGAAGGAAGGAAGGAAGAGATAGAGAGGAAGAAAAATAAAGAAAGAAAAAAGAGAAGAGAAGAGAAGAGAAGAAAAGGCAGCCAGAAAAACAGGACTCCTGCCCCCTGAGATCCAGTTTGCCACCTGCCAGTGTCTCCAAATGTCCAAGGGCAGTAGCAGATTCTAGAAGTGTGTTAAACATACATACACACACAAACACACACACATGCACACACAGAGAGAGAGAGCCACCCAGGCCCATATAGGCCCACTCCATCTGCTTTTGCCTTTTTTGTTTTATTTACTTGTTTGCTTATTTGTATTTGTGCATGTATGTCTGCACATGTGTGTGATGCTCTCAGAGACCAGAAGAAGGTGTCAGATCCTCTGGAACGAGAGTTACCCATAGCTGAGAGTCACCACATGGTTGCTGGGAACCAAGCCAAGGCCCTCTAGAAGAACAGCCAGTGCACTTAACTGGTGAGCTTAACTCCAGCCCTGACAATGCATTTAAACAAGATCCGGTTGATTCATTTGCACAGATTTATCAAGTCCTTAGTCCAGAGGAGTCAGCTCTGACTTGGCTAGAACCATCTGGGGACTTTCCAGAAATATTAATTATAAAAGTAACCTGGAGTGTAGCCCTCAAACAAAGCTCAAGGGGAATCAGCCTTAGGACCCATCTCAGGTGAGCACGGTTTCTGTGATCGTATACACACACACACACACACACACACACACACACACACACACACACACACACACACGGGTTCCTAGGCTCTGCTACAGTCAGGGATCTAGTTCTGACATTTGACTGAACCACAGCCCCTGATCCCTCAGGAAGCCTCCTTAGACTTCCCTAAAAAGTTCCTCAAAACCTATGGTTGCATGGGGCTGTTGTGCTCAGTAATTGTCTGCTTTTGTGCCAGACTGATTTTACAGAAACATAAAGAACCAGGGGCTAGCAGATAAAGGCACTTGCTGCCAAGACTGGCCACCTGATTTAGATTCCCAAAAGCCCACAAAATGACTTCCACGAGTTGTCCTCTGACCTCCATATTCCTACACTCCCCCCTCACACACACAATATCAATAAAAACATTTAATTGCAATTTTTAATAAAAAAGAAACAGGCAATGCCTTTCTTTTCTAAAAATTCATTCTGTATCTCATAGCACAATCATTAGCTGTGCAAAGCCCTCCACTGTTCTCTCTGCCCTTCTCCACGCTGATCCATAGGCAACCTCTCCAATAAGTGCCATATGTGTCCTTAAATATGCTCACATCTCTGTAGAAGTGAAAAGGGCTGATTGTGTGGTGTGGGGCTTTACATGACATAATCCTCCTCCTCTTCCTCCTCTTCCTCCCTCCTCCTCTTCCTCCTCTTCCTCCCTCCTCCTCCCTCCTCCTCCTCTTCCTCCCCTCCTCCTCCTCCTCTCTCCTCTTTCCTGCCCCCTCACTCACCCCCCTATCTTCTCTCCTCCCTTTGGCTTTCATTTTTTTTCTATGGAGTTCTACCAAAAGAGCCAGGTCAGATTCCTCCAAGGGAAGAGCCTCCTCTAAGATGTGTTGCTGCTCAAAATCAGATTGGCCCATAGAAGAGACCTCCTCTTTAAAATACGGCGTTATCTCAGCTTCAGACTACGGGAGGTTTCTTAGCTAAGTGGGGGAAACGTAGTTCAGTCACTTATCAGAGAGCGTCCTGGTCTTAATCCTTCTACACAGATGTGGGTAATAAATCAAAGCCAAGCCCCACAGAAAGGCAGCTTGGCTCTTGTAATCCTTAATTGAAATGTACACTGTTTGTATGTACATGGGAGATAAAAAGAACGTGTCTTTGAGCACGTTACCAGACCTATCTTTCAAATATGTCACATGGTACTTCTTTTTGTACAAAGAACTCTTACTTTCAATGTTAAATATAAGATACCAAGAGGAGAGAACGTGTAAGTGATGTACTCCTTGGCTTTGAGGTTCTGGGTGAGTTCACCATAACTTTGCAGTAACAAAATACATAATAATTGGGAACAAGTGTGGTTGCACCGACACCGGTACATAGGCGCGGGCCGGCGTGTCCTTGGGCTAGAGCGCGGGACGTCTGTCTTCGAGTCCGAACGTTCGTGGTGTTGACCAGCCCGGAACGAATTAAAAATGGGTGATGTTGAAAAAGGCAAGAAGATTTTTGTTCAGAAGTGTGCCCAGTGCCACACTGTGGAAAAGGGAGGCAAGCATAAGACTGGACCAAATCTCCACGGTCTGTTCGGGCGGAAGACAGGCCAGGCTGCTGGATTCTCTTACACAGATGCCAACAAGAACAAAGGCATCACCTGGGGAGAGGATACCCTGATGGAGTATTTGGAGAATCCCAAAAAGTACATCCCTGGAACAAAAATGATCTTCGCTGGAATTAAGAAGAAGGGAGAAAGGGCAGACCTAATAGCTTATCTTAAAAAGGCTACTAATGAGTAATTCCACTGCCTTATTTATTACAAAACAAATGACTCATGGCTTTTAATGTACACCATAATTTAATTCACACACCAAATTCAGATCATGAATGGCTAGCAATGTTTTTGTTGGACAGTCCTGATTTAAGTAAAACTGACTTGTCATAAAGTGGGTACGGTCTTTATTAAAGCAACAGTTCCAGTTGTATACATGCTACCACGGCTCTCCCTTTCTCAAGATAAGATTGGACTTAATTAGCAATGTTTTACTTTCCATAAATAGGGGCATGTCACCTCAAACCTACTAAATGGTTTTATACTTAGATTTATATAACTGGGCATATGAATATGCTTAAACACTGGGAAAATTCTATCACTGTCTCAGAAACAAGAAGACTCAAATGTGTTTCAGTTTGTGTTCACTGGCCTCTTTCAGGTCATGGCTAACCACCAGGAGGCAACTGTCTATTCTTGACAGTGCAGTTTTAATTAGAATTCCCTACATCAAGGATGTTGCCTTTTACTATTGAAAGGCATTTACTGTGGTTTATGTATGATATCAAATAAAGAGTATTTAACACTTCTTTATAGTTGATCTGCAAATTAAAATGCTTTTAGAAACAAGCAAGTTAGGCCTTTTAAATTCTCTATTTTCTAAGACTAAGTTGTAAATCAGAATTGTCCTTAAATACCCACTCAGAAACACACATAACTGGAATTCGATTAGGAATGGCACGCTTTGCTAACTTACTAGATGGAAAGATGGAAATAAAGGAAATAGTTTGTATCAGCACAAAGAAGATAATTAAAACAACCACAGATCGTGAAAAAAAAATACATAATAATTATATTTATAATAATATAATATATAATTATATATAGTAACATAGAATAATTAGCAACTACTAGGTGTGCCGAGCACTGTGCTAGCATCAAGTTGTGTGTCTTCCCATCTAATCCTCAGCAGCCTATAACATGGATCAGAGATGAGAGCTTGAAGCAGAGACAAAACAGACGGACGACTGTAATCTCTTTCTTGGAGATCAGCCCATTCCTCAACCCACCCAGAAGAGGGGTTTTCATTATCACCTTCCTTCAGCTGCTTTCTCCTCAAGATCCCACCCTCCCCTCTACCCCACCCTTGCTGGTCTTCAGACAACTGTAAGACTTCAGTGATCACCCCAACTTATTTCTCTCTTCCCTTCTCCCCTCAGCCCCTCCCAGTCTTAAATCCCAAGGCAGGGAAGTGGAAAACCATTTCCTCACCCCTTAGCCAGCTCTAGGTGGTAAAGGCTCTAGGCTCTGGGCTACCCCCTTCTCCCCCTAGAAACACTCTCTGGCAGCCTCTGAACACTTCTCCGTGCATCCTCTTCCTCCTTCCCCTCCCAGGGGTTTCTGGGTACTCTGCTGTCTCCTCCACTTGGCAGAGTGTGTTGCCTGCCTTGGCCTCTCCCTTAGCTCTGGCACCTCCAGCCTCAGAGCTTCAAGCATGGAGTGGGTCCCCTCCCACAGCTCGGCACCCTAACACTCACTAGTGGGATTGTCACGGGTGCTAGCTAAGGACTCAGGCCCTGCCTCCAAATGACTGCCCTCAGCAGTCATTTATTACTGTGAACAACCAACATCAGTGTTCTTTATAACACATTTACCTATGGAATCCTTTCTTGGGGTATCATTCTCTCTCTTAAAACTACTGTATTGGCATGTATTCATTACACATGGTACTGGGTTTCATCATGTTTTTGTATATATACATAATGTATCCAACCATGGTCATCTCTCTCTCTCTCTCTCTCTCTCTCTCTCTCTCTCTCTCTCTCTCTCTCTGTCTCATCCCCTCCAACCGTGCTGTGCTCCATCCTCTTCGCAACTATTCCCTGTTCTACTTTTCATGTATTTCACGAGTCATCTTTTAATGAGCCAGTGAGTTTCGTTAGAATTGCTTGCTTATAAGAATACAAGTGAGAGGTTGTTTGCCTTAGCACAGGCACCTTACCGCTGGCAACAACACGGAAGAAAATGTCTCTCCCCCTCCACTAATCATAAGCTACACAAATCCTCAGGAACTGGCGATGCCTCGTGAGCCCTTTCCCTCTCTGTGACAGGGTGATGACAAGCCTAATCTTAGGCAGACCTTGTGCAGGAAATCGCGGGTGCTGTCTTGGTTACTTTTCTATTCACCACAACCAAGGCAACGAACGGGTAAGAGAAAATGTTTATTGGGTTTACAGTTCCAGAGGGCTAGAGTTCATGATTGTTATGGCGGAGGGAGCATGGTGACAGACAGACAAGCATGGCACTGCTACAGGAGCCGAGAGCTTACATCTCATCCACAAGCACTAGGGAGAGAAAGAGAGCTAACTGCCACCCCCAGAGGCATACCTCCTCCAACAAGACCACACCTCCTAATCCTTCCCAAATAGTCCCATGGAACAAGTGAGCCTTAAGTACAGACACTGTGAGTTCAAGAGTACAATAGCCATGGCATGTCCAAAAGTCAGCATCCCATGTCACTCCTTGTCCATCTTCTGGTACTTCTTATACAAGCATCCATTCTTTCTGGAACTTCTTATAGAATGTTGCCCACACTATGGAAAGGATGACGCCAGTTTATACACTATGCAGGAAAGATAATGCAGACCTAGTTATGAATGCATTTAAGAGTCACTTACTCTCATTACTTTGGTCAGTTATAAGTCTCCACAGTTACCACTGCCCACTGCAAGAAGACTCTTCTTTGACCAAAGCTCACAACAACACTAACATATGGGTATAAAGTGCTTATTCACGAGGAGGTTTTATAAGCAGATTATGCCCATTTAGTGAGACTGCAGGACCCATGACCTAGCCATGGACTTTTGACCAGGTTTACAGTACAAGAAATGAATTTCCTCCTGTGATGCAGACCACAGAGCCAATTTTAAAGTGGCTGGTTCCAACAGATTGGGAAAGGATCTTTACCTATCCTAAATCAGATAGGGGACTAATATCCAACATATATAAAGAACTCAAGAAGGTGGACTTCAGAAAATCAAATAACCCCATTAAAAGATGGGGCTCAGAGCTGAACAAAGAATTCTCACTTGAGGAATACCGAATGACAGAGAAGCACCTGAAAAAATGTTCAACATCCTTAATCATCAGGGAAATGCAAATCAAAACAACCCTGAGATTCCACCTCACACCAGTCAGAATGGCTAAGATGAAAAATTCAGGTGACAGCAGATGCTGGCGTGGATGTGGAGAAAGAGGAACACTCCTCCATTGTTGGTGAGATTGCAGGCTTGTACAACCACTCTGGAAATCAGTCTGGCAGTTCCTCAGAAAATTGGACATAGTACTACTGGAGGATCCAGCAATACCTCTCCTGGGCATATATCCAGAAGATGTCCCAACCGGTATGAAGGACACATGCTCCACTATGTTCATAGCAGCCTTATTTATAATAGCCAGAAGCTGGAAAGAACACAGATGCCCCTCAACAGAGGAATGGATACAGAAAATGTGGTACATTTACACAATGGAGTACTACTCAGCTATTAAAAAGAATGAATTTATGAAATTCCTAGGCAAATGGATGGAGGGCATCATCCTGAGTGAGGTAACACAATCACAAAGGAACTCACACAATATGTACTCACTGATAAGTGGATATTAGCCCAGAAACTTAGGATACCCAAGATATAAGATACAATTTGCTAAACGCATGAAACTCAAGAAGAATGAAGACCAAAGTGTGGACACTTTGTCCCTTCTTAGAATTGGGAACAAAACACCCATGGAAGGAATTACAGAGACAGTTTGGAGCTGAGACGAAAGGATGGACCATCTAGAGACTGCCATATCCAGGGATCCACCCCATAATCAGCATCCAAACGCTGACACCATTGCATACACTAGCAAGATTTTATCGAAAGGACCCAGATGTAGCTGTCTCTTGTGAGACTATGCCGGGGCCTAGCAAACACAGAAGTGGATGCTCACAGTCAGCTATTGGATGGATCACAGGGCTCCCAATGGAGGAGCTAGAGAAAGTACCCAAGGAGCTAAAGGAATCTGCAACCCTATAGGTGGAACAACATTATGAACTAACCAGTACCCCAGAGCTCTTGACTCTAGCTGCATATGTATCAAAAGATGGCCTAGTCGGCCATCACTGGAAAGAGAGGCCCATTGGACATGCAAACTGTATATGCCCCAGTACAGGGGAACGCCAGGGCCAAAAAAATGGGAATGGGTGGGTAGGGAAGTGCGGGGGGGAGGGTATGGGGGACTTTTGGGATAGCATTGGAAATGTAATTGAGGAAAATATGTAATAAAAAATATTTTTTAAAAAAGTGGCTGGCTACCCATATAACAGGTGTGCCAGTATTGTGCCAGCGGGTGCATGTTGCCTGGCCAGTTAGTAGGGTCCACAGCTGGGTCAGATTATGATGAAAACTCTTCAGCAGTGTATCTTTTCCAGCACTGTGAGAGCTAACTAGAGGGGAGCTTCTAGACCAGTTCCAATTTGAGTTCTTTGCCTTGGAACTGAATATGGTATGTGGTATCGTTGACAGACTCTTACCACCCAGGTTGGTGGTAATCAATAGCAATGGCAGATGACTGTATTGTTTGGAGGACTTTCCTGACTAAACCTTGTAACAGGCTAGCCCATCTCTAGCACTGGGATATTCTTTTAATAACCTATAGTTTCTGGGCGCAATTTCATCCACCCATGCAAACTTCTTTTTTTTAACTTTCTGCCTGTCTTGTTTTGTCCTTTTGTGACTGGGTCTTACTATGTACCCTTGGAACTCAAAGAATCTCCTTGCCTCTGCCTCCTGAGTGCTGCAATTTTATTTAACTTTTAAGTGTGTGTGTGTCTGTCTCTCTCGGTGTGTGTGTGTGTGTGTGTGAGAGAGAGAGAGAGATTGTGAATGTGAAAGCAGCCCCTTGTAGAGGCCAAAAAAGGGCTGTCAGTTCCCCTAGAGCTGGAGTTACAGGTGGTTTTAAGCCACCCAACGTGGTTCCGGGGAACCAAGCTCATGCCCTCTGCAAGAACAGTAAGTAAACTATCTCTCCAGCCTCTTTCTTTTTTTTTTTTTTTTTTTTTAATTAGCTTACCAAGCATCAGACTTCTTTATGGCATTTTTTAAAAGGTTAGTTTGGTTGACCCTCACCCATCCCCCTACGTCCTCCCCACAAAATCCCTTCCTCTCCCAGGATTCCCCCTTCCACTCTTGCAGAATATACTCTCTACTACCCCTCCCCCACCCAAGCCTCCCTGTCTCCACTCTGGGCCCCTGTCTGCTTTCCCGGGCTTTACCCACCCTCACTCCCACATATACTAAAAATTAGAAGCTAGGATTCATAAATGAAAGAGAACATATGGTGTTTGTCTTTCTGGGCCTGGGTTATATCACTTAATATATTCTCCAGTCCCACCCATTTTCCTACAAATTTCATCATTTTGGATTTTTTCTTTGTATGTTTGTGTAATGTTTTCATTGCCCAGCGATTAATTAATGTGTCTCTTAGCTGATCCCATCTCATTGCAATTGTGAAAGGATAACTTGATGCGCCGTTTTTGACAGTTATCACAAAGACCACACTTGAACTCCAGTCTGCCCTCAGGACCACACCACACTCCCCTCCTCTTCTCATCATGAACAACCCCTGCAGTGCTTCTGTGTGGTTTAGTGCAGTGGCTAACACAGGTTGGATAAACAGTAAAATGTTGGGTACCGATACTGCTGTTATTACTAGTGGGTTTATTTTGTGTTCCTTAAGTACAACAGCCTGCACTGGTGACAAAAGGGACAGGGCAGCTCCAAGAAGCAAGGAAAGAAAATCTGGTCACCTTTCTTAATTAGTGCAAAGACATCTCTATTAAAAATTAATTTTAGGGGGACCAGTTGGGAGCAAGATAAAGTGCAATAATACAAGGACATTCAGTTTATACAGAAAACTGTTCGTGTGACCCTTCAAGATGCCTTGGCACTGGTCACCAAGCCTGACGCCCTGAGCTTGATCCCCAGGCCCCACATGTTGGAAGGAAAGTATTGCCTCCTGCAAAGTGTCCTCTCACCTACACACACACACACACACACACACACACACACACACACAGTGGCAAGCCTGCTATGGCATATGCACACCCACATTCATATGCAGATAATGAATTGATGTGTTAAAACACTTGGCATGTGAGCTCTTAAAGCCACATTAATTTCTGGCATCAAGGACCACAGAAGGTGGAAGCCGTGGGCATGAACTGCGTGGAGACAATTCAGTTCGTAATGGCATCGTTGCCAAAGAGAGAGCAAAAATTTATAACCAGGAACCAGTCTCACAGCCTTAAAGTTCACAGATAGGTTGTCCACCAGTAGTCTAAGAAGTTGTCTGTCTGTCCATCCCCCCACCTCCACTCTTTCAGTGAGTTCAGGAGTGAGTCTCAATGCTTCAATCCACCTCTGCACCCCAATGTCAGAAGGGAGCCAGAAAGCCCAGGCACCAGCTAGTGACCCTGTTCGAGCCCATCCTCTGGTTTAGGGAGAGTGGAGGAGATCTATGAATAAGCATGGCTCAAGAGGAAACTTTTATTTTGTGATTTTGGGGGGTTGCTTTCTTTGTATCCTGGAGTATCTGTTCACTTTCACTACCAGCTCTGCTGCAACACATGTAAAAGCCAGCACCCTGGTGTCCCCAGAGACTGAGCATGTCACCATGCCTCTGATCCTCACTGTCCCCCTCTCTCCTACAGAACCAGACTGCTTCTATCTAGTCTGTTTCTTCTGTCTTTATTCTCTTGCCCTCCTCCTACCCCACTGGTCTCTGAGCATCTCTGCCTGGGCATCACAGACTCTATTTCCCACTTTCCTTACGTGATTTCTTATAGGACAGAGCTTGAGAAAACAGAAGTTCCTCTCTTTCTCTCTCTCTCTCTCTCTCTCTCTCTCTCTCTCTCTCTCTCTCTCTGTGTGTGTGTGTGTGTGTGTGTGTGTATGTGTGTGTCTGTCTGTCTGTCTGTCTGTGTCTGTGTCTGTGTACACGTACCTACATATGAATATGGATGAGGGTGTGGGATTTAAATTTATACATTCGTAATTTTGATTGCTTCTTCTTGTCCTCATAATAGCATGTATAGCAACTAACATGCCCAAAGACTCAGTTACCTTGTCCACCTAGCACACAATGTTGTAATACAGAGAACTGAGAGCATTAAAGGGTAGTATGTAGGTACATTTATGTTCATGTGTAGTATGTGCTGTGTGATTGTATGAGTGTGTGTGCATATTCTAGCATATGGGCATGTGAGTGCCAAGGTGTGCATGGAGAGGTCAGAGGGCAGCCTTAGGTATCAGTCCTCAGTTTCCAACCTCAATTGAGGTAAAGTCTCTTTGATGATGCCCTGAGCCTGGATAACTGGCCCATGAGCTTCCTGATAGTCTCCTGTGTCAGCTTGCCAACTTCCTTAGGGGGCACTGGAAGGAAAAACTAAGAGCTACAGAGTCGGGTTTTCACTGAGTTCTGGGGATGCGAACTCAGGTTGTCAAGTCATGGAAGAAGACAATCAACATCCCCCTCTGGCCTCCATACATTGTGCACAAACCCACACACTCAGATGCATGCCCCACACACCAAAGCGTGATGGGGTGTACCTGAAGTCCTGGTGTTAGAGTGCCAGAGAGAGGTGGGTACCAACCGGGGCTTCCCTCTGGTCTTCCAGAGCAGTTTTCAGGTTTTAACAATGAACCTGTGCCCCCGCAGTCCCGTCCGTCAGCATGAGGAGTAGGTTGCCCTCCCCATCTCAGTTCCCATGGTCAGAATCCCTAACTAATCTTCTACCCACGGGGCACTGCGAGCGTCGCAAGCTGTTGTTGCAGCTGCTCACACCAGCAACGGCTCTTGACTTGCTGAACACCTTCAGTATTTCCAGAGCTGTGTTGTCACGGTTCACCCAGCTGCACCGAGGACTTCCTCCCCCCCCCCCCTCCCCAGCCACATCTGCACCTACAGCCTCCCTCCTGCCCCCCTTCCAAGCCCATGATTGATCCATCCTCCTGCACTTCAGACCCCAGACCCTCGGGAGCTGGTCCCATCAATTACTTGCTCTCTGTCTGGAATCTTTGGCTTCCCCATCCCTAGGGCTCTTTAACTTATTCATCATAGAAACATGTTCAAACCTCTTCCATTTTGTGGAAAACAAAACAAAAAACAAAAGTCCAAAACTGCCTTTAACCCTTTCTTCTTTTGCAGCTTCTTCAGTCTTTTATAATCCTTGTCCATACACTACACACACACACAAACACACATGCACACACACACACATATATGTGTGTGTGTGTGTGTGTATATATATATATATGTATGTATATGTATATATCGTTTATCAGTTTCAACAGTGTCACTGCTCATAGAAATCGATCTCCTTCCTAGAAACCCCAGAGAGGAAGGAGAGACTCAGCTTTACTGTGCCAGCCACAGGAGCACAGGTGCCAGAGCCACAGTAGGTAGGGTCAGGGTGTCACTCACTGTCCACGGCTTGTCCAGCATGCATGAGGCTTTAAGTTAGACCCCCAGTATTGGGAGAGACCAGTAAAGAGTCTGTCCCCCCTGGAACTGAGAGCTGCCCCCGGATGTGAGTTAGGTGCTAAATCCATGACAATCTTAGGGGGAACAGCATAGTTTTGTCATTCTGTGAGTTATCTCCTCTCCCAAACCTAACTTTGGGAGGCATTAGAATACTCCTTAGCAAGCTGGCAGAGAGATGGGGAGCAGAAAGAACCTAGCATTTCAGAGCAGAGGTCTGATCTCTGGCTGAAGGGTAAAGTCTTGGGTGTCACTGAGAGTTGATGCTTTACATTGACTGTCCCTGAGGTCGGCCTCACCATATGTCACGGACATGCCAGAGGACGGCTTCTGTAATAAAAGCACACATGTGACATTTACCATCCTAACCTAAGCAGTTTTGATTGTGCACATGAATAGTGTTGAGTACACATGGATTCGCAGAAGAGCAGAGAACTTTGTAAAAAGCTCTTTTTATAAACAGAGTTGTTGATGCATATAACCAGTTAAGTATATGCCCTTAGCCTGCTATGTCATAAGAAGAAAAGAGACACAGACATAGACCCAGGGAGAACCCCTTAAGGGAGGCAGAGATGGAAGCAAAGCAACAGCCGTGGAGCAGTGCTCCCACAGAGTGATGGTCATGCACGGAGTGCTGGAGGAATGCTTAGCCTGGCAAGCAACAGGAGAGCCCAAGATAAGACACGCAACAGAGACTTCCCTGCAGCCTTCCGAGAATGCACGGTGCTCCCAACACCTTACTTTGGATTTCTGGCTGCTGTGAATAATGAGGCAGTTGTTTTCGGCCACCCAGTTTCTGGTGTGTTGTTTTGGCACATTTATGAAGTGGATATGCCTGCCCCTTAAGTCACTACAATCTTCCTTCTGGATCTAAGATTCCTTTACATATAAAGGGGTGCAGCAAACCCAGCCTGCATTTTATATGACCTTCTGAGTCACACGGTGTCTCTAGCCAGCTGACAGTCCTTTAGCTCTACCCAGAGGGAAATCATGGTAGGCAAGTGGAACCTCACCAAAGGCTTCTCTTCTGTATTTGGATGCAGAGACCTCGGGCATTAGGCAGCAGGAAACAGTGAGGATGCTGCCCTCTAGTGTTACAATCTTGTACTGGCCACAAGATCTCTCGGTCCTTGACATCAGCTGGTGTTACAGCTCTTGACCTGGGGCCGCTGAGACCTTTGACGCTGAGGACTTGATAACTCTCTGGTTTAGAGACCAAGGCTTACAGGTGCTCTCCTCTGACTCCTGACAGGCTTTTATCCTTCAGCCCTAGCTCTCCAGCCTCCCTTGTCATCTCTTTCCTTCGTCACTCTTCTTCCTGCCTGACCACTCCAGATCTGCTTAGCTGAGAAGACAGGTGCCTCGCTGCCTTCACAGCCTGGCCTACCGATTGCTCAGCTACAGCTGCCTCTGACCTTCTACTCTGTCTGCCCCTGACACTGACATGCCCACCACTCTGCTGCCTCTGCTGCCTCTGCATGCTACAATGTCAGCAAGAAAAGCTCGCACTATAACACCTGCAAACTCAGGCAAAACAGGACAGTCTTTCCTGTCACCTCACTTCTGAGCAGTCTGCTCTTGCAGCCACAGAAGGGCTGTTTAGGCCAGTCACAACCCACTGTCTGGGTCAGTTACAGCCTTGCCTCTTAGCAACAATCATGCGCATTGAGGCTTATAATTTGCACCAATCATGGCCTCACCTCAGCAACAGACACAACAGGCCTCTGCTAGACCACAAGGAGATGCACCCCACTCTGGCAAAGGTGGAAATTGTAAGCAACCTTGGAAGCTGGCTCAAGACACCCCAAGACCAAGGCACAAAGGAGATTAATTTGTCCCAGAGAGACAGAGGGCATGGATAAGGGACAAGGCATGAGATAGAGGAGAAAAGAGAAGGAGATGGGAAGAGGGAAGGGGACAGAAAAGGGAGTCAAGGGAGAGGGGAAGAGGTATTTGTCAGGGAAACTAAGGACTGCCTTTGGATAGAGTGGAGACAGACATGGTCCATAGGCAAATGGCAGTTTATAATGGTAAGACGGGAAACCCCACGTTAGGATGAGGTGTTTTAATTTAATTGGGAATGTTAATTAGGTGAGCCAAAGGAGACTTTTGATTTCTGGGCCTGAGTACTCTGACAGATGGACCTTGGTGGTCAGCCTCGGGAAGAGGAATTGATCAAACAAGGGGATAGACCTTGGCTGATCAGCTTTAGGAGTGTAATCTAACAGTTTCTTAGCAAGGCAGAGAGAATCAGGAAGAAGGGCAAGGCCTGCCAGAGACATGCTCACCACACTCGAGCTGGCCAGAGTCCCTTCAGAAATGGTTTCCTGAGGCTTGTGATAGGCAAAGGTCTGCTTTCAAACAGCTCTGGCTGATGTTATGCCTCCAGGGGCCAGAGCAATGAGCTACGTGAAGTCTTGGCATAGTTGTCTCAAGGCATCTTTGGAGTGCTCCAGACAGCTGGCTGATCCTGGCATAAGGGCAGGTCAGCCGGCTGTTAGACTGATAGTCCTTTTGCTCAAGACAGCCAGGACAGCTGTCAGACAGCTGTTAACTGAGTCTGTTTCTTTGTCTTCCACCACCTTTGCTTATTTATAAGAAATGAACATCAGGAGTACTTACCATAGAGACTAGAAGACATTACCAAAACACTAACTGACTTCAACAGAGTTTTTTAAAAGATTTTGTGTGTGTGGTTGGTGGAGGTATGTGCATGTGAGTGTAGGTCTTGCCAAGGCCAGAAGAGGGCGCTGTATTCCCAGGAGCTACAGTTACAAACAGTTGTGAGCTATGACCAGGGGATGCTGGAACCAGACTCGGGCTCTTTGCAAGCATAGTAACATACTTAACCACTGAGCCATCTCTCTCCAGCCCCATTTAACAGATTGTAACAATGTGTTCTGTGTAGCTGCCCAGTGGCTGGGAGGAAGGGCTGATGGTCCTTACTTGGTCCTCATTGATGCTCTTCTGCATCTTTCTCAGCCTCCCCACTTCTCCCTGATCTACAGCTCCCAGCTCCCTCCTGAGTCACAACGATTCTCAGTCTGTTACTGTTTTCTTCTGCTATCATGCTAGGCTATGATGCTATGCAGTGATTTCATTTTGCCATCATCTCCTCTGCTATCTACACGCCAAATTCCCAAAACCTGGTTCTGAATTCCCCCACTGTCTTCTGGTATATACACCTAGACTTTGTTCGCATCTCAAATACTGCATAGATGAATGGAAGGAATGGTCTAGAGCCCCACGGACCATAAATATTACCATGCTTCGTAGACAATGCAAGTCACCAGAAAAGCAACACACTGGCCACAGAGGTGCACATATGCATGCCTGGTGGGGACTTCATAGTAAAGAGTGACATCAGGTGGAGCAATAGGCTGGGCCATGGATGCACATTTGTAAGGCAACATCCACAGCAACCTGTCCCCAGTGCCCATAGTGGCCTGTGACAACTCCTTGCACAAATGCCTTTTGTGGCCAAGCTTAACCTGGAGTCACACTGGGGAGAGATTCTGGGGAACCTGGTTCTTAGCTGTATTAAGATAACACTAAGACATCAGAGAGGGGGGGGCGGGGCTAGCAAATGTAACCTTCTAGAGAATAAAATAACACAAACAATACACACAAGTAACATACTGGAGAGTTCTCATCCGAATGCTATATAGTCCTCTGTAAGAAAGTGTAACATTGATTTTTTTTTCAAATTCTATATTTAATGATGGTTTTTAAATGCTTTAACCTTCCTTGCAACCCCACCACCCATGAGAGGTAGTTGAAAAGAAAGGATACAGAGGAAGTGGACCTGTCTAGAAAGGTTCTTTGGAGCAACTCCCCGTCTGTGTTGTCTGGAAATCAGCAATTCATTTCACAGATTAGCAGTCAGCGGCAGCTCAATCCATTCAAACACTTTACAGATACACCAGCAGCCCAGTTCAGTAGAGTTGGGTTAGCAACAGCGGTGACAGACCTAGCAGAGACAGCCAGACCCCAGCCTTGGCTCGAGTCAGCTGGAGGGACCAATAGGAACACCAGGAATTCTCAGGTGTGCCTCTCTCAGGGAAGCAAAGATCAGCAAAGATGCAAGACACACAAGCATTGCACACCTAGCTGGACCAGCAAGCCAAGCTCTGTCCTTGTCACTCTGTGGAGTCCTACTTATACCCTCCAAACATCACATGTCCTCCACATGCCTTGCCTCAGTCTGGCTCCTGCCTCTGCACCGGTCTTGCCTCAGCAAGTGCATCCAGTCAGCCTGAGTCCTTAGAAGCAGCAACAAACTGCAGCACACCACAAGTTTTTGGTACATTTCTCTCTATGGAATCCTGACAGATGCAGCTCAACTACACAGTGTAAGGCAGACCAATACATGGGTGTCATTAGCAAAGAATCTTTCATCAAATGTCCTTTTACGTGCTTGCTTTAGCAGAGCATCCTCTCTCCTGTGTCTGCTTCAGCAAAACGTTCCCTCACGAGTCGGCCTTAGTCTTTCACACCTGTGACCACTTTAATGAAACGTTCCTTCACGTGTTTGCCCCAGCAAAACATCATCCAACTGACTTTCCAAAGTCCCCTTAAGTTTCCATTTCTGGAGAGTTTGACAGGGATGGAAGAGTGTGGCGCTGGATCCTGGAGGATTGGGGTCAGTATGGCAGTTCTGGGACCACCCAAAAGAAGACTGGCTTGCCCCAAAACACAACTGCAGGAGCTGTGCTGTGCGACACAGACTCCTACTCAAAGTTCAGATGGTGAATACAGTGAGCCCTGCTGCTTGTGGGAAAGCAAGGGAGAGCTTTCCCGATGGGGAGAGGATAACAATGAACCCTGCTGACTCTTCATGCCTTTGGATTCCAAATCTGTGGATTTGGCCCAGTGTGGACAGAAGTTATTCCGGGGCGGCACTATAATAAACAAAACAATACAGTAAACATTTACAGAGCACCATACTGCGTGCAGTATGACAGATAACCATTTAAACATTTAACATAGTTTATGTTATACCATACCATTTTATAGGAAGGTATTGGGCATGCGCAGACTTGAGTACTGAGACCCTAGAGCTAAGCTTCATAGGTGCGTGTGTGCGTGCGTGCTGGCGTGCGTGCTGGCGTGCGTGCTGGCGTGCGTGCGGGCGCTTATGTTTATGGTTCATGGTAAATCCAATGGGATGCGGGGAGGGCAGGTATTTTGGATTTTGTTTCTGAAGCCGCCTGAAAAAAGTCTGACCTTTGCTACTAGACCCCAGCAAGCTCAGGGAACTACTGGACAGATGACGAGCTGAGGGAGTCTCCCTCGGGCAGAGCAATGGAAAGCAACAAGCAGCTGAGAATGCTATATACTAGTGCCACCAACGGGTATGGCAGAGGTCCACCACCCGCAGAAACGAGTGGTTCCAGTCCGAGGACACACAGTAGAAGGCACATTGACCGCACGCCAAGTTAGAAGTGGGAGGGATGGGGGGAGAAAATGCGTAAATGGGAAGAGTGGGTTAAACAGAGGGAAGGGGCGCAAGTCTCACCTTTTTAAAGATGGCGTGTGGGCACATGAGAGCAGAAGCAGGTGGCAGAAGGGTCAGGGACCACAGTCTGCTTCCCTCTCCTTCTTACACTTTCTCCAGAATTCGTCTTGTCACAGCCCCGTCACCTTTACTGATCCTGGGTTCTTTATCTTCCAGAACCTTCTTTTTACTTATCACAAACGTACCTTTTGTAAGACAGTTACAGCTGAAAATAAAACTATTCTTTCAGGTCATAGACCCCATGTTTGGGTTAAGCACCTGCTCCGCGACAAGCTCCATGCCAGGCACTAAAATACCAAGAGCCAACATGACAGTTCCCGGGGAAGGGCAGAAATCTGCAAACAGATGTAATCGGGAGGCATCTCTCTAGTCTCCCCCTGCACCCCTAATCTACACTGCCAGGGCACACACCCTCTCCACCCACAATTAGCCTGCCACTCTAAAAAATAATAATAGGATAAATCTTTGGGGGTAGAATGCCGGTTTCCAGGTAACTAAAGGGAATTTGCTAGATGCATTTACACAATATAGTCCTGAAAGTCCAACAATGTCTGCCTCACACAGGAGAGACAGAGAACTCTTTCAGTCTGTGGGTTGGGTGCTCCAGCAATTCCATTCTGGTGCTGAAGGCCTAAAGAGTTTCTGAGGAGCAACTTGTCCCCAGCCCATGCTGGAAGCCGAAATCTGAGACCTAATGTTGTGAAATATCCACCAGAAAAGGCAGCTCAGACATGACTCTACAGCAATAGAAAGTGTTTATTTGCTGGCCGGCACCTACACTGGGTGTTCCGGATGCTAGTGTACTACCAAGCCTTTCTCAGGATGAGTTTTAAGCACAAAAATCCATATCCTGGGTTGACATACTTCAGTAAGCAAGAACAAACAGAAGCCCAAAAGAAAGCAATTTAGAGACTTTCCCAGAACTGTGAGTTTTGATGGGTTAGGTCTTTGTGTTCATTTTGGCCTGTAGTAGTACATCTATGTGCTGTTTTATGACCTAGACAGTACTTCTATCATGGAGTCAGTTGTGCTAAGGGGCCTGTTTCATAATGTTAGTGAAGGAATGAATACAGCGGTTTGTCTTTGAGTTGACAACTGAGATTAACCCTCATGTCAGGGCTGAGGCTGAGGAGAGGTAGAAAGAAATAAGCTGCTACACAGACACAGAATTACGCTCATATCAGATAACAAAGTTCTCTGCTCTTCTGTGAATCCATGTGTACTTACCACTATTCATGTGTACAATCAAAACTGCTTAGGTTAGGATGGTAAATGTCACATGTGTGACACGTCCATGACATATGGTGAGGCCGACCTCAGGGACAGCCAATGTAAAGCATCAACTCTCAGTGACACCCAAGACTTTACCCTTCAGCCAGAGATCAGACCTCTGCTCTGAAATGCTAGGTTCTTTCTGCTCCCCATCTCTTTGCCAGCTTGCTAAGGAATATTCTAATGCCTCCCAAAGTTAGGTTTGGGAGAGGAGATAACTCACAGAATGACAAAACTATGCTGTTCTCCCTAAGATTGTCATGGATTTAGCACCTAACTCACATCCGGGGGCAGCTCTCAGTTGCAGAGGGACAGACTCTTTACTGATCTCTCCCAATACTGGGGGGTTTAACTTAAAGCCTCATGCATGCTGGACAAGCCGTGGACAGTGAGTGACACCCTGACCCTACCTACTGTGGCTCTGGCACAGTAAAGCTGAGTCGCTCCTTCCTCTCTGTCTCTTTGTCTCTGTCTCTCTCTGTCTCTCTCTCTCTGTCTCTCTCTCTGTGTCTCTCTCTCTGTCTCTCTCTCTCTGTCTCTCTCTCTCTCTCTCTCTCCTATCCTCCCTCTCACTCTCCTCACTTCCCCTCTCCTCCTCTCCCCTCCCCTGCACTCCAACCCTTTAGATGTGTCTATGAGTTCTTTATAAATATCTCTTCTGTAGCCAGGAAAGTCTCACCCACAGGTCTCACAAGAGTGGGATTGCAGGATATTTGATCACACTGTGAACCCCAAGATTGTGTTATTTACTGAAGAAAAAAATTCTAGTTGTGTGGTTCAGCCCTTAGTACACACTTTTAATCCCTCTGGCTGGAATACAGACACTCCTTTAGTATACAGCTTTAATCCCAAACGATGGGGGAAAAGTTCATTTGTAGACAGAAGCATGGAGTTTGAAAGTGATGTCTAATTGAGTGGCAGGCAAAGTGACGAATCAGAGAAAGATTTGGCAGAATAGGATATGCCCAACTCTCATGAGAAGAGAGCAGAAAGGGGTTGTGTAAAGGGGGAAGGGGGCAGTTTTACCAGGAATGTTTTACAGAGACAGGTTGCAAAGAGAACAAGCTAGACACAGGTAAAGACAAAAGGAGCCCGAGAATGAGGAGCCAGAAGATTAGAACAGATTGCTAGAGTTAACTTGACGTCAAGTAGAAGAAACTAAGAAAAGCTAGATTGAATCAGTTAGAGTGGAGAGGGGGTTTTGAACCAGAACTGCTGAACTGGCCAGCAAGAGCTCAGAAAGAACTGGAAAGGGTGAGCTTATTCGGCAGTAAGCCTCGGAATGAAAACACCCTAGGCCTAGATAAGACTGTATGGAGTCTAGCTGCTTCCAGAACTAGGCCTAGGTTAGCAGGCTAAGGCAGGAAACCTCAGAGGCAATTACATTGAATGAATAAAAGATACTTTCACAGTGGACAGGTGAATTTTTACTCTAGTCAGCCTTTTAGCACTCTACCCACCACCCAAAAATCTCTGTGGGCCACCTTAGTTCCCTTCTACTGAGTTCCCCTTGCACTTCCGGGTGACTTTCTTGGTCATGGCTTAGGTAAAATCACATGGCTTACCAGCTTACTGAAACTTACTTAGAGTCTATGAGAAATATTCACCTATCCTTGAAAAAATTTAGTGTCCCAACAGTGATGTTAGCAAGTTACCTATCTGCCCACAGAGCCTCCTTTTTGCCTGGTAGCACACCTGAGTATGCATATGTAAACACACACAACTAATAATAAGAATAGAAAGTCCAAATAAACATGACACCACTGTGGGTTTGCCCAGCATACCACATATCCGTTGTCTTTATAGTTGTCCACTTCTGACATTGTGATTTCAAGCTCCAGAGGTAAGGGCCTTATTTGTCTTGCTCATCACTGTGTCCCTAGCTCCTGACACAGTGCCTAGCACCAAGTAGTTGCTGCTCAGTCAATAGCTTCTGGAAAAAATAAATTGGAAATAATTCTCCACACCAGTGAAAGTTAAGCTAGACAGAAAGGAAGCCAGTGGGTGATTCACAGGGAGAGTCCCTGTTGTCCCATGTGTGCTAATTTAAAATTTGAAGATAGTGTAGTTGTTTATTGTTCTGTAGGGCTCTGAAGCAAGGCGAGGTCAGGGGTCTATGTGACTGGAGAGAGGTCTCTGATGGGTCCTGTTGGTCCTGGAAATGGGTGGTATGCAGGGTTTATTTGTCATATCAGTGGAATCTCTGACAGGAACCGTATGCCCTGTCCTCCAGCCCCATGTGGCAGTAAGTGAGGGAAGCCACCATGTGAAGACTGATGAGAAGAATATCAGGCGAGACTCCCCCAACAGTGAGATCTACATCATGTTTATAATTATGAATTCATAACTTTCATTTGCAGAGCGTATGTGTGCATGGGATCACTGTGAGCACGCCCTGAGTTAATGCAGGTGATCACCTAAGGTGAGTCCCACAGTGACTCCCTAAGATGAATCTACAGTGACTGTCATCATTATATAGCTGGAGAAACTGAGGCTCAGAAAGGTTGGGCTGTTTGCCTCAAGTCACAGAAAGATTGGAGAACAAGAGAGAAGGAAAAAATCATTCAGATTTCACACAATGACTCAACTCCTCCCCAGGGTCTAGCCTTGGAAACCAGACTAGTTCATGAGAGTCTGCACTTGATTTCAACCAACAAATGATTCATTCTTACAGTAATCATCTAAATAATTTAAAATCTATAATCTATCCAGGATTAAAGCTTTAAAACTATTGAATGCCAAATATACTACACATATTAAAATTTATTTGCACATATTATGTGATATATGATATGTTATTAAGTGCCAAATGTAATAGACCAAAAAGTATAAGAAAATTAAACAACACTTAGTATTATATAGAATACCAACTGCTTGCCAAATAGGTACAAAATGATTAGGAAATAAGAACTATTAATAAATACAGTGAATTTTTGACCTACCAACCTAGCCTTTCCTACTTGTTTTAAATGAATAATACCTTTTAAACAAAAATATTGGCCACTTGAACAATACTTATATCCAACTAAATTTAAATTTAAATTTTATACCATTCACTTACACACTTGCCAGTGTTATAAAAACAATAGATCTCAATCAGCATATGCAGTTTCAACAGTGTACCAGAATTCTTTTGAAATAAGTAAAACATGAACATAATTTGATTTATTCCTTCCCAGAGATTCTGTGAACACAGAAACCTGGGCAAATAACTGCAAAATGTAGGTAATTGAAATCACAAAAGCTGCTGTATAATAAAGAGTGCAAACAGAAGTTCGATTTAGTTTGCAAATTCATTCATAAGAAGCAGAAATAGCTAACTACCTTCAGATTTTATAAACTTGCTTCTTACATGCAAGTGGTTTCTGTCCAATCTAATTTTATATCCTGATCCTCATACATTTGGGGTTACCTGAAAGTGAATCTTCTTTCTACAAGCACAGGATTCATGTTCTTACCTTATCATGATGCTCACTAAGGAGATTTTAATATTTACATATGAAAACACAATATGATATAAAATATAAAATGTTAAAACATAAAAATCTAAAGGTATATAAAGGTCTTTATTATCACAAAACTAGATTTAAATTGAAGATGAGGCATTTGGTTAGCAGATTTAATGTGTCCTTAAGTGCACCTGAAGTAACAATCAGTTTTTAAAAATATAAGAATGAATATCCCAAAGTCTGCAGAAAGGTCCAGGGAATGTTGCACACTTCTCCTAGCTCTGAGGAGGCAGACATAGGCAGATCTCTGTGAGTTCGAGACCAGCCTGGTCTACACAGAGTTCCAGGTTAGTTAGGGGTATATAGTGAGACTCTGGTTTGGGGGTTGGGTTTGTTTGTTTGTTTGTTTGTCTTTAAAATCTATAGAAACAGCATTATCCCTGGGTATATTTTGCCATGAGAATATCACTTTTCAGGAGAAAAGTTTGGAATGTTATAGGTCGTAAATAGTGCCTTAGACTCACAGCTATGCATGGAAAAACGCACACCTCTCAGGCTTCACATAATCTCATGGTTTTCTCTGCCTGGCTTTGGGAAGTAAAACTGCTTCAGTGTACGGGAGCCATATTGTCCTAAAGCGTTCTTAGTTACTGATTGCAGTAAACACATCCCTGCACCCTGAGGAAATAGGAGACCAAGGTTTACATCCAGGGAACCCTCCACTGTGTTAAGGGAGTCTGAGCAGCAGGGAACAAAGTTAGAGGGTCTGGTCTCAAACGCTTGCTCTTTTCCTCCCTGTAAGTTTTTCTTTTGCCAGAAGTCAGTTTTGGTAGTGTTATCTGTCGCCTGTATGAATTCTTTTCAGTTAGTGCTTGTAGGCCTGAAGTCAGCAAACACTTAAAAGCCATCGAAATAATCTAGGGGCTGATGCGGGGTGGGGGTGGGGCAGCTATTAAGACTATTTTGTAAAAAAAAAATTACAAGGTGACATTAGCAATTCAAGTAATATTCTGTACAGATTGTAATTATATGTTGACGTGGGAAATTTTCCTGAACATTCACTGTGAATGCTGGTGGAAAAACAGTCTCCCACAGGTTCTTAGAAGAGGCCATTACCCTTGGTCCTGTGAAGGTTCTACGCCCTTCACAGGGGAATGCTAGGGCTAGGAAGCAGGAGTGGGTGGGTTGGTGAGCAGGGCGAGGGGGGAGGAGATAGGGGCTTTTCGAGGGGAAACTAGGAAAGGGGATAACATTTGAAATGTAAATAAAGAAAATATCTAATAAAAAAGTAGATTTAAAAAAATTATTTTCGGGGGCTGGAGAGATGGCTCAGTGGTTAAGAGCACTGACTGCTCTTCCAGAGGTCCTGAGTTCAATTCCCAGCAACCACATGGTGGCTCACAACCATCTGTAATGAGATCCGATGCCCTCTTCTGGTGTGTGTGAAGACAGCAACAGTGCACTTATAAATAATAAATAAAACTTTAAAAATTATTTTCAGAAGAAGAAGGGGAAGAGGAAGAGGAAAAAGAAGAGGAGGAGGAGGAGGAGGAGGAGGAGGAGGAGGAGGAGGAGGAGGAGGAGGAGGAGGAGGAGGAAAAGGAAGCCATTAGTTTCATCTTGCTGCCTTAACGGGAGAGTCCAGTGTCTTCCCATTGTTTCTGGCTGGGCTCTATCTAGGCTGTCTATCATCTGTCTCAGAATCTAAACCAAAAGAGTAGGGGGGATGACTTCTGCAGTCTAGAGATGAAGGCAGTTTTGTATCCTAAGCACTCGCCCCAGTATGTCAACAGGTAGTTCATTTGGGATACCTCAGTCAAGACCAGAGCACCAGCTGGCCCGTTGATCCCCAGTTTCAAAAGTTCCTTCCCCTGCACTTTAAAGTGTACCAAAATTCCCTGGTCTGCAGCAGCAAGCAGGAAGCCTAGGGTGGGAGAGTAAGTAGCTGAGAGCACTGCCCCCAGGCCCAAAGACCACCGGGAGGAGGTGGCTCTGTTGTGTTGGGGAAATCTCAGGGTGACAGTTCTCAGGGACCATCAGGAAGAACCAGACAAAATCACTCGGGAGGGAGGAGTTTCTTGAATTCTTTACTGATTCTACCCTAGCTACTTTGGTTCTAGTGACCTGTGCTTGACCTTGAGGCCACAGGTGCGGAAAGCTTGGTTTTGAAAATAAGTGTGCCGGGATGCTGCCTCCCCAGGAAACAATTTCTCCTAGGTGAACAGTTTCCCTCTGTGAACGGTGGGGTTCTGCAGTCTTTTCTTCAGGGAATTTTCAGTGGGTCAATGCCTGGCGCTCCAGGAGCAGAGGGCAGAGAGTAGCTGATGGTAAGCGCCATTCATTCCTAGAGGGCAGAGACCAAGGTAGTGCCCTCCCGCTCTGACCGTGGGGATGGCCCGCACAATCCGTTCAGGATCCGTCCAGTCAGTCTGTCGCCACGAGACCGTCCAGCTTTCGGGATCTCAGAGGCCACACTTTAAAAAAAAAAAAAAAAAGCCCAGCCCAAGATACCCGCGCGACGTGGAATCCAGAACCGCCGGCTGTGGCTCCGCGTGGGCGGGGAGGAGGCGATGAGGATAGCCAGACTGTGCACGCGGCGCGTCCTCGAGTGCTCCTGGGATGTGGCACCGTAGGGACGCCCGGTGGCGGCGGTTGCTGGTGCGCGAGTTCCTGCGGGTTCTCAGGAGCCGCGACCACAGCACGGTTCCCGGGCTTGGTGCAGGTCACACCGGGAGGGGGTCCAAGCTGTCCTAGTCTTCGGGGCTCCCTAGCCTAATGGACACTTGGGACGACTTTCATCTCACCTCGCCATGAGATCTTGGAAAGTCTGGTCTTGCTATGGTTTTGATACTAAAGCATTTCAACTGAGGAACGGACCTTGGCCAGGCTCTGACGGGGTCGTCCTCCTGCTGGGACAGGTTTGGGCGTGGGAGGAAAGGGAGTTCCGAGCGCTGGAGCCCACCTCGGTCCTGCCCAGGGATCGGCTTCAGGGGGGAGGCAGCGCGCGAGGGGGTGGGGGATCGGATGCAAAGTTAACTGAATACCTGGAGGTGGCCAGGCTGGAAACATCTTTGCACAAAGCGCAAAGGGGAGATGCGGATACACGGGAAAGGGGATCTCTCTCTCTCTCTCTCCCTCTCTCTCCCTCTCTCTCTCTCTCCCCCTCTCTCTCCCTCTCTCCCTCTCTCTCTGATTTGCCTCTAAACTCTCAGATTGCTGCTGGCCACCAAAGGAGTGGTACTTTGGGGACCAAGAGCCCAGGGGCCAAACGGAGGAAAGCTGCCTGTCCGAAAGCTCAAAGCTACTAATGTCTGAGTTTAGGAACTTTCCAGAAGTTCCCACAAAGCTCTCAGATTGGAAGGGGTTGAGGTAGCAGGCAAGGCGAGCAGTAGGAGTTCTGGGCTATGGGGTGTAAACAAGGAAATGTAGACTTCTTTGCTAAGGGTGGGGAACACAGTGGGTTTCTTCTACTCGGCGCTCGGCTTTCCTCAAAGCCGTGGATTATAATGACCCAACATCTAAAATCCCGCCTTCTGGGAGTCGTAGGTGATGGGCGTTCCCTTGTTTTCCTTGTATCCTGGAGCTGAATCACTCTTACAAGGATCTCTCAGAAATTATTTATAAAGAAAAGGCCTTGAAAATACTAGCATTTTTTTAAGTAAACGCAACAGTCGTTTATTTTCCAAGAATAGATACACTAGTTCAAATTGATCTCCAGTCATCCTCCAGTTTACCTCAGAAAAACAACTTGAGAAAAATAGCGCACAAGCTCAGCGTTATTGGGCACGCTAAGAATTCTGGAAACTGAAATAGGAAGATCGCTAGTTCCAGGCCACCAAAGGCTGCACAGCGAAACTCTCCTTTGAAAAACCTAAATTTAATTCGTTAGAATTAAAACTAGTTTATAAGATAAACTTTGGCCCTCAAATAGTTGGAACTTTTAAAGCCCATATTTAAAACGTGTCGTCCCCGATTTCTCTAATGGATATAAATCATAAAAACGAATTGTGAGATAAGAATAGAAATTTTTTTAAAATTTCATTTATGAAAGCAAATAACGAGACATAGGAAACAAGCGATGTAGCATTGTAGTTTCGTATTTTATTCAATCTCTATAACTAGGCTTAGTTTTAACACTCCCCGTTGGAGTAGGACACGTCGTATATACAAGAGATAAATGTTATGAAATTACCCTATTTGTATTACCTACGGGTTTCGGAGCATGTACGCATTCGCAGTCGCAGTCGCCACTGGGAACACTGGCAGTTCCTAAGCAATGTGGATGGTGATGTTTTGTATTGCAGACTGTTTTGTTTTTATTAACAGCAAAACACCTCACTCACTTTCATAGTCATAGGTCCTCGGGAAGTATGTAAGTCGGGAAAACCGTGGAAGCCACAACCGAAGCGGACAAGACCAAGCAAGACTTGTAGATCCAGGATTTTCCCACTTTTGTGTTGTCAAGCGAGCAGAACACATTTGTAACAATTTGGAAGGACTTAGTGCGCACTCCGCTGCTGGCTTTCTACGCACAAGCCTAGCAGGCGGGTGGTGCAAACCTAGAAAGTGGTTCCATTTTGCCACTTGGCTCCAGGTGTGCCAAGGCGACCCAGCCTGGAGGCTGGGCCTGGGTGCTGCTTAAAATTCGGGCAAGGTCCCCTCTCGGCCCGAAAGAGCGGCCAGGGTTGTCAGCCTACCGTCGTCAGCTGCAGGCTGTTGCCTCAGCAGCGCCGCAACGGCGGACAGGTGCTGGCCTAACCGCACGCCTTTACCGGGAGCGCAGCTAATGGCACAGTGATGCTGTTCTTGCTGCAGCGGCAGCGGCGGTTGCGGCTGCTGAGGCAATATTGTCCGGGAACCTGCGGACATGTGAAACAAAGGGGAAGCGGCCTGGGGGTGCAGCAGGCACGGTGGATGTTGCAGCAGGTGGCAGTAGCTCCACGGAGCAAAGGACGGACTCTGCGCAGACCCAGTTCCTCCTCCTGTAACCCCCTGCATGATGCTCTCGATGGTGAACGAAGCGCACCCGCGTCCGGACCGAGTTCCAGAGCTCTGGTCTCTCTCCCAAGGCTGGGAACCCAGTACGGGCTGCAGCGCGGGAATGGCTAAGGGGGTGGCGGGGTCCGCGCCTTCCGCTTTTCTAGGGTTGTCGCCATAGGCCGGGGCCGCGAGCAGCAGGTAGCGCATGGGATGCGGATGCAGCGGGGCGCACGGGTGACTCCGAGGCGGGGCAGCGGGATGAGCTGCGAGGTTAGGCTGTGGTGGGGCAGAGTAGCGGAGCAGGAGGCTGGGCTGGGAGACGTGCAGGGTGGCGGGCACAGCGGGTGGAGGGAAAGGGCAGTGCGGGTGGCCTCCCGAGGGCGGGTGGTGGCGCTTGAAGCGCTTCCTGCGCCGGAGGAAGCTGCCGTTGTCGAACATGTCCTGGGAGGCGGGGTCCAGGCTCCAATAGTTGCCCTTGCCCGGGTGGCCCGGCTCGCGAGGGATCTTGACGAAGCAGTCGTTGAGCGACAGGTTGTGGCGGATGCTGTTCTGCCAGGCGGGGAACTTACGGCGGTAATAGGGGAAGCGGCCGCTGATGAAGGCGCAGATACCGCTGAGCGTCAGGCGCTTGTGCGGGCTCTGCAGGATGGCCATGGTGATGAGCGCGATGTAGGAGTACGGGGGTTTGGCGGGCTGCGGGCCGTCGGCTGTGGTGGTCGCCGGGGTCCGTGGTGCTCGGAACTTGCGGAGGAACCCGGAGGAGTTACTCAGATCGCCGCAGTCCCCCGCGCTCCTCCCTGCAAGAGTGCGGGCTCCGGGCCTCTGCAGGGATCGCTCCAGGCACTTATGGCTCTCCTCCTCGTCATCCTCTTCTTCCGTCTGATCTCCATCTTCCTCCTCTGCCAGCACGTCGATCTCCACCTCATCCTGGTCGGAACTTAGAGGACTGGGCGGTGGAGTGGAACGAAGGTGCCCAGCTCTTGCTGAGTTCATGGAGGATAGGAGGGAAGAGGGAGAGGAGGGGACGGACGTGGGGGCAGCTCACCTGGTTTGGGATGGGTGAGTTAGCAAGGATGAGTCTGCTGGGAAACTGGAGCGCTCCTAGGTTAGGCTTCCTTGTTCTTTTCTGCTTTTTCTTTCTAACACCCTTTGGCAAGGAGCACTTGGTGTTTTAAGTTTCTCTGAGAAGTGCGCAGCTATATATCCTTCTTTGCCGTTCCTCGGGCTGGAGCCACGTCCTCCTGACGCGGTCCAATGATGGGGGGTCCTTGGTCCCTCCTCTTCACAACCATCCACTACGGAGGATGGTTTAATCAGCCAAAGTGCTCTGACATTGTGCGGGCTCTGTTGATGTTTCTCTAAAGCTGCACAAATAAAAATCAAGAGGGAAAACATGATACACAACGACGATGTGGGACCACGTCGACATTTAGACCTTCCCAGTACTGACTTTGGCGAGTAATGAGATGTATCTCAAACAGAATGGCACACTGACTTAAAGCTATATGCCCCCATTCCAGAGAAATGGCTCCTTCCCTCCTCGTAAACTTCACCAAATAATCCCGTGACTCGATTTCCCTAAAAACTAAAGCATCCTAGCATAAACTGTGGAAGTTCAGTGTGGACTTTAAAAGGAAAAAAAAAAAAAGTATTTTCTTAGTCTCTTTTCCTCCAGCTTCTTTTACTATTTAGCCAGCGGAGCAAAGGTGCAAATTATTTTTTCACGTTCAGACAGGGATGCCTAGAAGAGGCTTCAGAAAGCAACACACTAGCACCACAGAGGCAACTGGTATCTTCATCTTCTTTTCCTTCGTTGTCTTTACCAACTACATTGATTTCACTACACAAATACTGTTTCCCCCAAAGTAATTTTATAAAGAAAGGAATGCCCTCACTATATGAGTGCATCTACCTGCTTGGCTTTGTCCCCTACCCCTCCCCCCAACCCGAACATCCATCCAGAAACACAAGTGCTTTACTGTGGTAATAACAATAAATCGAGGAAGGGCGGGGTTGCAGTGTCCCTGACACTAGATAGTCCAGAGGTCCATGGTAAGGCATCCACACTGCAGAGCAGGACAGGGACCCCAGGACTTGCTTGAAGGCTTTGGAGTACCTAAGCTTTTAGATTGGTTTCATGTGAGTTAGCCCAGCAGCTAAAGTAACAATATGGTAGAGTATGTCTGTTACATAAATAGGGATTGCATAGCAAAATACAAAGTACATATTGGGGGAATTGGGAAGGTGAAATCTAAAAAGATGCACTAGGAAAGGATGAAAGTTGTGCCACCTTCAACGTTTATGTTTGTGATTGTGACCTTTATTGAGAAATCAGAAACTGACTACCAAAAATAGCTCATCGCCTTTGGGATTAAAGTAGTTTAAAGAAGTTAGCATCTTTTGGAGAGCAGCTCCCTTGCCAGCCTTTGAGTTAAGCTGCATTGCTCTGTGGAGGGTTTTACCCTCCAAGGCTCTCTATTGTGTGCAGCTTGAGGTAGGACAAACAACAGATCTGAGCCTCACAGATTTGTGTTTAAATCCAAAATTGACCAATGACTATTTGTGTGATTTTAAACTGCAGGAGGGCCGGCAGGTGTCTCATTCAATCTGCTGGCCCCAGATGCTGCCCTCACCCCCTGCTGGAGAGACTCGGTTCCCCTTTTCTGATTATCTGTGTGAGAGAGAGTATTGTTGGTTTTCCTAAAGTCAACTGCTAGGGGGATTTGGGTTATTTACAAATGAAAGGGTGTAAGAATGTGCTCAAAAACAAAACAAACCCCCCACATTCTGGGGCTAATCTCAAAGGTGACTCAGGAGCCAACTAAAGATCTCCCTGTGGCCAACGCTGGGGCAAACCGAACAGTCAACTTAGCTGGTTATAACTCAATGTCTAAAATGTATTTGTGTGTTCACGTTGCTAAGAATAACTGGTTAAATCAATAAAGGAAATCTCTTGTAGAATTTCAAATAACTCACGTAGTTACTCAAGATGGAGTCTAATTCCCAACTACTTAACATGAGATTTTCTCCCAAAAAGTCCAATAGAAAAAGGGACAGGGTAGCCTTTCCTGTGGAGAAATCTGATCAAACCTCAGCCAGGAGATGAAGGCCAACCCCAACTCCGCTGCAGCACAATGATGTGTAGTTGCTTGATGTAATGTCAATGGCAATCCAAAGCCTAACTGAAGAGCACCTATGTGCCTGCCAAAGGCACAAACCATAGGACAGCTAAGGCACTGTCATAATCTACAGCAGCCTAAGGGGACTATTGAGTGCAATGGTCTATCCTGGATGCGATTCTTCAACAGAAAAAGAATATGATATGTGGATTCCAAATAATCTGAGCCTGTGGCAAGGTTGGCTCACTAACAGTAATAAATGTCCCCTAGCATGTTGAGATGTTAGTGTGTCTATCAATCTAAACCTTTAATAAGGGCAGGGTGTTGAATAGCTCAGTTGGTAAATTGCTTTGCTTTGCATGCTCAAGCTCTCCAGGAGTTGGGTCCCCAGAACCCACAAAAAAAGTGGCACAGTGTGTGCATAGTGGCACACTTGTAATCCCAGGGCTAGGAAGGTAGAGACAGGAAGGGTCCCTGAGTGGGAGAGGCCCGGTTGAGGTTGGAGTGTGCGTGGGGGATAGCACCTGAAGAACAATAGGCTGGCCTCTGACCTCTACATGGGCACACATACACAATTCTTACTTAAAATTGACCCAGTTCTCATTAATTAAGCCTATAACCTCAGCTACACTACAGAAGCTAGGCGAGGAGGATTCCAAGTTAGAGACCTACGTGGGCTATTAAGAATAAGTTTAAGACCAGTCTGAGAAATTTAGTGAGCTCTTATCTCAAAGTAAAAAGAAGACTGGTATACTGGTTAGGTTTGTTTGTTTGTTTGTTTGTTTGTTTGGTCATTGTTGTTGTCTATGTGATACTACCTAAAATCCCCTGAGAAGAGGATTGAATTAATTAATTAATTGAGAAATCAGAAACTGACTACCAAAAATAGCTCATCACCTTTGGGATTAAAGTAGTTTAAAGAAGTTAGCATCTTTTGGAGAGCAGCTCCCTTGCAAGCCTTTGTTAATTGAAGAATTGCTTTGACCAGATTGGCCTGTGGTCACATCTGTGACATTGTCTTGATTGGTGACTGATGTGTCCCTGCCACACTGACTGTGGGCCAGATGAGCCTGAACTGTGCAAGGAAGGAAGCTAAGCATAAGTTAGCAAGCATCATTCTTCCATGGTCCCTACTCCAAGTTCCTGCCTTGAGCTCCTGTTCTGGCTTCACTCAGGACTATCACCTGAAAGGTAAGTTGAAATAAAGCCCTTCCCTTCTTGCATCACTTTGGGTCAATGGTTTGACACAGCAAACTATACCAGCTAGGGCACAGCTCAGTGGCAGAAAGCATGCTGAGCGTGTGTGAAGTCCTACATTCAGTTCCCCCACGATGATTCAACAGAAAGACCTAAAGGCCATAGGTAAGAATTCAAGTATCTGTCAGCTGATGGGTAGATACACAAAGTAGATACACTGCACTGCATGGATGCATGCAGTGATTTGAATAGGTTTGGTCCCCATTGTCTCATGTGTTTGAAAGCTTGACTCACAGGGAATGGCACTATTAGGAAGTATATCCTTGTTAGAATAGGTGTGGCCTTGTTAGAGGAAATGTCCCATTGTGCAGGTAGGCTTTGAGGTCCTATGCTCAAGCTCTGCCCAGTGGGGAAAGAGACCATCCTCCTGGCTGCCCGTTGAAGAGTCTCCTACTGCTGCCTTTGGATCAAGATGTACAACTCTCAGCTCCTCCAGCACCATGTCTGCCTGCATGCTGCCATGTTTCCCACCATGATGATAATGAACTGAACCTCTGAAACTGTAAGCCAGCTCCAATTAAACATTTTCCTTTATAAGACTTGCCTCGTGTCTCTTCACAATAAATGGAAACCCTAAGACATTATACTATGGACTATTACTCAGCAGTACAGAATAAAGTACCGATACATATTACTTCAAATGGAACTTGAAGAAAAAACGTAAAGGAGTTTGAATACACCACTCTTCAGAGATTAGTGTAGGAAACAGAGAAGCACTTGTTAAGGGGCATAGAGCTTCTTTGGAAGTTAAGTATAATGTTCTAGTTAATTACCTAACTGTGGGCTTAGTGTGTGAACTGTATACCTTAGTAAAAGTGTCAATTGTATGGGACTATGAATTGAATAAAACAAAGAGCACTAGCAATGAGAACTAAGTTGTATGCCCTGAGGAAGGTCCACTGTGGTTCTTCATTCTAAAGATCAAGAGAAAGGACTCTTACCTACTACCTGTTGATATTGCTTTAAGCTTCCAGTCTTCCATTAGAGCTCCTGGACATTTGAAGGGAGGCCCGGAACTGTGGGAATTCAACAGTGCTTGGTGATCGCCTCCCTCCAAAGTCTAGTTTTGCTGTCACTGTTTTTCCAGAACAAATACTCGTTTTAAAACAGCCTCGTTTTGAGAAACAACTCAGCATTTTAAGACAGAATCCACTTCCAGCAACACCATGTCCACATATATAAGGCATTTCTAGATGTGGAAAAGTCCTTCCAAAGCAATCTAAACAGTTTTCCCACCGAAACTAGAAAGCTAAAGGGGATGATTACCCAATTCACAGATTGTCACCAAGCCCATACTATCACAAAATATTGCTCATCATTTCTCCAGAAGCCTTTAGGTTTTGACCATTACCCTCAAAATCCAGTCTCGGGATTAAAGACCCTAAGGATATACTTGATTTAACTTAAATTTCTATCCGAACATCCATGAGGAGATGTATAAGGTTTCTGATTTTTAGCTTAATTTTTGAACTGGAGATCAAACCCCTTCTGCACACTAAACACATGCTCTACTACAGAGCTACACCTGCAGACCACAAAAAGATACTTTTTAAACAATACTATATATAATTAGCAAACCATCACAAAAGAAATATGGGTTTATTAGAATGGAAAATAGTTAAGAGCCTCCAAGTCATCTTAAGAGAGTAATTTAGAAGGTCTTTCCTAGCTTGAACATTGACAGCCACTCAAAGGGGAAAACCAGAGGCATGAAACGCCACAGTTTTACCAAGGCGCCAGTCATCCGGTCTTCCTCCACACCTATGCTGACACCTCTGCAACTGTTCGTACCAATTTTCTCGTCCCTTTTTACTTAAAGCTGATAGCTCTCAAAGAGCCTGCTTATAATATGCAAAAGTTGAATTGTACAGAAAACCTTGCTAAAAAGTAGAAATTCACATTTATTGGGATCCTCTATTCAGCATACTTGATATTTAACCCTTGGGCTAATCCAGAGAGAATTGTATTAGTGCCTCCAGTTTATAAATAGAGAGATAGGGGCTCAGTAAAATGCATTTTGGTCCTATATCTTGCAGTAAACAATTCTTAGGTAAGCCATGTCTAAACCTTGATCATCATCACTGTCAGATTACCCTTTCATAACAAAGGGCAACCCACATTATTATTTTTATATGTAACTGAAATTCTTAGTTTATTTAGAATAAGGAGTTAATAAGGATAGCCCCCTCTTCTGCATAAAATCTCTGATCCTTGAGCAGAGGATTGTGACAGACATCCCACTTAGGGCTGGGCACTCCAAAGCCTCTTATGCTCTATAGGATGTCCAATTGTGGGTCTCTTTCTGTGCTAATTATCTATCATCCCTGATGAGGGTTGAGCAATAAACTGATCTATGCATATAACAGACATCACAAGCTGTTTTTCTTAAACATTTTATTGATTCTTTATGAATTTCACATCATATACCCCAATCCCATTCATCTCCCAGTCCCTTTGTCTCTACCCCCACCCTGGCAACCTCCTCACTCCCAACTCCACGAAAAAAAAAAAAATCTCATAATGGAAGCTGTAGTGTGCCACAGTGTATCTTTTTGTCCACACATCTTTACTTGCAAATATTTATTGCAATGAGTCATTGATCTGATTCAAGGTCTCTGGCTTCTGCTACTCTATCAGTACTGGATTCTTAAAGAGGCTCCTCTCAGATATCCTGTTGTTTACCTGTGTCATGGAGATCCTGAGGCTTTGGAACTGTAGGACCAGTCTCTTCACATGCTCCAGCAGATCATGCACATACATGGAGTACATGATGAGGTGGGCCCACTCAAAGCCCTGGATCTGGGCCTGGGTGGTAGCTGAGTTGGTCAGCCCACTAGTGTCTCATAATATGTATGCCATTTTGGTACCAGAATATCTTGCAGGCAGGTCACTGTAGCAAGCAGGGTTCACAGTTGGGTGAAACTGGAAAGTAGTTTTCTCCTCTGGTAGCCTGCACATCACCGTCCAGCACTGTAAGTCCTAGCCAGTGGGAGTGAAAGCGCCGGCCTCATTTCTCTCTGTTCGGTGCCTTAAGTATTGCTATCCTTAGCAGTAAGTCTTAGCATCAGGTTGTAGAGAGTAACCAAAAGTATTTGCAATAGCCTGTGATGTCTGGGGATCTATAGGACTCCTTTGGTGGGCCATAATACATTTATTACCGTATTACAAACAAACAAACAAAAACTCCTTAAAATAGCTGAAGCAAGGTTCAAAGTTTCCTGAAGGTACAGTTAAAATGAGACTGACCATTTGGGACTTAATTTGGGGAGGGGGCAATATACCTTTTAAGGAATAAAACCAATATGCAGTAAAAATAGAATATAAAACAGTGATGTGCCTGTCCACTCAGATCACAAAAGCTGAAATGTGGTTTAACTGTTGTTAGGAAGTGGGTACTTCATACACTAGTGAATGAAGGGAAAAGATACAGATTTGGAAGGGCAATTGTTACTATCTATTAAAAATTTAAACATGCAAATCCTACACACTAGTGGCTTCACACACATTAGAAAGATATAAAGAGATGTGCATACTCAGTGATGCTCACAACAGCACCAATTTCAAGACAGGGATTCCTACTTGCCCACAGTGCACACACTCAAACTCTGAGCTTTCAATGTTCTAGGCCTGCCCCAGGGTACTACAAGTTACCCAAGGTCTCAAGTTGGGCCAGCTATTGTTTGGCCATTCTCTTAATCTCTGCTCCCTCCCCCATGCCTGCATTACTTGTAGACAGGATATGAAAGATTCTCGAATTCCCGGCCCATGTACCAAATGAAAGACCCTCGAGGGAAGACCCTCACTCAGACACTCAAGTCCCGGGACAGCCGCGTACCCAAGAAGACACTGAGACCATACATAAAATGTAGAAGGTAAGATTTAATAAAGCAGCGACATGAAAGCACACAGACCAGAGCTCTGGGGTCGAAATAAAGCAGCAACATGAAAGCACACAGAGCTCTGGGGTCGAAACTCATACACCTTAGCACAGGGTAGAGGAGTCTCGACGACGACTCAAATTTTTCACAAGCTTTTAAAGGAAAAAACCACAAACTGGGAGGGGGAATGGGGAGGGAATAGGGGAAGTTTAACAACCACAAGTTTACTCAACCAAAGAGTCATATCCTATGATTGGCAATACATCTGGCCTGTTGAAACATTCTGTGGTTGTTCCAGAAAATGTTTTTTTCTCAAGTATGTTTTCCAGATGGGAGGGGGTGGGCTCCGAGGTGAAAGTTCATGTTCTCACAAGAGGCCAGTAATTTTTTATTCTTCAGATAGATTTAGGGTTGGAAGTTTTCTGGATGGGTTGGTATCCCTATTGCTCCACTGGGGTTCCTGTCCAGTTACAGGAGGTGTCTTCTGGTTCCATATCCCCAATGTAATGAGTCACAGATAGTCATTTCCCATTGATTCTTGGGTGCCTCCCTTATCTCAGATCTCTGTCTTGTCCTAGAGATGGCCCCCACCTCCTCACCCCTGTCAGTTGCAGATTTCCATTCTTTTTCATGGCCAACCCATGGACAAGCACCAATCCCTAACACTATTAATAAAACTCTGTTATACTTGCAGACAGGAGCACATTGTCCTGACTGCAAGTATTGTGCTGGCTCTACCCAGCAGCTGGCTCAGATAGATACAGACACCCACAGCCAAACAGTGGATGGAACCTGGGGACTCTTATGGAAGAACAGAAGGAAGGATTGTGGGGCCCGAAGGGGCTAGGAACTCCACAGGAAGTAAAACAGAGTCAAGTAACCTGGACCCTTGAGGCTCTCAGCATCTGAACTACCAACCAAAGAACATACACAGGCTGGACCTAGGCCACCCCATAGATAAGCATGTAGCAGATGTGCAGCTTAACCTTCATGTGGGTCCTGAACAACTGGAGCGGGAGCTATTCCAAAAGCTGTTGCCTGTAAGTGAGATATGTTTTTCTAGCTGGGCTGCCTTGTCTGGCCTCAGTGGGAGAGAAAGCACCTAGCCTCCCTGAGACGTGAAGTGACGGGGGGTGGGGGGCTGGGGGGACCCAGGGGCCCCCACCCACTCAGAGGAAAGAATGGGGGTGGGGAGGGATTGTGGAAGGGGATGAGTGGGAGAGGGGCAGTGAATGGGATGTAAAGCGAATAAGTTAAAAAACTAAAATCAGAAAAAAAAAAAAAAGTAACCCAGTGAGATGGCTCAGTAAGTAAAGCCAAAGTTCAACACCAGGAACTCATACAAAAGTAGAAGAAAATCCACATTGTTGTCCTCTGACCTCCCTCCCACCCACCCAAAAGTGTAATCCGGGTGTGGTGATGCGCCTTTAATCCCAGCCCTTGGGGTCAGAGGCAAGCAGATACCTATAAGTTTGAGGCCAGCATGCTCTACATAGCAAGTTCAGGCCAGCCTGGGCTACATAGTGAGACTCTACCTGAAAAAAGGGGGAAAAATATAATCCAAATGTTTATGTGTCTCACAAAGAACAGCACACTTGGCTATTCTATAGTACATCCTTGTTCTTTTAATATTCAGCCACTCCTGCCTCTTTACCTGTCTGACTCCCAACACATTATGTTGCTACCCACCTGAAGGTCTCTTCTTCCTAGAGCTATACCCGCCCATTAGGAATGGCTCCTTAGATTTGGTTCTCTGATAAGTCCACAAGAAAACAGTAGTGATGATCAGTCAGAGACCACTTAATCAATTAGCCTCCTCTTTCCAGCCAGCACAGCCATTCAGCATTTGGGAGGAAGGTCACCAGTTCCAGGCTTGCCTAGATAATACAGTGAGAGCCTTTCTCAAAAGTAAGCAATTAAATTCTGGGGGTGGGATATCCAAAAAGTTGTTTTAAATAGCACTGTCTGGTGTTCAACAACTATTAGTTTACGAAAGCTCTTCATTATATTCCACCTATACAATCTGAGCAGTTACTGTTGACATGGCTTTTAGTAAGACTAGGAGGAAACTGAATTACTGCACACAAACACACCAGTGATTCACATAGAAATCACTAACTCTCAAAAGTTATCCAAGAGGCCGGAGGGATGGCTCAGCATTTAAGAGGTCTTAACTGCTAAGCTGGAGGCCAGAGCACTGACCCTGTCAATTGGTAGAGTCACTGACATAAGACTCTGTACCAAGCCGGGCTTGGTGGCACACACCTTTAATCCCAGCACTCGGGAGGCAGAGGCTGGTGGATTTCTGAGTTCGAGGCCAGCCTGGTCTACAGAGTAAGTTCCAGGACAGCCAGGGCTACACAGAGAAACCCTGTCTTGAAAAACAAAACAAAAACGAAAACAAAACAAAAAAGACTTTGTTCCAAGCCAGTTCCTAGTGCTTGAATGCCCCAGCCTTCAGGCTAAAAGCCACCTTGGGTGCACATGCCACTGGTCATTTTGGCATATGTCCTGGGGTGTCTTCCAGAGAACTGATCTATGATGCTCTTACTGAATCTCCAAGTGCTGTATTAAAGGGTCAACTGTATTAAAGGGTCTGGCAAACCAGAGGCTACAGAGAAGAGAGACAATATATTACAGAAGGACAACAGGAGGTTTAGGTCTCCTCATCCTGGACAGAAGCCACCCATCAAATATGTCAAAACTCAAAAGGTTTCTTCTCTTTGTTGACTATGTCTGCGTCCTATTAAATTTCTTCACAGCTACCATATTCATGAGAATGCAACTGCCAGGTTACCTGCTAGTGCTTTTAAGGAGTCAGTGGATCTTGGATTTATTCCTGTTAATGAAGTTTTAAAGGCTGAAGTGAAGCACTTCCTTCGGCAATGTGGAAAAGAATGAAGAGAAAGTAAATGCAGCACTGAATGACAACCTAGCAGGCGACAGGCATGGCTAAGCTGAGATCGGGACCCTTGCGATGGGAGAATTCCTTACAGCATTTTTGTTTTCTTTTGTTGTTGTTGTTGTTTTGTCATATTAACTACATTAAGTAGCATTTTCTTCTTAGGGTTTTTTTTTTTTTGGTTGTTGTTTTTAATTTCTTAAAGGAAATACACTCCACCTCTAAAACTGTAGTATTAAAATACATGTGGAATCAACTAAAACCCAGGCAGCTAGGCACACCCGTGAAGAATTTCTGATGGGATTCTTTGAGGTCAGAAGATCCACCCTAAATCTGGGCCACAGCTTCTGTTAGCAACACACACAAAAAGCCATGGAAAAGGAGCTTCTGTTACTTGCCTGCTTGCCCCACCAGCCCTCTGGCAAGCTCATCTACCCTGCAGCTAAGCATTCCTTTGCTGGTGTTAGCACCACCGCCTCTCTGGGGTCCCAGCATACACTGAAGACCAAGTGAAAACCCAGCCTTGTTGACTGTGAAAACTGCCAGAGTCTTCCGGTCAGGAGACAGTCACTGTTGGCATCCTATCAGTGCTGTGCCTTGAGAACAGGAGTTCTCAACCTGTGGGTCCTGACCCCCTGGGGGGGGGTCAAACAACCTTTTCACAGGGGTCACATATCAGCTATTCTGCATATCAGATATTTACATTATGATTCAGAACAGTATTAAAATTAGTTATGAAGTAGCAATGAAATAATTTTGTGGTTGGGGTGGTCTCACAACATGAGGAACTGTATTAAAGGGTCACAGCATTAGGAAGGTTGAGAACCACTGCTCTAGAGCACCATGACTAGTATACCCCCTGTCATTTTTGGACATGATAGCTCAGATTTTCAGAAAGTAAAATCAATTGAGAAGTAAGAGGCTGCGAGCTGAGAAATCTGGACAGCTGCTCAGTTCCTGCAGTGGTTCTTTTAAACAAGGTATGTGTGTTACTATGCCATTTCAGATACATATGCAAGAGTGTTTACTAGACAATATGATGCATAAAAGGAACAGAAAGAAAAACCTTTTCTAATTGAAAAAAACAAAACAAAACAAAAAACCAACTCTTACTGCTAATGTGCAGAAGACTTGAGTTCAATTGCCAGCCTGCAGTGACACATAACTGCATGCTATCTCAGCTTGAGGGGCCTGCAGTGACACATAACTGCATGCTATCTCAGCTTGAGGGGTCTGCAGTGACACAACTGCATGCTATCTCAGCTTGAGGGGCCTGCAGTGACACATAACTGCATGCTATCTCAGCTTGAGGGGTCTGCAGTGACACATAACTGCATGCTATCTCAGCTTGAGGGGCCTGCAGTGACACATAACTGCATGCTATCTCAGCTTGAGGGGTCTGCAGTGACACATAACTGCATGCTATCTCAGCTTGAGGGGTCTGCAGTGACACATAACTGCATGCTATCTCAGCTTGAGGGGCCTGCAGTGACACATAACTGCATGCTATCTCAGCTTGAGGGGCCTGCAGTGACACATAACTGCATGCTATCTCAGCTTGAGGGGCCTGCAGTGACACATAACTGCATGCTATCTCAGCTTGAGGGGCCTGCAGTGACACATAACTGCATGCTATCTCAGCTTGAGGGGCCTGCAGTGACACATAACTGCATGCTATCTCAGCTTGAGGGGTCTGCAGTGACACATAACTGCATGCTATCTCAGCTTGAGGGGCCTGCAGTGACACATAACTGCATGCTATCTCAGCTTGAGGGGCCTGCAGTGACACATAATGCATGCTATCTCAGCTTGAGGGGACTGCAGTGACACATAACTGCATGTTATCTCAGCTTGAGGGGCCTGCAGTGACACATAACTGCATGCTATCTCAGCTTGAGGGGTCTGCAGTGACACATAACTGCATGCTATCTCAGCTTGAGGGGCCTGCAGTGACACATAACTGCATGCTATCTCAGCTTGAGGGGCCTGCAGTGACACATAACTGCATGCTATCTCAGCTTGAGGGGCCTGCAGTGACACATAACTGCATGCTATCTCAGCTTGAGGGGCCTGCAGTGACACATAACTGCATGCTATCTCAGCTTGAGGGGTCTGCAGTGACACATAACTGCATGCTATCTCAGCTTGAGGGGCCTGCAGTGACACATAACTGCATGCTATCTCAGCTTGAGGGGCCTGCAGTGACACATAACTGCATGCTATCTCAGCTTGAGGGGCCTGCAGTGACACATAACTGCATGCTATCTCAGCTTGAGGGGTCTGCAGTGACACATAACTGCATGCTATCTCAGCTTGAGGGGCCTGCAGTGACACATAACTGCATGCTATCTCAGCTTGAGGGGCCTGCAGTGACACATAACTGCATGCTATCTCAGCTTGAGGGGTCTGCAGTGACACATAACTGCATGCTATCTCAGCTTGAGGGGCCTGCAGTGACACATAACTGCATGCTATCTCAGCTTGAGGGGCCTGCAGTGACACATAACTGCATGCTATCTCAGCTTGAGGGGCCTGCAGTGACACATAACTGCATGCTATCTCAGCTTGAGGGGCCTGCAGTGACACATAACTGCATGCTATCTCAGCTTGAGGGGCCTGCAGTGACACATAACTGCATGCTATCTCAGCTTGAGGGGCCTGCAGTGACACATAACTGCATGCTATCTCAGCTTGAGGGGTCTGCAGTGACACATAACTGCATGCTATCTCAGCTTGAGGGGCCTGCAGTGACACATAACTGCATGCTATCTCAGCTTGAGGGGTCTGCAGTGACACATAACTGCATGCTATCTCAGCTTGAGGGGCCTGCAGTGACACATAACTGCATGCTATCTCAGCTTGAGGGGCCTGCAGTGACACATAACTGCATGCTATCTCAGCTTGAGGGGTCTGCAGTGACACATAACTGCATGCTATCTCAGCTTGAGGGGCCTGCAGTGACACATAACTGCATGCTATCTCAGCTTGAGGGGCCTGCAGTGACACATAACTGCATGCTATCTCAGCTTGAGGGGCCTGCAGTGACACATAACTGCATGCTATCTCAGCTTGAGGGGCCTGCAGTGACACATAACTGCATGCTATCTCAGCTTGAGGGGTCTGCAGTGACACATAACTGCATGCTATCTCAGCTTGAGGGGCCTGCAGTGACACATAACTGCATGCTATCTCAGCTTGAGGGGCCTGCAGTGACACATAACTGCATGCTATCTCAGCTTGAGGGGCCTGCAGTGACACATAACTGCATGCTATCTCAGCTTGAGGGGCCTGCAGTGACACATAACTGCATGCTATCTCAGCTTGAGGGGCCTGCAGTGACACATAACTGCATGCTATCTCAGCTTGAGGGGTCTGCAGTGACACATAACTGCATGCTATCTCAGCTTGAGAGGTCTGCTGCAGACACATAACTGCATGCTATCTCAGCTAGATGAGGGGGCACAGACACATAACTGCATGCTATCTTCAGCTGAGGGGCCTGCAGTGACACATAACTGCATGCTATCTCAGCTTGAGGGGCCTGCAGTGACACATAACTGCATGGCTATCTCAGCTTGAGGGGTCTGCCAGTGACACAAAACTGCATGCTTATCTCAGCTTGAAGGGGTTGGTGGAGACACATAACTGCATGCTTATCTCAGCTTGCAGGGGCCTGCAGTGACACATAACTGCATGCTATCTCAGCTTGAGGGGCCTGCAGTGACACATAACTGCATGCTATCTCAGCTTGAGGGGCCTGCAGTGACACATAACTGCATGCTATCTCAGCTTGAGGGGCCTGCAGTGACACATAACTGCATGCTATCTCAGCTTGAGGGGTCTGCAGTGACACATAACTGCATGCTATCTCAGCTTGAGGGGTCTGCAGTGACACATAACTGCATGCTATCTCAGCTTGAGGGGTCTGCAGTGACACATAACTGCATGCTATCTCAGCTTGAGGGGCCTGCAGTGACACATAACTGCATGCTATCTCAGCTTGAGGGGTCTGCAGTGACACATAACTGCATGCTATCTCAGCTTGAGGGGTCTGCAGTGACACATAACTGCATGCTATCTCAGCTTGAGGGGTCTGCAGTGACACATAACTGCATGCTATCTCAGCTTGAGGGGCCTGCAGTGACACATAACTGCATGCTATCTCAGCTTGAGGGGCCTGCAGTGACACATAACTGCATGCTATCTCAGCTTGAGGGGCCTGCAGTGACACATAACTGCATGCTATCTCAGCTTGAGGGGCCTGCAGTGACACATAACTGCATGCTATCTCAGCTTGAGGGGCCTGCAGTGACACATAACTGCATGCTATCTCAGCTTGAGGGGCCTGCAGTGACACATAACTGCATGCTATCTCAGCTTGAGGGGCCTGCAGTGACACATAACTGCATGCTATCTCAGCTTGAGGGGCCTGCAGTGACACATAACTGCATGCTATCTCAGCTTGAGGGGCCTGCAGTGACACATAACTGCATGCTATCTCAGCTTGAGGGGCCTGCAGTGACACATAACTGCATGCTATCTCAGCTTGAGGGGCCTGCAGTGACACATAACTGCATGCTATCTCAGCTTGAGGGGCCTGCAGTGACACATAACTGCATGCTATCTCAGCTTGAGGGGCCTGCAGTGACACATAACTGCATGCTATCTCAGCTTGAGGGGCCTGCAGTGACACATAACTGCATGCTATCTCAGCTTGAGGGGCCTGCAGTGACACATAACTGCATGCTATCTCAGCTTGAGGGGCCTGCAGTGACACATAACTGCATGCTATCTCAGCTTGAGGGGCCTGCAGTGACACATAACTGCATGCTATCTCAGCTTGAGGGGCCTGCAGTGACACATAACTGCATGCTATCTCAGCTTGAGGGGCCTGCAGTGACACATAACTGCATGCTATCTCAGCTTGAGGGGCCTGCAGTGACACATAACTGCATGCTATCTCAGCTTGAGGGGTCTGCAGTGACACATAACTGCATGCTATCTCAGCTTGAGGGGCCTGCAGTGACACATAACTGCATGCTATCTCAGCTTGAGGGGTCTGCAGTGACACATAACTGCATGCTATCTCAGCTTGAGGGGTCTGCAGTGACACATAACTGCATGCTATCTCAGCTTGAGGGGCCTGCAGTGAACACATAACTGCATGCTATCTCAACTTGAGGGGCCTGCAGTGACACATAACTGCATGCTATCTCAGCTTGAGGGGCCTGCAGTGACACATAACTGCATGCTATCTCAGCTTGAGGGGCCTGCAGTGACACATAACTGCATGCTATCTCAGCTTGAGGGGCCTGCAGTGACACATAACTGCATGCTATCTCAGCTTGAGGGGCCTGCAGTGACACATAACTGCATGCTATCTCAGCTTGAGGGGTCTGCAGTGACACATAACTGCATGCTATCTCAGCTTGAGGGGCCTGCAGTGACACATAACTGCATGCTATCTCAGCTTGAGGGGCCTGCAGTGACACATAACTGCATGCTATCTCAGCTTGAGGGGCCTGCAGTGACACATAACTGCATGCTATCTCAGCTTGAGGGGCCTGCAGTGACACATAACTGCGTGCTATCTCAGCTTGAGGGGCCTGCAGTGACACATAACTGCATGCTATCTCAGCTTGAGGGGCCTGCAGTGACACATAACTGCATGCTATCTCAGCTTGAGGGGCCTGCAGTGACACATAACTGCATGCTATCTCAGCTTGACGGGCCTGCAGTGACACATAACTGCATGCTATCTCAGCTTGAGGGGCCTGCAGTGACACATAACTGCATGCTATCTCAGCTTGAGGGGTCTGCAGTGACACATAACTGCATGCTATCTCAGCTTGAGGGGCCTGCAGTGACACATAACTGCATGCTATCTCAGCTTGAGGGGCCTGCAGTGACACATAACTGCATGCTATCTCAGCTTGAGGGGCCTGCAGTGACACATAACTGCATGCTATCTCAGCTTGAGGGGTCTGCAGTGACACATAACTGCATGCTATCTCAGCTTGAGGGGCCTGCAGTGACACATAACTGCATGCTATCTCAGCTTGAGGGGCCTGCAGTGACACATAACTGCATGCTATCTCAGCTTGAGGGGCCTGCAGTGACACATAACTGCATGCTATCTCAGCTTGAGGGGCCTGCAGTGACACATAACTGCATGCTATCTCAGCTTGAGGGGCCTGCAGTGACACATAACTGCATGCTATCTCAGCTTGAGGGGTCTGCAGTGACACATAACTGCATGCTATCTCAGCTTGACGGGCCTGCAGTGACACATAACTGCATGCTATCTCAGCTTGAGGGGCCTGCAGTGACACATAACTGCATGCTATCTCAGCTTGAGGGGTCTGCAGTGACACATAACTGCATGCTATCTCAGCTTGAGGGGCCTGCAGTGACACATAACTGCATGCTATCTCAGCTTGAGGGGCCTGCAGTGACACATAACTGCATGCTATCTCAGCTTGAGGGGCCTGCAGTGACACATAACTGCATGCTATCTCAGCTTGAGGGGCCTGCAGTGACACATAACTGCATGCTATCTCAGCTTGAGGGGCCTGCAGTGACACATAACTGCATGCTATCTCAGCTTGAGGGGTCTGCAGTGACACATAACTGCATGCTATCTCAGCTTGAGGGGTCTGCAGTGACACATAACTGCATGCTATCTCAGCTTGAGGGGTCTGCAGTGACACATAACTGCATGCTATCTCAGCTTGAGGGGCCTGCAGTGACACATAACTGCATGCTATCTCAGCTTGAGGGGTCTGCAGTGACACATAACTGCATGCTATCTCAGCTTGAGGGGTCTGCAGTGACACATAACTGCATGCTATCTCAGCTTGAGGGGTCTGCAGTGACACATAACTGCATGCTATCTCAGCTTGAGGGGCCTGCAGTGACACATAACTGCATGCTATCTCAGCTTGAGGGGCCTGCAGTGACACATAACTGCATGCTATCTCAGCTTGAGGGGCCTGCAGTGACACATAACTGCATGCTATCTCAGCTTGAGGGGCCTGCAGTGACACATAACTGCATGCTATCTCAGCTTGAGGGGCCTGCAGTGACACATAACTGCATGCTATCTCAGCTTGAGGGGCCTGCAGTGACACATAACTGCATGCTATCTCAGCTTGAGGGGCCTGCAGTGACACATAACTGCATGCTATCTCAGCTTGAGGGGTCTGCAGTGACACATAACTGCATGCTATCTCAGCTTGAGGGGCCTGCAGTGACACATAACTGCATGCTATCTCAGCTTGAGGGGCCTGCAGTGACACATAACTGCATGATATCTCAGCTTGAGGGGCCTGCAGTGACACATAACTGCATGCTATCTCAGTTTGAGGGGCCTGCAGTGACACATAACTGCATGCTATCTCAGCTTGAGGGGTCTGCAGTGACACATAACTGCATGCTATCTCAGCTTGAGGGGCCTGCAGTGACACATAACTGCATGCTATCTCAGCTTGAGGGGTCTGCAGTGACACATAACTGCATGCTATCTCAGCTTGACGGGCCTGCAGTGACACATAACTGCATGCTATCTCAGCTTGAGGGGCCTGCAGTGACACATAACTGCATGCTATCTCAGCTTGAGGGGTCTGCAGTGACACATAACTGCATGCTATCTCAGCTTGAGGGGCCTGCAGTGACACATAACTGCATGCTATCTCAGCTTGAGGGGCCTGCAGTGACACATAACTGCATGCTATCTCAGCTTGAGGGGCCTGCAGTGACACATAACTGCATGCTATCTCAGCTTGAGGGGCCTGCAGTGACACATAACTGCATGCTATCTCAGCTTGAGGGGCCTGCAGTGACACATAACTGCATGCTATCTCAGCTTGAGGGGCCTGCAGTGACACATAACTGCATGCTATCTCAGCTTGAGGGGCCTGCAGTGACACATAACTGCATGCTATCTCAGCTTGAGGGGCCTGCAGTGACACATAACTGCATGCTATCTCAGCTTGAGGGGTCTGCAGTGACACATAACTGCATGCTATCTCAGCTTGAGGGGCCTGCAGTGACACATAACTGCATGCTATCTCAGCTTGAGGGGCCTGCAGTGACACATAACTGCATGCTATCTCAGCTTGAGGGGCCTGCAGTGACACATAACTGCATGCTATCTCAGCTTGAGGGGCCTGCAGTGACACATAACTGCATGCTATCTCAGCTTGAGGGGTCTTGATGCCCTTTTCAGGTCTCCACAGGCACCAACACACGTGTTCATAAATTTAAGAAATATTTTTTAAAAGGTCATCTGTGAGGCCAGTAAGATGGCTGAGCTACAAGGTCAAATTGCTTGCCATAAAACTTTGGCAATTAGAATTCAGACTTGTTTTGGGTTTATAATCCCAGCTCCAGATTTCTACAGTGAGATGGGAGGCAGAGACATGAGAACTGGCTAGAAATTCAGAAGCTGACATGTGTGCAAACACTCACACGCGCGCACGCGCACACACACGCGCACACACACACACACACACACATGCACACACACACACACGCACTATGATATGCACACACACAGATAGCTATCCTTAGTTATGGTTAGTAAAGGAGTGTACCTCATTATTTCTCATATTATACAGAAAATTAACACAGTTCAAAATAGGCAGGAAGAATTTAATGCCAGCAATAAGACTAAAAATTTAAAGTTCAACAATTATAATCTTCTAGGTGTAAAACAGAACAAAGAGCCGAAGTACCAGCCGGGCGTGGTGGTGCACGCCTTTGATGCCAGCACTCGGGAGGCAGGGCAAGTGGATTTCTGAGTTCAAGGCCAGCCTGGTCTACAGAGTGAGTTCCAGGACAGCCAGGGCTACACAGAGAAACCCTGTTTTGAAAAAAAAAAAAAAAAAAAAAAGAGCCAAAGTACCATCACACTATTACTGATTGTAAGAGATGGTTTAATTTCTTTGACTCTTTAGGAACATTAAAAACTCATTCTCCTAAAAACACAGTGAGAGAGTTGAAGAGATGGATGGCTCAGTAGTTAAGAGTGCTGGCTGTTCTTCCAGAGGACCTGGGTTTAGTTCACAGCACCCACATGAAGACTTACAACCGTCTGTGACTTCAGCTCCAGGAGATCTGGTGCCTTCTGGACTTCAGACACTGAATGTGCAAAGTACACAGACATACATGCAGGCAAAATACTCACACACATAGCATAAAAATAAAGGTTAAGCTGGTTTTAAATATAATGATAGCAATTTTTTGTTACTATCACTGTATTCATTGTATCTCAGCAATAACCTGAAGTTTTTAAGAGAAAATGAAAATGTTTGCCATCATTTTTACAAATAATGATGGATAAGTTGTCAGCAGTCATACTTAAACTTCAAAGAAAATTCTGGAACTTTTGTGAAATACTTGCCTCAAAAAAAACCTCCAGAGGATATATTTTATGAATATCAGATATTTTTTATAATAATTTACTACAATGTTATGTGTTTTTATAAAATAAATACTATTATACGTATACTCCCAAATCACAACAGCGGTAGTGGATCCAGGATTTAAATACATCTTTGTTTTTCTCGTCAGTTCTTCCGGTAAGAAACAGCTTCTAGTGCGATGGACAAACTCCATCTCTGCCTGGTGCTGTCCTTTGCTCTTCTGCCTCTGCCACAGCAGTGAGGAAGAGTTGTTGAAGAACATCCTTATCTAAATTTCTACCTGAGAATACAACAAAACAGTGATTGTGCTTATTAAAAGAATTGTTCACCTATCAATTCCAAAGTTAAACGCAGGCACTCTACAAAATCAACAGTAACTGCTCGATTCCTTTCACAACTTTCTAGTTAAGCCTTAAACCAAGTTAGTGCTTGAAGTAAGCACTGTTCTAAGTTGTCTTAAAGAGTAAAGTTCTAACAAAATCTTACATTATCCATGATTCAGACAACTAGACAAGCTTCTCAGTTAATCTGGTTAAGTAACACAGTACGTCTCCTTCCAACCCGGCTGTGCACTTTCCTTCAGAAGTTTGTTACCCACCAATGAAGACCAGCTGACACGCTCTCTCCGCATCATCCTTCCAGTTCACTAGGCTTTCTTCCAGGTCGTACAGCTCATGGATGCCTTGCACAATCATTTGCTGTGGTTTGTCTTTGATAGACACCAGTCCCTGTTCAAAGAACAATGATCACTCAGTTCTACCTCAAATTTGCAAGCAGAAATAGTACATCAAATTTGAAAATACTACTTTTCAAAAAACAAACTCATAACAGAGCAATAAAAATATCACTTGATTCAATTATTTGCATATTTTAAATTCCTTAAAACTTTTGTGTATACTGATACCACTCCCCACCCCCTAAAGCAGGTTTTCTCTGTGTAGCAGTGGCTGTCCTGGAACTCACTCTATAGACAAAACTGGACTCAAAACTCAGAAATCTGCCTTCCTTTGCCTCTTAAGTGGTGGGATTAATACCATGCTTGGCTACTTTTTTAAAATAAAGAATTACTTCCTTTTTCTTATTTCTGTTTGTTGTTCATTTGTTTTCTTTTGTTTTGTTTGAGACAGGGTCTTGCTATAAAGCCCTGGCTGCCCTGAAACTTGCTATGCAGGCCAAGCTGGCCTTGACCTTGCTGAGATCTACCATGCCTGGCAATGGTCCCTTTCTAATGATAAAACTAATATATCAGGATTTTTCAATGTTATTTATCACAACAAAAACCTGATACTAATTACTCTGCCTTTAAGAGATTTATACTTCTTTCACAATTTAACTACAAAATTTGAGAATTTAAGATACTTTGTTGGTGAATCTGTTTTGGAAATGTATTATAATAAATGTAGGCAATGATCAAATGAAAATCTTTTATAGTCATGTGAATAAAAGTTCCATGAAGGAAGGGGTGGCCAAGTGCTGGCTCAGTGGGTAAAGCATGCACTTCCTTCACACGCTTGACAAACTGAGACTGACTCCCGGAACCCACAATTGGAGACAACCGACTCCCTAAAGTCGTCCTCTGACCCCCACCTGCACATTGTGTTATGTGTGTTCCCACACTCAGACAGACAAACACAACAGCATGCACACACATCCAAATGTCAAGTGATATGAATGCCTTTCCAAAACCTGAACAAGAATTCCAGTGTTTTGTACCTTTGTGTAAAATATGGCAAATGTTTAGTGTCTGCCAAATGTATCAATACAAGGTTCAGCAGTGGCAGAACTTTCAGTATTATTTCTGTTAAATGATGCTCTCTTGGAAAAACAAACCATTTCCTAAGTGACCACTCTGCCGAGAAGAAGAGTTTTGACGGCGTCAAGCTTATGAGTCAGATCACTGCTGGGAGCACCTAGCAGGGGAGATCCTGGCTAGCGATGCAAGGCACACAGGTCACTCTAGCCGCAACACTAAATAAAGTGGTGGGTGTAAATAAACCATGGTTTTACAGTGGCGTGTAAAGCTCCTTTTCAGCAATGGAAAAGATGAAAGTGAGGGCTGACAAAGGTTATTTGTACTAAACCTGGTGTTTCTGGTAAAACCAAATATGGTGTTTCCATAGCAGCCAAGAAAAGGATACCCTCTCCAAAGTCTGAGGGCAAACGGCACAGCGCACCTTTAGCCGAATGACCTCCATGCAGTGGCCGTCCTTGTTTTTCACGTTCTTTTCCCACAGGAGATTCTGTATCGGGCGACACAATTTCATAAGTTGCTAATGCAACTACCACGCACAAAGCAGCCGATGAATCATTAATCAGTTAAAAATTGCATTCACCTGGATAAATACATTTAGACATTCTTCCTTTGCACTTCCTGGTACTTCAAATGTGACTGTAACAATACTCTGTAAATCAAGAGGAAAATCCAGAATTGTTATAAAATCATCCACCTATTTTTTTTTTAAACTATAACCAGTTTTAAGATGAAAAAAAGAAAGAGGCCATACTTATGGAGTTTTAGCTGACTAATATAATCAACCATTATCTCTCTCTTTGTTTTGGTGATTTTGGAATTATCAATATCTATAAAGTGCATCAACAGTTCAGTATTTAACAAATAACAAAACCTTCCAAGTGAGGGTCCTAAACAAAGAAGGAACGCAGCCTAACTGTGTGCATTCTGCCTGTGCATCTTGGCTCTTCCGCTGCTCTTCACAGCAATCCTAGGGAGTAGGGATAACCATTTCACTTAGAAGTTGGGAAAATGAAGCTTAGAAAAATAAAATACCCAGGTCCAGGAGTGCCACTCAAAACAAAATTTAACTCTGCTCTCTTAGAAAGCAAGCCATAGCCAGGCGTGGTGGCGCACGCCTTTAATCCCAGCACTCAGGAGGCAGAGGCAGGTGGATTTCTGAGTTCGAGGCCAGCCTGGTCTACAGAGTAAGTTCCAGGACAGCCAGGGCTATACAGAGAAACCCTGTCTCCAAAAAAAAAGTAAAAAAAGAAAGAAAGCCATGTTTGTTTGGTCTCTAAATGAGCAACCATGGTGCTGAGTGAAAGGAGTTCTCAGCAAGGCTGGCAGTAGTGGCAATTCTGGCTCAGATCTTTGACAGATTCATGTTTTTCTCTGGATCCTGATAGAGCTGTTTTCTCTACAGAAGCTTAGAGTTTCCTCTAATAGGTTACATGATTAAAATTCAAACTTCCCTTTGCTAACAATATAACCCAAATCTCAAACTCAGCAATGAGAATGCACAAAGGCTAATAATAAGCATGTTGTTAAAAACATCTTGGATAGTAAAATGCTCCAGCCAAGCACAAAATAATTGCAACAGGAAGAAAGAGGGTGCATCTCTGTTTAACTTCTTAGAAATCCTCATTTCCCCAAGCATTTTAGAACACCATGTAAGACAGCAGAAGAAAATATAAAAATGCTAGTAGTTTTATTCATTGATTTAATTTTTGTTTCATTGGTTTTGAAACAAGATCTTGCTATGTATCCCAAGCTGGTTTTGAACTCACAATCCCTGTTTCAACCTTAGCGTGCTGGGGTTTCGGGTATGTATCAGCATTCAGAATTTCTTTAATGCAAACTTAGACACGATAAAAGCATTAAAGATCGATGCAGGGCAACAATATGCTGACACTTAATCCTCTGATGTTGTCAATATGCAAAGCGGAGAGACATCAGGAGTAAAGTCAACTTAAAGAGAGATGTTCTCCCCCTCCTCCATACTTAGTGTAGTGGTTGTGCAGCTCAGTCTTCATGTGGGTTCACCAGCAACTGGGCCCTAAAGCTGTTGCCTGTCTGTAGAATCTGTTCCCCTGGCTGGTCTGCCTTGTCTGGGGAAGTCTGTGCCTAGCCCTGCAGAGACTGGATGTGCCAGGGTGGGGGAATATAAGGGAGAGCATTCTCTTAAAGGAGAAGGGAAGAGGGGAAGGGGAAAGGACTGGGGGGGGGGGGCAGCGACTGGGATGTACAGTGAATAAATAAATTAATGGAAAAAAAACCCAAAAAGACATGTTGGACTTTTAAAATGCAAGGCACAGAAAAACACTCCCCCTTATCTGTGGGACCTACAGTCCAAGAACTGTGGTATTTGTATGCAACTACAGATAATGCCTAGTAACAAGGCAATGCCTTTCGAGTCTTCACTAAGCACTTACATACCGTGGTCCTAACTTTCATGCTTTGAATCATACTGCAAAAATAACTCAAGTTTCTTTTTCCTCCTCAGTGTCACAGATACAAGAGTCATTCTGATCATAGATCTTAGCAGTCTCGATATATGATTTTTTTCCATTTCTTATTCAATCAAGAACTTCCACCTTTTCACACAAAGAAAGCACTGTACAGCTTCTCTTTGACATATCTGTATTGTCACCATTATTAGTCCTGTGCTTTGGGAGGTGATTCAGTAGCATAAGGGTCACCTGAATATAAGCATTATGATATGTGACAGTAGATCTGGCGACAGAGATGTCAACTAAGTGAATGATGGGCGGTGCCGTATTCAGCACAGATGTAGCAGACAATGGGATAGTTCACGAAGCTCTGAACGGTGAGAGGATTCATAATGCTACTCAAAACAGCATGCAGTTTTATACTGATGAATTATTTATTTCTTGAATTTTTCCACTTAATATTTTGGACTGCAGTTGGCTACATAGAATAGAAACCATAGATTATGAAAAGTTCTACCTGCATTTTGTTACAAAAACTAAACCAAAAGCTAGAAATGATTTCAATGCTCATCAACAAATGAATTTTTAAAAAAGTGATGTGTATATAAAATGGATTAGGAAGGAAGGAAGGAAGGAAGGAAGGAAGGAAGGAAGGAAGGAAGGAAGGAAGGAAGAAAGAAAGATAGATCTGCCTTATGGTAAAATGTGAATAAACCCTGAGGATTCTTTGCCAGATGAAATGAGCCAGGAATGGACAAATACTGTACGATTATGCTTGTATTTCCTACTTAAAATAGTTAAACTTAAAAAAAATTCAGAAACTAAAATGACAGCTGCTTGGTACTGTGAGGGCAGCACCAAGGAGCTGGTACTCAGTGAGTCCTGTATGAGACATAAGACACAAAGTTCTGCTGTACACCACCCACACTGAATCTCTTTAAAGGACAGACAGAGATCAGCTTGAGCAGTTTTTGTTTTCTACAATACAAAGTACTCATACAATGTATCAATTTCAAAGGAAAGTAATTTTGTCTTTAAAATCCCTCATAAATGTATTGCATTATAAGTATATTTCATTAACTTGAACAGCTTCTGAGAATCTTTCAGCAAAGAACTCAATACATTCCCTGCTTTACTGTAGTTTAAAGATATTTATAAGCATTTTTTTTTTCTTTTGTAGGTTAGGGACATGACTTTCTATGGTTAGTTTTTGCTTTCTGAGACTGTCTCCAGTAACCCAGGCTGGCTTTGAATTACGGCTCCTGAATCTACCTCTTCAGAAGTGGGAATACAGGCATAAGAGTCAGGCCCTGCAACACCTCGCTATCACTTAGTCTTTTAAAGGATATAATGAACTCCAGCAATAGGCACAACTGATTCCTAAAATTAAGATGATATATAATAAGGTTCAAGGTAAATGATCCCTAAGTTGGAATTGTGGCTTTTCTTCCATAAACTCTTTTCATATGAGGAAAATTCAAAGAAGATGAAAGCTGTCAATTATGGTAAAAACTCAATTCTAAATTGCCTCTACAAACAAAACTAAGCACAGTGGACTTTCTCATCTATATTCCCACCCCAGCTCATCTTTATTGAGATGATACAAGGGATGATGGGAAATTTTAAAAAGGTAAGTAAAGTAACTTTTCTCAGGAATAAAACTTCAATAACTTATATACAGCATACCCAGGTATTACCAACCTCAGACTAGATCTTGAAATTTAATTTTGCTTTGAACCTAAAACTAAGTGCCTTCTGATGGTTAGTAACACAAAAACAGAAAATGAGGCAACAACTTAAAAAACTAAAGCCTAATAAAGAAATTCCCCTAAAATAAAACTAACATTAACTCTAATTTGCTGATTTGGCTTATTTTCCCATTTAACTCTTTAGAGTCTCAGTTTTACACCTCATGGAAACAAGACCTACTATACAATAACTTCTTCATGGTTTCTTTTTCTGGAAAACCAAGCCCAGTAATATCCTCAGACTCAATCCCTCTGCCTCCAGCTGCAGTCCTCCACTGTTCTTTGCCTCTGTGGTATTTTCAGTCCCAAGATGCCATGCTGAGCAGGTGGCATTTTCATTCAAATCTCTTTGTCCTGTAGACGTGTCTAAAGTTTTCTAGGTTCCTCTAGTTCCTCTACATTTCTGTCACTCCTCCCCCTTTCTCACTAATCCATATGCAGACAGCTCAGGGATCACCCGGTTTCTACTGCAGGCATTCACCCCATGGGACATATCTTCATGCTTGGCCTCTAGATCCCAAAGACAAGCCCTGCTTCTCTAACACTAACACACAGTAGTGTGAGCCTTCTTTGCCTTACACATTATAGCTCAGCATCTTCCAGCCCTATCCATCGAATAAGACTTCTGCACTTAAAGCCTGCTTTTCTGGGACATATATTTTCACTTTTCAACATCTGGATTGCCTCTCCTCTCGTACTGTATTGACGCAAAAATCCAGGCCTGACAACCAGCTAACAAAACCCTACTAGTTTCTCTTTAGTGTTCAAGTCAGAATGGCAACTACCCTTTCTTTGACTAGAAGGTATATAAGGACTTCTCAGCATTTTTAGATACACTTATTATATAGATATAATATAATATAATATGAGTGGGAGATATAAAGGTAGGTGCTTGTACACATGGATGTGTGTGTGTGTGTGTGTGTGTGTGCAGGCAGCACTGAATTACACACTAAAACCTGCATGATTTACTTTATATAAAAATATTATCTTTTCTAAAGCTTTCGATGTTCAGGATAGCTATAATGATTAATCTTGTCAGGTATTTTGTTAAAGCAATGAGGAAAGTAACCAGTACAATCCTCTAGCCCAGTGCATTGCACTTTGGCATTTGAGAAACAGAAGCAGGAAAATCACTCTTGTTTGTAAGTTCACGGACCCTACTTTTCCCTGCAATAGGTCATAAAGCATAGAACTGATTTTCTGAGCTCTCCCCGCAACAGATTCTAAGAATCTCATGTGATAGAGCCAAGAAGAAAAGAATACCCTCATCTGTAGGAGGGAAGAAGTCCTAAATGAGTGAGTTCCTGAGGCAATTGTTGCTGTCATGGCACAGCCATGTCAAGGGCCCCACAGCCTCAGGTTTGGAGAAAAGGCAACACCTTCTTTGGGGGACCAAGTGCAAGTGTTGACCCTAAAGTTCTACCAGCTTTGACTTGCTTACCAAAAACATGGCTTAGTAAAAATGTATCTACTTTGTTCCTAGCATCTTAAATATCATCCTGGGGAATCTCTCTCTTTCTCTCTCTCTCTCTCTCTCTCTCTCTCTCTCTCTCTCTCTCTCTCTCTCTCACACACACACACACACACACACACACACACACACACACACACACACACATACAGCCTTACAGTGCTACTAAAGGTAAAATTCAAGGTCAGTTTTTATTTAAATAAGCCAACCCTTATTTTTCTCTAGAACCCACAGGTTTCATTTGTGCAGAAATTCTCATCAGAATAAGTTTGAATACAGGATTTTCTAAAATATTAGGAGAAGGATTAGAATGTTTAACACATGACAAATTCTTATGCTAAACTAGATCACACAACCTCATAGACATGCAAAACTCTTAAAATTGCCAACCTAATCTATAAATAATTTTTTTAGAAAGAGATCTAATTAAAAAAAAATACCAAGTAGAGCCAACATGGTTAAAAGAGATACTTTAAAATTTTATAAAATTTTATTTTTACCTGATCAAGGTGGGGTGCTGTTGACACATGCTGGAGCTTTTTCTGTAAACTAAGAACAACCAATTACATATTCAGAGATCCATATACTTCTGATTTAACATTATCTATTACCTAGAGACACATGGCCAATAAAGGAACAAACATTCCAGAGATGAATCTACCCCCAAAGTTCCAATTTTACTTACTCTTCATATATTTAAATTTATACATGCATGCAATTTATGCATAGAAAAGTTGAGAAATCTCAGATATATGTCAAGAAAAGTGTAAGTTATTAAAAATATTTTTGAATGCACAACCAAAAGTATCATACAATGAAGAGAAAACTAATATTTTAGCATCATTCTATGTTAAATATGCCAGTAGATTTCTTTATAATTCCAAAAAGTTATTGTGATAATTTCAACAAGCTTAGAAACATGCATGGCCTTTCTGTAGTGTTCTAAGTTTCTTATTTCTTTTCCATGCTTCCTAATATGAAATAAGCTGTTGGTAGCTTCAAAAAGTTAGAAATGTAAATTTTCCTTTAAGGGTTTCCCGTCCATAAACATTTCTATTATATAAGGACAAACAGTATCTGAGTATAAATGTCCTATATAGTCAGTTACCAGTTAAGAAAAAAATAGATCAGACTGGTCTATGTAGTAAGTTCCAGGACATCAAGAGCTATCTCAGAAGGGGGGAGTGAAGGAAAAAAAAAAGTCAGAATCCATTGTTCTGTTAAAGAGAAGAGCCATAAGACCAATATGCAGAACAAATTACTACCATAACAACTGTAGCACACACTTAGACACTGATGGCGACAAGGGGAAGGGAGGAGGAGGGCTTAAAGCCTTGCAGATGTCCTGTCTTGAAGCATGGTGAGGGGTAAATTAGTAACAGCAAGTTTAGGCTGCAAGAACTATTGGAAGGAATGACTCACACTGGGGGGTCTTAGGAGGGAGGGTGTCACATTAAATCCTTCCCAGCTGGTTGCCTGATTAACAGCTAAGCAAAAGCAAAGCCATGCAAAGGCCTCATCTACAGCAGAGAGACATTACACACATACTACTGTAAGTATTACTAAAACATTATAACTGCTCTTAGTCAGAAATAGAATGAGATTAGAAAATTATTGGAAAATCATGTTTCAGTCTTGTTAGACAGTGAGTACATACAACTTTCACATGCAAGTAAAAGGCTAAAACAAAACAAAACAAAACAAACCCCAACAACAACCAAGAAATCTTTAGGGTTAGTTCCTATTAAGTCTCAGAATCTTGTGCCCTTAATTTAGCCCCTATTATAAAAAGAAAAGAAACTGTGCTCTAGTAGAGTGGACAAGCATACAGTTATTAAAACCTGAAATTTATTCATCAGAGTCTTCTGTGTGAAAAATAATCAGTGCGACTCCTAATGATTTTCATACCCCATATGCAGCCATCATAAGTTTAAAGAAATTCCTGAGTACTCAAAATATACAGCAGGAAAACGGGCCAGGAAGACTTCACACTGTGGAAAGCAACAATCAGACGCTCTGACTGTACCATACACATAAGGCTGTATTTCAACAAGTACACACTCATATGTGATTCACATAGACAAAGAAAAGCAAACAGAATTTATCCAGGATTTCCTGAACAGCCATTTTAGTCTGTTAATGGGTCACACTAAAGTCCAACACCAGAAGCAGTAAGTGAAAACAGTTCCTAACGGAAGACTTAACTTCTAGAATGGCTAGTTCTAGCCCTTGACTTGGAGGACGACATATTCACCACGCTGGATTTCAACTTAAAAAATGAGGAAATAGCTGCCCTGCGTATTCCATACCTACAGGCACAGTAGTCCCATTTTGAAAAACCACAATAAATGGGTATTAAAATTCTCTTTAAAATAAAGAAGTACAGTATAGCACTATGTCATATCCATATGGGTTATTTCAGATGCCATTTCAAAGAGTGAACAATACTAAGGACAAGAGGCTGGGTACCTACTTGTATCTCACAAGTACAGAACCACCCACTATGCCTATTCATAAATAAAATAGCCTTACTAATTAAAAAACACTCAGAGAAGTATCCATTTTCATGATACTGAGTAGACACAAATTAAACTTAAAAGATACTATAAACATTATTTACAATAGCTAAGATGTGGGAACAACCTAAATGTTTATTCTTTAAATGAACAGATAAAATAAATGTGTGTTCTTTGTGTATATTCATGTTTGTATATATGTAAGTGGACTTTATTTTTTTAAAGGAAGTCCTACAATCTGTCACTGAAGAACAAAATACCATCGTCCATAGAAGCATACATTTGAATATACTGGTTTCAGAGGGGAAAGCTAACGACCTGTAATTCAAGGAGTTTTGTAAGTCAGTGTTGTAAATCATCTTGCCTAAAGTTAATAATTCTGTATTGTAACCTAAAAACTTATTATAAGAGACTTTATGTCATATATTCTTAGTACAAGTAGAAAAATAAATAGCTGATTTGGATGTAGTGGTATATGCCTTTCAGAGGCAGAGGCAGGCAGATCTATGTGAGTTCAAGGCCAACCTAGCAAATTTCAGGCCAGCCAAAGATACATAGCAAAATCCTGTCTCAAAACAACAACAAAAAACACTTATATCCAAGAATAATGTTTTTTCTACATCTTAACATAAAGATACCTCCAAAATGAGACAGAAAGCTAGTACTAAAAGAAATGGAGTTGTAAGAGAAGAAGCCAGTTAGGTTTTTCTATATAGTTTATGACTTTTATTTTATTTTATTTAGAAAGTGTTATAATGGTTGGCACAGAGACACTTATGATTTCCAGGCTTTATTACCATTTACATTAAAATTTCTATAGAAAAATGAATTGTGATTCCCAAACAATCAGTTACCATCGATTGTTTCAAGATCATACTTAGAAATGACCTTGTGAGGGCTGGTGAGATGGCTCAGTGGGTAAGAGCACCCGACTGCTCTTCCGAAGGTCTGGAGTTCAAATCCCAGCAACCACATGGTGGCTCACAACCATCTGTAACAAGATCTGACGCCCTCTTCTGGAGTGTCTGAAGACAGCTACAGTGTACTTACATATAATAAATAAATAAATCTTTTAAAAAAAAATGACCTTGTGAGCCAGGTGTGGTAGTACAAGCTTATAATCTCAGTACTTGGGAAGCTGTGATAGAGGATCATAAGCTTAAAGGTCAGCCTGGGCTGCAAGGTAAAAGCATGCCTTAGAAAATTAAAACAAAACAAACAAACAACAAAGAACTTTCATGCTAAAGAAACATCATCTTAAATAATGGGAGACTGGAATAAAATATACTGCATTTAAAATGAACAATTACTGAAAACATACCTTATTCCAGAGAGAATATCATAGGCATGAAGGTCTAATATATTTGAGAGATGAACTCTAAAAGGAAGGAAATGCATTTAAACAGTTGAAAATTCTGTGAAATACATCCAAATAATCCAGTATAAAATTTCAAGTTAGGCATGGTGGTCCAGGACTCTAAACTCAGCATTTAGGGGGTAGATAAAAACAATGAGAAGTTCAGGGACATCCTTGGCTACATAGTAAGGTCAAGACCAGCCAGGGTTATTGACCCTGTCTCAAAATGAAAAATCTCAAAGGGTCTTTTAACAAAATACGTAAGCATAAAGATTAATCAGCCTTGGGTTTGGTTCTCAGCATCTTTTTGGTGGCTTGCAACTGTCTGGAACTCCAGTTTCAGGAGACCCGATGTCCTCTTCTGACCTCTATGGGCATTTGGGCACACACATGGTACACATAACATACACACAGGCAAAACACTCATATACACAAGATAAAAAAATATATATATATTTTTAAAAGATTAACTAGCACATTACATTTAGGGTCATATATTAAATGGCAGGCAAGACAAAAAAAAAAAAAAAGACACTATAAAAGATTTCTACCTTAAATTCCTAAAAGTAGCTGAATAAGAAAGATCAGGCAAAAAATTTACCTGTTACTGCTTCAAAAAAAAAAAAATTCCTTTCCACTTCTGATTGTCCTTCAATAATAACTCTATAAGCTTTAAAATGCCATATTTTTATATTAAAAGTTATCTAAATAAGCTTTTCATATTACCCCAAATATGAACTAAAAGAAGTAACAAATGGACAATAGTTTACACAAACTCCAAATACCTTTGGAATTTTCTTAATTCTTTTATACCTTCTCTATGATAAAAGGTAATATAAAAATACTAGAACTCTACAACTGAGTGTGGTGGCACAAACCTTAATCCTAGCACTTGGAAGGCAGAGGCTGGTGGATCTCTGTGATATCTAGGCCAGTCTGGTCACATAATGAGTTTCAGGACAGGTCTCGAGCTACATACTGAGACCTTGTCTCAGGGGAAAAAAAAAAACCCTAGAATTCTGAGGCTGGGCATACAGCACCTTGACAAAGCATGTGTAAGGCTCTGGAGTCAATCCCAAATGCCAAAAAATAAATTAATATATAAATAAAACCAAAAGGAGTCAGACAGCCAGCGTGTGAATTAATATTACTCCCTCTAGAACATCACATTTAACTTTACTCGTTCAGAATGAGCGCACAAGTAGAGCGAAGCTTCCTAGTTCACAACACTGTCAGACCAAATGCTTCCTCAAAAATCAGTGAGGACTGAACCTTGTGAGGAATGCAGGAATTCAAGTCACTAATAATCACACAGTACCTCATGGTTTAAGTACATAGAGGTAAATTTAAAAAAACAGATGACTGACTTTCAGTTTTAACCTAAGCCCACAAAAGAGCAGAAAACCTTGAGCTCATAATTAAACTAAAATGAAGGAAATATTTCAAAGAACACAACAAAGCTACAATGAAAAGTACAATTATATTTCAATACCAGACTCAAGCAGCTTGCCAGACATTAAATATCTTGTCAGACATCTGTCACACTCAAGACATTTGATTAAGCATACAAATTTAAGTTTAGCTCACAAGTGTCCAGCTGGGCCCGCCTTGCTTACTTGCAGCAGCCAGCCACACTCTCAGGACAGCACTCTACACAATTATAAACGCTTATCTTGGCATAGATGGACAAATTCCCATCTTATTAAACAACAAATACCACAACATTCTGTGTTAATATACTATATCAACACTTCACATTCTGGACACACTAGAGGTGCTGAGCCAGGAAAACAATAAAGCAAGGAAGCAAATGGTCTGTGAAGAAATTTCTGAGTATCAATTTACACTAAGAGATGGAAATCCTAGTGTTAAGCATACTTCCTTTCCCACCTTAACTGTTAAACAAGAACAAGCTTAAACCATGAATTTGTCATCTTCACTGAAGTCTGTAGGTACCGATTCTGTGAACACCCTTCTAACTACAGCACTGCCTCACTGTGACAGTGTCCTTGAGAATGCTACCATTTAGAGATAACCACACTGTAGCAACTCCACTAAGTACTATTAAAAATCAAAGTACCAACAACAACCATCAAATTCTCAGTGACAAGGCATGAGCTTCCTTCCACATACAAGTTTTTATGAACTTTCCCCCAAACTAGCACTGCTTTGGAAATGAATGTCTCTTCTCATTTAATACATGTCTAGAAAACTTTTTATGGAATTGTTTAATTCAGAAATAAAAATACCAGACATTTTCCCAGGCATTCAAACCATAAGATGGAAAGACCATTACCATTTTAAATTAAATATGAAAATAAATCAAGGGAAAAAAGAGTTCACTCGTCTCCTACTGTCTTATATAGCCTGCAGATGCTACTTTAAGGAAACTGCCTAACCACCTTTTAAAATTCAATGAATTGCTCCACAGGGTTCACCTAGTCTACACACTTGCTGTTATTTCCAAAAGCATTGTGCTAAACTCTAGCACTAAATTTCCAAATGTTGTTCCAAGTGGATCTAAAACTCAAGTGATTATAAAATCAATTCATTGTCCTTCCTAAAGCCATGCTCATCCCACTCTATGCAAGTCTTGCCAACCTTCTTGTACGCCCGGAACTTCAGAGACTAGCCCGCAGTTGAGTTCACCCTTTAATTCTCTCACTGTTTTTAAATCTTTCAGTAACTCCTTGTTGCCTACAGAGAAAATCCTGTATATTGTGGCATTCATGGTCCTCACACACCTTTTCTCTCAGCCAAATGCAGCCATGTGTCCTAGTCATTCTAAAATATTATCTCTGTATTTTTTGTTTTGTTTTGTTTTGTTTTTTTGAGGCAGGGTTTCTCTGTGTAGCCCTGGCTGTCCTGGAACTCACTGTGTAGACCAGGCTGGCCTCGAACTCAGAAATCCGCCTGCCTCTGCCTCCCAAGTGCTGGGATTAAAGGCGAGCTCCACCACGCCCTGCTTATCTCTGAAATATTAAGTGAAGATTTTCTTCACTTGCACACTTATCCTGGGAAAGCACCTGCACTCCAGGCCATCTGGGAAATTTTTCCCTTCACTGTTCAAGACTAATCAACGATCATTTTTTTAGTTAAGTTTTCCAGACTTCATCAGGAAAGATCAAATGGTCATGCCTCTGCTTTTTATTCTTACAGAATGCTGAGCAATTTTTCTTTCTATTGTGATATATTAATACTATCTAAGGTGTTGCTTTTTGCTTGTTCACTTCTCAGTTTTCCCCCAAATGATTGATCACTCCAGTGTCTTAAAAGTACTTATGTCTTATCTGTTGCTTAATTCCTGATCCCACCCTGAAATGCCTAGAACTAGTGGAAAACTGCAATGGTTGTTAAATTATTATTGACCAACTGTATTTTTATTTTCCTCTGTTCAATTTTCTTGAATCTTTAAAAACCTTTGTTTGTTTGTTTGTTTGTTTTTTGAGACAGAGTTTCTCTGTATAGTCCTGGCTGTCCTGGAACTCACTCTGTAGACCAGGCTGGCCTCTGCCTCCCAAGTGCTGGGATTAAAGGCGTGCACCACCAAGCCCGGCCTGAATCTTTAAAATCTTAAGAAGTCCTTAAATAAGAATGCATGCCTTCTTGACGGATGCCCTGGGGAAGGGGAAACCCATGCCCCACCAGAGTTTTACCTATGCTCTGGTCTGTCAGGCATGGGAGAGCTGCCATACACTTTCCACTCAGTCCTGGGTGGACATTCAAGCCTCTGACCCACTCTTCAGGGGGTGGCCAAGGGGCAGCCCTACCTGGGAACCCTGGAGCTACTTTGCTAAAGCCACCAGGGTTATAGGAGAGAAGGATGAGGGAAGAGAGGTTCCCAACACCTGCAAGAGTGAGTGCAGCAGATCTTGACTGGAGCACAGAAAGGCCTTCTAATGGGTGGCTCATTAGGAGAAAGCCTGTCCCATCCTCCAAGCGCAGTGGGCCTTGATGAGCAGAGACATTCTATGGTTTTAGAGCTTTATTATAGAAATGCAGGGGGAAAGAGAGAGGGGGAGAGAGAGAGAGAGAGAGAAGGCCAGAGAGAAAGAGTAAGAGGGAGAAAGGAGAGGAGAGAAGACAAAGGAAAGAGGAGAAGTGAGAGGAGGGAGAACAAAGGAGTGAGAGAGACAAGTCAGAGGGCAAGGTGGGGCTGAACAGCCCTTTTTATGGTCTTTACTGTTGCTAGGTAACTGGGGAGGAGTTTAGCCTGAAGGTCAGAAGCTTGGGCCATTGCCTACATGACTTCTAGCCATGCTTCTCTTGTGGGGGCTGTGGGGGGCGCGGTAACTTAGGCAGGAGCCAGAGTTGCAGGAGCATGAGGGAACGCCTACCGTGTCATGTAGGTGAATTATGACTTCGGGTTCAGACCTCAGCCCAACTGGAGACAAGCCTGCAATTCCCCACACCTTCTAACTTTCCCTCCTACTTCCAATGTCTACAAAGTTCCATAGAAATTGTATTTGCTTGCCAATCCAATTAAACCTTGCCAGTAAGATAACACCTCACATGATTCTTACTATTTTACAAAGTTTGCTTATATTTGCTTATAGCACGTTCACTTTGCCAACTTTAAAATACTAATGGGATTAAAATGTTAAAAATAATGATTCCAATTATTCTGCTAAGAAATAAATCTTGTTTCTAAACTGAGAGGCCCAAGTTGTTGTTTGTATGTCTCTAGGAATTTGGGAAATTACATAAGATTCATGATCCAATAATAAGACTACTACAGATATCTGATCTTCATGGAAAAGGTCTCTAATTCAACTCCCAAGTTCCCAGCAAGGACATGAGTTCAGAGACTCAGATTCACTGCCAACAGCAGATACTTAAGAAAGAGAAGATAAGGACTGGTGAGATGGCTCAGCAGATAAGAGCACCCGACTGCTCTTCTGAAGGTCCTGAGTTCAAGTCCCAGCAACCACATGGAAGTCCCAGCAATCACATGGTGGCTCACAACCATCCATAAGGAGATCTGACTCCCTGTTCTGGTGTGTCTGAAGACAGCTGCAGTGTACTTACATATAATAAATAAATAAATCTTAAAAAGAAAACAATGTTTAAAAAAAAAGAAAGAAAGAGAAGATAAAGATTTTTTTCATTTGCACCCTTAATCCTTAAGCAACAAGTATGATTAGTATTTCTGTAAGAGAGCAAATGTTGGAAATGGTCAAATAAACAAAATCAATATATAAGCTAATCAAGAGGAACCTTTAGTTATAACATGGATAATTTCAAAGTGGAAACAAAGAAAATACAAACTAAATACATGCTGTCACAACAGAACCACAGTTACTGATAGATATGATTCTCAAAAGCTGATTTAAGTCTATGGAGTTGTCTGTCATTTATAAAAGAAAGAAAATCAAGGAGAAAACAGTAGACTGTGATAGGAATGAAGGCTGAGCAATGGCTTGGAGTATGTGTTAGACTTATCAGGTTTCTACAATGGAACTGGAAAATCTGGGAGTACATCTACTTATATAGTGCCTGTAGCAGGCTCACACTAAAGGCATCTGTGGCTCCTGCAAACACATACCAAATTCATTCCCAGCTGCATCCACACTCAGAGCAGCTGCTGCTGTCACCGCTTCACACTTCTGGCAGTCTGTCAGCACCTCTAATCTTTGCCATTGCAGACAGCCCACTCAGCTAAGACCTCTCTGCATTTGACAATGGAAAACTCTTTCAGCTAGAGGCTGGGTGGTACTAAGCTGCCAGCTGTGAGTCTGAGTCTATTGGCTACTAAGCCATTCTTGTCCCCAACATGAACTTAACAAAATATCCCTACACTGAAGTTTTCTGAAATCATCACCATTCAACAATAACAACAACAAAACCAGTTCAATCTACAAAAGAACAGTTCACAGAGGGTTTGTTGTTGTTTTTTCAAGAGAGTACAAATATTTTAGAAGATTATGCACATCTTTATGAACAGAACTACAGGTAAGAGAAAGCTATAAAAGCTGTAAAATATATAAAGGGATGCATTAATAATTTAAACATAATAATTTCATGTATTCTTATTACAGTTTTTTTTTTGCAAAAATAAGATTTTAAAGTATTAAAAACCTATTTAAAGGCCTTACATTAACATGCTTTTCCAGATTTATGTATCATAGTTGTATAGTTGCTAACAAAGGAACTAAGTATGGCAAACTAATTTGTAAAGAGCATTCAGACAATATTTAGGTATTACTTTAATGTGTCTATATCCTTGTTATAGCACAGTTAAGTTACTTATTTTCTGAGACAGGGTTTCTGGCTACCCTGAAACTCGCTCTGTAGACTAGGCTGGGCTTTAACTCAGAGATCCACCTGCCTCTGCCTCCCAGGTGCTGGGATTAAAGGTGTGCATCACCAACGCCTGTACTTTCTAATTTCTAATGTCTATTCTTAACTAAAGGCTAATTTATTTGTTGTTGGTATTAGTAATAGATTTTTTTCCTTTTCTTCCTCCCTCCCCACAATGGCATGTAGGCCAGGCTGTCCTTGAACTTTCTAAATAAACAAGGATGAACTTGAACTTCTGCCTCTGCCTCTGCCTCTATATCCAAGTGCTGAGATTACAGGCATGTGCATTCTATAGTTTATGCAGTACTACAGTCAAATTCAGGGCCTTGTGCATAGTAGGCAACAATCTCACAACTGACATACACCTCCATTTCTAATAGCAACTTTAAAAAGTACCTTGATCTCTGAGTTTCTAAAACTTTTCCCAGTCCATTTATTGATCTGAAATAAAAAGCAAAAGAAAGAGATTTAAAAAGTGGTGATTTTTTTAAAAGCATACAAAAATTATTCCTAAAACAAAAAGTAAACATCTTTTCTTTCTCTCCCCCACCCCACCTTTTGCTTTGTTCTGGTTTTTTGTTTGTTTGTTTTTGTTTTGCTTTTTTTTTGTTAATGGCTTAGAATTCTTTCTCTTCAAACCACAAATCTGGCACAATCTATGTGCATTCAAGAAAACTTGTTACTACAAAAAAAAAAAAAAAAGAAGAAAGGAAGGAAGGAAGGAAGGAAGGAAGGAAGGAAGGAAGGAAGGAAGGAGATCCTTCACTTTAGGAAGAGGCTAAGGCTATGGCTCAGTGGTACAGGCTTAATTAGCATGCACAAAACCACTGTTTCACCCCAGCATTGCCAAAAAAAAGGGGGGGTTCCATAAGAAGCAGGGATTCTTAATGTTCTTGTATAGTCAAAACTTTTACAAGACAGCCAAATTCTATACATATTCATTGTAGAAATGGAGAACACAAAACACCAAAAAAAAAAAAAGTTTCCCTTTGTATGCCACAAAAAAATTACTTTAATTCCTTTAAACATCTTTAACACCTATATGTTTTTGTCTTATTAATTCTCTTTTCTTTACAGACACATGTCCAAAATATATGCTGATGGTTCAATATGTTCTAATGGGTTCTTTCTGTATAAAATAATTCTGAGGTAAGTCTCATTTTTGGACGACTAACTAACTGCTAACTAACTACTAACTACTACTAACAAGAGTACTAATTTTCAATTCAGAGAAACAAATCTCCATTGTAAGAGCTCAGGAAGCACCCACTGTCAGGGAGTGCAAAGCTCACCAACAATTTCACAAGTCTCATGAGTACTTAAAGTAAACGTGTAAGATAGGTTTTATTCTTGTTTTGCAGATGATATTCAAGAAGCCTAAATAAACCTCCTCAGAACAGGAAGAAACAGATCAAGAATTACAACCAAAGCAGACTTCAACTCCCATATTCCTAAACATTATGCAGTATTATCTGCCTTCCATATGAGAAAGTACTTTTTGTAGCAAAATCTAAGGATACTATTATTAAAACAAGAAAAAATATAGAGGGAAAGTATGAATTTCTTTCTCTTGCAATCATAATCATTAGAAATGACTTAATAGTTATGCATTTTTGATTCAGTTTTATACCATGTACTATATAAATTAGTGGTACTACAGTCAACATGTGAGGCCAATAGAAATGACATTAAATGTGGTAATACTAATTCATTATAAAAAGCTCTACTGTGACTAAAAGTGACCAATAAGAAAAGCTACTGAAATATACGGCATTGCCTAGTTTAAGTATTACAAAATAACTCAAAACACAATCTTTGGATTTTACTCTCATTTGAAAAGTTCACCTTTGGCTTCAAAAGGAATGAGAATCTCCAAAACAGCCAGCAAGATGACTGTTTGATATTTATTAATAACATAGTATCATTCATATTAGTCTATTTTGATTACCCTTATACATAGGCAATGAAGACATAAAGCAAAGACAAAGGACAGTTGATAACTAAGGAAACCATTAAAATCAAGAAGGGTTTACAGGGAACTGGCACAATATGAGCAAGATTTCATTAAGGAATGGGAAGAAAAGGGAGAATAGGATCTGCAGATGAAAATACATAATATTATATGTTATAAAGGAGGGATAGACTCAGAAACTGGTAAGTGAGAAAATAGTAGTTGGGAGCTGGTAAGACACATAGATGAAGAAGTAAATTAACTGTCTTAGAGAGGTAAGGAGGCTTGCCCTTAGGAAAGAGTCAAAGGACAGACAGGAAATGGAAACTCATAAGGAGAGTCAGTGGACCCAGAATATCAGCCAAAAAAATCTGAATTATGTTTTGCAAGAGCTGGTGAATTATTTTATACATTTCTATTTATTTATCAGTCAATTAGCCAAGAACTATATATATGATTCCTTTATGATCCTTGAAGCAAGTCAACCTTAGACCTTATCTTATATTCCTATAGAGCAATACCCATGGTTTAAAATATTTTACATGTTAAAATTTATATTTGAAGGCATTTAACATACTTATAATTTTCACTGTTCACTAAAACTGAAAATAGATTTATTTTTAATTGGCATGTAAGAGCTATATATAATAATGGGGGTCATGTGACATTTCAGTACGTACAAACTATTGCACTTCAGTAAACAGACCTAGCTTCTCCAAATTTATCATCTCTTAATGGTAAAAACATCAAATATTCTTTCTTCTGGCTTTCAAACTACAATAGTCAAGTGCACTGTACCTGATAGTTGTTCTTAAGTTGTTTAGCTCCTCTTCTGAAACCAAGTCTGTTTTATTGATGAGAATCATGTCTGCCAATGCAACTTGCCTAAAAGAGCAAAGGACAAGTGTCAGAAAAAAAATGTTAAGAACTCACAAAACCATAGAAACATATTTAAGCCAACATTTCAATTAATAACTAGCTTGGGTTCAGTTTACTCCCAACCTACTCACTCTACAGAAGAATTCCATACATTACTTTGTAAGCTCATCCAAAAAGAATTATTTATTGATCCTATAAAGATAAGCCTCCAGAGTTTTAGATCAGAGAATAATTTTCAGTTCACAAGTGTGTGTGTCTGTGTCTCTGTGTGTCTGTCTGTCTGTCTGTGTGTATATATATGTTAAAGAAATGCATAAAATTTAGTATCTACTATGATGGGAATAAGGACAGTCTAGTTGATAAAAAAGTTATAAAATTTATCATAATTTTCAAAGAAATATAAAATTCACTTAACATTAAGTAGTTTGCTTTAAAAAACTACTTTCAGGAAATTCAGGAAATTCTAACCACTGGACTACTATTTTCTAATCTGTTCTTTTACAGGATTAGAAATAAAATTAAAAAACATGAGCAAAATTGAAAAAACAAAAAACTACAGAATTTATATCACAACCCTACTTCTGTGTAAGTAATCTTATGTGGCTAAAAACAGAATGCACACATCTCCAAATCTTTAAATTTACTCTTTATGAACTTTACATTTTCTGATATTTTCTATTTGCTTTATGTATATTTTCTACAATAACTATTTTGGTGAAAAAAGTTACAATCATACTTAAATTCATTTTAATTTAAATCACATTTGTACAATAACAAAAAATTTAGGAAGGACAACAGAAGAATTCAATAATAAATTGAATTCAATAAACCTCAAGATAACAAGAAATCATTTGTCCTCACTCTTTCTTTCCTATCTCAGGAGGCCTCACTCCTAAGCCCAGCAGCATATTTGGTTTGTAACCCTTCAGCCCATTAGTGAAGATATACCTAGGGTAAGGAAAGTACTTTAAATACTTGTAAGTCTACGAACAAAACAAAAGAGAACTTAAAAGTACTTACCACTGTTTTCAGTACCAAGTCACAAGTATTTCAGTAATTGTTCCTCTGTACTGAGTAACAGTGGGAAGTGAGGCAGTTTTTTTTTGTTGTTTTTTTTGTTTTGTTTTGTTTAATAACAACAGCTACTACTTAATCACACGTTTTCTGTAAAATTTCATGATAGCTATAGGAAGCAGAAATTATGCCCATTGTTCAAAAAGGGAAAAACTGAAGTTCATACAATTCAGCCCAGCAAAAGACTACTGGAACTTGGGTTTTAAGCCCAGGTATGACTACATTATACATATCTATGTTCTGAATTCCCAATTTCATAAATGAAAGAACCTAATGGTCACATTCATAGATAAAGTCCTGCTACTTACCCCAATACAAATATTTCTAATTCTTTTTGTCTGAAGGAGACTGGCAGAATTACTATATTCAGTTACTCTGCTAATTAACCTTCAACTATTTGTATAGCACATAAGAAATAACACTGCTCACATTTTCAAAAGAAAGCAGGTCAATGAAATGTGCAAGAGGCAGTTTTTAAGGAAGCAAATTAACTATCTTCAATTCCAAAGGGGCATGAGAACAAAACGCTTCTAAATGTTAGACTCTTCTAAATTCATAAAGATCAGGTAAGTCTTATGTCTACCATTCATTTTATCCCACAATATAAATGGCTTAAATAAAATGCTAGTCATGGGTCCATGAGGGGTAGACAGTAATAATGTGTGGAAGGAAAAGGAAACAAATTTGTCTTAACTATCTTTCTTTTTTTTCCGTTTGTTTTTATGTTACTTCTATTTTCTAACAGGTTGGTAATTAATATAAGCTTTAAATATGAATACCTAGTAGCTTCATTGACAAGGCCATCAGGTTTTTCTTCAGTTAAATGCTGAACAAAACAAAATTTAAAAGAATTACTATAATACAATACAAAAATCTAATATCAACACAAAGGATTTTATTTTAAAGCTACCTATCTTGTCTTAATGAGACTTTAAGTTCTATTCCTAAATACAAATTTACAGAAGACTTTTGGTTTAGTTAGTTGCTACACAGAATTGATTTAGAAGGCCATTCACCTTTTCACCTCTGAAAGCAACCCCTCTCTCAATAGTAGTTATATCCTGAAGTCATCTATGCTAGCATAAAAGGGTTACCAGAGGTTGTCTTTTGCAAATTCATGTTTTCAACCACATGACTCTCAACAGAGACTCCCGATCACAAGAAAAATCTGGCTACTAAGGGCGATAGACAACTAGATTATATTAACACTTCACATTTTAATGGACCTTTATATATACTTATTTAATTTTTGCAACATTTTAACTCGTTTAGGCATTATGACTATATATATATATATATATGTTATATATATATATATATATATATATATATATATATATATATATACACACACATACACACATACATATATATATGTACTTTTATATATTACCACCAGACTATTTTTTACTAAAAGCACGCTTGATAGAAGTAAAGTGAACACTATTTAAGATCTTTTTAAAAGCTTTTTATGCCATGTACAACCAGTTTTCTAGAGAATATTACTTAATTGTTGCATAAGAGAATATGTAGGATTACCTACAAGTTCCATCATATTTATCACTCTAGTTGTACAATTCATGGGGAGGTAACTATCATAGCTTCGAACTTAAGACACACTGATGATTATTCAATAGACTTGGTTAAGATTATAGAGGCAACTTTTTTTCCTTCTAAAAGTTTAACAAATACTATTTAGGTGTGACAAAACCAAAGTCATGACCATGACATAGTCATTTCATTTTTTTAATACAATTTTTTTTAAAGATTTATTTATTTATTATATGTAAGTACACTGTAGCTGTTTTCAGACACTCCAGAGAGGGCGTCAGATCTCATTATGGATGGTTATGAGCCACCATGTGGTTGCTGGGATTTGAACTCTGGACCTTTGGAAGAGCAGTTGGGTGCTCTTACCTACTGAGCCATCTCACCAGCCCCCTTAATACAATTTTATAAATTCAACCACATACTCACTTCCCAGTTACAAAGCTCACAGAACACAGAGTGTAATGTATCATCAATAACTTACTCCATGCCAAAAAGACCAAATTTAACATTCATGCTTTCATAATTATTCATGGTTTCTCACTATTAACAAATCCATTCAGCATGATATTCTCTGCATTTAGAGACTAAAGCTATCAGCAGGCCCTGGAGCAGTCCATGAATGACTTGTAGTTAACAGTCCCATTTGTTGACATAAACACAGGAATTTTGTTATTGAAAAAAAGCTATCCAACATGTGGCAACACATCTCTTTCCACTGAGCATTCTATCTACTAAAAAAATGCCATCTGCCTCTGCATGATCCCTTTCAACATTCTTTAAAACTAAAATATTTTTCAAGATGATCTACTGGAAGCTTCATCTGCATGCATATCAATTGATGTATCTGACTGTTCCTTGTAACATGTAAAAAAGGTATTAAAATGACTTTAAAATTGTTCTTAAATATAATTTAAAAAAACTTGGCAGATTCACAAAGCAACTTAACAAAGGTTTGAGACATTTATTCAAGATAAAATTTCATCTAGAGCTAAATGGCACAGACCAAGACTTGATTACCTTTAGGAAATATTAAATACTTAAAATAACTTAAAACCTCCAAAAATAAAAGTCTGCCAATGTATACAACTTGATTACAAATACATGTGACAATCATAGAAGAGATAAATGCCTTGCCTATTCACATATGAAAGCTTTCTAAACATAAAAAGTAATAAATGTATACTAACACTTATTTTCTGAGTATCAGCACTACAGGTTCCTTACGAAATTCCTACTTCCCAAGCCAGGCTTAGCAAAAAGACCAAAACTCTGCTTGCCACTCAGAGGTTATTTGGAAGCAGGACTTCAATTTATAAAATAAGAACAAAAATGTAAATTCTGATGTTCTAATCTACATATACAGGCATACAATTTAAAAGTTTTATAAAAAGATACCAATCTCCAAAGAAGTCCTCATCTCTGCTAGACTGTAGCTTTTGTTTAGGTTTAAAAAATGGCAATAATAATTTTGGCACTAATGAACCCAACAAACCAACATATTCAAAAATTAAACGTTCAAACTCACAGTGTGACCTACAGCAAAAGCAGTAACAACAAAAGACGTGAGGTGACGGTCAACGGACACAAGTCCTAGTTTCTCAGGAGGAATAAATTCTGGAAACTTATTCTGGAAAGCTAATTCATCAGGGCAACTATAATTAGGATTATGGGAGGGAATACTAGGAATCTGCAGTTATCACACCCTCTAAACTAGCAAAAACTAGTAACTATGTCAGTGGGTGGTCAAGGTTAACACTTGATTGTCCCACAATGTTTGCACAACATATACACAGACAGATCAGGGTAGTAAATTGTATGCCTTAAATCTATACGATTTTTATTTGTGAGTTATGGCTCAACAAAGCTGGGGGACACAAAGAAATGATTCAAAATAAATTATTACTATAGTCACAATTTCAAGAAGAGCTCCCAGAGTGCTTTCCTGCAGAATCAAGAAAAAAAGCAAGACCAAAGAAAATAAATCAAAATGGTCTAAAATTTCATTATCTGAGAAGGAACTGTGCTGACCACAGTAGAAACAAATCCAATGTCAAAGATGTCAGACATCAGACAAAGAAAAAGGAGAGAAATAGCAGCATGTATTTGTTTTGTTTTGTTTTGTTTTGTTTTGTTTTGTTTTTGTTCTTTACAAAGACTGGCTAGTGATCTAATGTGGTTTCAGCTTTGAAAAAAAAATTATTGCATAATGTCAATCTACTTATTTTCCTGGCCTTTTCCAACCCAAACTGTTTTCTGACTGAATTATTTCAACCTCTTGTGCAATACAACAGAAGGCTCAAAAAGAAACCTCTTACTTGACCTTTTATGTGTAAACTTCATTCATTGATTCTATTGCATTAAATGCTGTCACATTTGTAGAACTAAAAAGAACAATGTCAATGCCTAGATGTCAAGCCTTGAGAATAGAGAGCTGTCATTTTAAGTTGTCCAATTCTTTGGCCATGATTAAAAAATGAATATTTCAGATCAATGGGTGACAATCCCATTAGAGTGATAGGCTATGATATCAATTACCACTTCAGTTTCAATTTGGCTGGCTGGCCACAGGGTACCATTTCTCAGCTTTACTTGTGATGGGCTGGCTCTGTGAAGCATGACACCCTTAAATTGCTGCCCATTATCCAACTGTCATTACTTGTACTGCCTCAGAATTCTTTGAATCACAAGCAGCTACTGAGGTCAAGCTTTGCAACCAGAGGAATTGGACAAGTTGGCAAATTCTTTATATAAAGGCAAAGTTATTTATCTGACATATGACTTGGAAAATCTAAAGTTTCCATTATCCTGACAGTATGTCAGTTTTGTGTAGGTATATTGATTTAATAATTTAAGAGGTTTTATCAAGGTGGCAAGGGGTTAAACATATACTACATTTGTATTATTCAGAACATTGCTTTGTTTGGGGGATCTTTATCATGCCAGTAAAAGATTCTATTTAATTCCTCTCTATATCCAACTATAGGTATAAAATTATTTCTATAAGCATAAATTGCTAGAGTTTGACTTTGGATATAGCATGTCAAATGTATAAAAATAAAAGCAAATAAAATGTTCTGGCTGCTATCGTATGTACCCCAAATTTGTGAGTCAACTTAGAGAGGAAATTAATTCAAACATGCCTAAAAATATATTCAAAACAAAGAATTTGAAATTTTCTGGTGCTTTCTTTTTACATTTAAAAAAAAAGTTTTGAAAACAGTCATTACGGTGACTTATAACTTATCTTTAAAACACAAAAAAAACAAAAAAACAAAAAACAAAACCTCATTAAGCAAAGTGTGGTGACCCTCAGCTATAATCCCAGCACACAGATCTAAGAAGGAAGAATATGAGTTTCAGGACAGACTGGATTCCAAACCAAATTTAAGACTTCATGAGCTAAAGAGTAGACCCTTCGAACACACACACACACACACACACATACAGCCTTTAGAATTTTTCTGGCCAAAAGTATAATATTTGCAATCTTCCTTTTATCCCTAGTCTACTCATAAATTTAAATTCTAAACTCTAAAACAGGATTCAAATGTGTCAAATTAGGGTACTAAGAGTGAGGGTAGGAAGAGCCAGTAACATAGACTTGTAGCCATTTGGACAGGCCTGGTAAATTTTCCTAAAACATAATTTTATTGAAGATTTGGGAGAAAGACCAACATAAAAATTAAATTTAGATACATCAAGGGGTAAAATATTAAACTAACGTTTAAACACCAAGTTTATACTCCCAAGAAATTTTGCTCGTTTTCTGAGACAGGTTCTTACTATACAGCACTGGCAGGCCTAGAATTCACTACGTGGATCAAGCTGTCCTCTAACTCACTGACATCTGCCTGTCTCTACCTCCCAATTTCTGAGACAAAGGTGTATGCAATCATACCCAGCCTGTATGAAATTGCGAGTTTGTTCCCAGTCCATATGCCCAGACAGGCTGGAGAGCTGATGCCAGCACAGAGGCAGGCTCACTCTCCAAAGCCTTTTGTAACATTTGTTTCCTTAAAAAACTTCTCAGTTCACTTGAAAACCTGGGAAATGCTGTTTATTTTAAGCAGCAATAAGCTGTTAAGATCTTAGTTCATTTTATTTGTTTTTTTTTTTTTTTTTTCCTTAGTTCATTTTATAAATTGAGACAAACCTTAAAGACATCAGCAGTTAGCTAAAGTATTCACAGAATACTTCAAAATTAAATAAATCAGTACTTTAAGAAAAACTAATGTAGTTTGTGTTTCCTAACAGTTTATAACAAAAACTAAGATCTCATATAGTTTATTAGGCTGGGTTTTTTTTTTCCTATAAAATCCAATAATGGGAATGGATTCTAGTGAGAATAACACGTATCCAAATTTTATCCTATATAACCTTATAAAATACCATAGTAACTCCAATTTTTAATCACAACACCCAACCTAAAATAACACCCAGACTAAAATAAATACTAAGTTTAAAAGCACACAATAATAATAATAATAATAATAATAATAATGGCACATACAAAGTGCATCTTGAAAAAGATTTTTCTTAAGAAACAGAAAACAATACAACCAACCCCTTATTCCTACTCCTTGACAATTAGCAAGTTATATTTGCTCAACTTACTTTTAATCCATATTTTGAATCTACAACAGTTATGATACCTATAAAGAAATAAACATATCAGTCATTTTTTAAAGTTATCAGTATTATGCAACTATACTTGAAAAATTAAAACATATTTCAGTTCACAAATGTTATTCCATAAAATATTTTTTCTCTAATCAGTGTGGCAATTTAACTCAACCTCAGGAATAAGTTAGCTCTGTTGCTAAGAAACTAGAAAATTTATAAAATAGAAATTTTAAATTAAGTCAACAAAAAAAAATTCTTTGGTGTTTCAAACCCAAACTAAGACAAATTCCATAATACATAGTAAAGTAAGAAAAAGTATATAAGGCATGTTGTTTTTATTTTCACAGTCAAAGTGAAGCTTTTCTAAATAAATTGTTTAAAGAATCTGAGCCATCTTAGGATATTATATTCCTGCCCTCTGCTAATACACCTAGCTCACAAAAACAAAGCATCATACCAAGTATCTAAGTTCTCAAAAGATCAATTAGCTCAGCAATTTCAGAATATAAGTCAAATCGTTTTTAAAAATAACAGCAGAATCTGATGTCTATGAAACACAACAAGCTACATGCTATCTATAGTACTTCTCAACGAAACACAGCTTCAAAGATTCTTATCCTATAGTCTACATGATTGGTTTAAAAAGAAAGGAGAGACAACAGGAGAAAGTGAATATAGTTGCCACACTAAGAAAGTACTATCAAGCTTATAAATTTTTACAGACTGACAAGAGTTAAGTAGCGTATGTGTGTTTAGAAGCATTCTTAATTATTTTCAAGGAAAAATGAAAGCAGAGAATGAAAGATCATTCTTTCCATTGTCTTCCTGACTCCCTACAAAGCTCTAGCTAACTAACTAAGCACACCATGGCAACAGAGGACACAGGCAGTCTGCAGAGTAATTTGAAAGGAAAGCCTCGGTGGAAGTCCGTAGTCAGAGATGATATCAATAGCTAACCATCTGGTGTTATCACTTTCTAGGACTTTAGAACCCTATGAACAAAACTTGATTCATCAAAAACTAAACAATTGGAAAAGAACAATGGTATGGAAATTAAAACTACAATATAAACAAAATGCAACCAACCATAAAATACTACTTTAAAAGAAATTGTTTTAACTTACCATCAAGATAAATATCACTCCCTAACTCAGCATCAACCCAAAACATAGAAGCCACTGCACCTGAAAATACATAGTATAATAATATTCAGTAAATAAAGTATTTCTTCAAATTGTCTTAATTTTCAGCAACTGCTGTTAAACACACACAAACTAAACCTATACTTCAGTCTTCTCATGGGAACTGCAATATGAGGACGATTCAAGATGTGCGGTCATCCTACTCCTCTCCCTGTTTCTAAACAGTAAACTGTTAACCCTCATCAAACAGAATGTTCTTATTGATGCCAAAATAATTTACGCATGAATACTGTGCAACAATTTAGACACAATAGCTGAGGACACACAGGACTTTTTTTTTTCTCACTTTCTGAATATGATTATCATATAGTTCACAAAAAATAAATCCCTCCCAAGGAAAAGCAAATAAAATACATTAACTCCAAAAATCACTTGCAAAAGTGATTTCCCAAAAGTCACAATACATTTCACTTGTAATCTTTATAAAAGAAAAGAACAAGAAAAATTACAAGTTCTCTGGTGGTAATCATTCATCATCATATATTTACTTGGTGCTGGATATAAAATTATTATTCTTAGAAAATAATTTCTAAGAAAAAATTCAAACTTATTTTTGACAGAAGCTGGTTTAACACAAAACCACACATCCTGATTAGTGAGCTACAATACAGAAAAAGGAAGCTGACAGCAAGGGAAAGTATGTGATTTTTCCAAGCATTACCATCCCCGTTAGTGATGGTGCTGTCTAGAAGAATGAGCACAGGGGCAAACGAGGAGAACTGAACTCATTGCACTGTCTAAAGCTGTCTCCCTCCTCTGACAAGATGTGGTTCCCCTAAGCATCACTCTGGGTCAACAGTGAAACACCTGTCAGCTGTTTACAGTGATTACTCATGCAAGAGATAGCAAGGGCCACAAGATCTAATGGGTTCCTGATACCTATTGATTTTTTCCCAAAAACTTAATAGTTTTCCAATTTGACTGAAATAGGATTTGTGAGTAACAGGAGCAGAATCAATGTCTGTCCTCTTCAAGGAAATTACTTTACCATGACAATTATTTAGCTAAGAACTGGAGAGTGTCAATCTCCTAAGTGAGAAACAACTGAATTGCCAATAAGAATTATTTCCACTTTCTTGGTTAAAAACATGGTTTTAATTAATAAAGGAGAAGAGAGTAAATCTACGGCATCATGACACTAAACACTGATACAAAAAATTATTCATTTCTTCACTTAGCCAAATGAATAGGTGTGTTAACATCATAGTTTTTTAACTTTAAAAACTCACTGATGTTAATTCAAGTCAATAGCTTTAAGTCTTAATTCTTACCAAGATGAATTGTAAATTTGTATTATAGCTTTTATTCTAAACATTATTTTCATGTAATACAATCCTTACAGGATGCACAAGAACCAGCTGTATGTGCTTAGAAGTAGCGAAGATGATGGAATGGAGTATGAGATTCTTCTCCCCAAGGAATTCTGGGTAATGTCTGAAGATAATTTCAGTTGCTTCTAGGAATATGCTACTGGCATCTAGTAGGTAGAAGGTAGGGATGCTGTTAAACACTCTATAATGCTCAAGATAGCACCCTGTGATGGTTTGTATATGCTTGGCCAAGGAAATGTCACTATTAGAAGGTGTGGCCCTGTGGGAGTAGGTGTGTCACTGTGGGCATGGGCTTTAAGACCCTCATCCTAGCTGCCTGGAAGTCTCTCTTCTACTAGCAGCCTTCAGATGAAGACGTAGAACTCTCAGCTCCTCCTGTACCATGCCTGCCTCAATGCTGCCATGTTCCCACCTTGATGATAATGAACTGAACCTCAGAACTTGTAAGCCAGCCCCAATTACATATTCCCCTTATAAGAGTTGCCTTGGTCACTGTGTCTATTCTCAGCAGTAAAACCCTAACTAAGACACACCTCTCACAGAAGATAACTGGACAATCTAAAATATTACTGTGTCAAGCCTGAGAAATTCTGAACTACATTACAGAATCTCCCTTCTTCAAAACCTGATTGAACAAAAATTTTTTTAAAAATTTACATGTCAAAATTAGAACAACCAAATAATAAGAAAAGATCAGTTTTCTAACCATAAATTTAGAAGAGTAATAGTCAAAGTTTCTATGGGATTGTGGTAGTAGTTTGAATAAGAATAGCCCCCAAAGACTCATATATTTGAATGCTTGGTCATTAGCAAATGGTGTTACTTAACAGGGATCAGGAAGTGTAGTCTTGTTGGGAGTAGGTGTGGCCTTGTTGGAGGAGTATGTCACAGGGGATGACCTTTGGGGTTTCAAAAACTCAAGCCAGATCCTTCCAGCTGCTTTTGGATCCAGATGTAGAACCCTCAACTGCCATATCTGTCCCTGGGCTGCCATGCTCCCCACCATAAGGATAATGGACTAAACCTCTGAAACTGTGACCAAGCCTCAGTTAAGCGCTTTCCTTTGTAAGAGTAGCTGTGGTCAAAGTGTCTCCTTACAGCAACAGAATGATAAGACAGTGAGTTACTGTGGTCTTTCCCTAACTCAATTCCCACCCCCAAAAAGAGGATGTGTAAGAATAGTTTACAAAATCCTACTACTTTAACAGAAACAACTCTTCAAAAGGCAAGAAATAGAACTAACTGGAAAGTAATAAAGGAAAAAAGTCAATGATAACAACAAAGATTTCAAGAATACATTTTTTAAAATCACTTCTATAGTTGGGGGAATTTGCTTTGTAGGACTGAGAGCAAAAGGAATGAGAGTTCTGAAGTAAGTCTAACCATCCCCTCACAGCAGCAAGAATTTACTATGTAGTACTAGGTGAATGGAACACATCCAAGAAAGCCATACTAGATATTTGAAGGCAGAAACTAATAGCCATTTTATCTCATCTGTCTGTCTGGTCACCAATTTCCATAGCTTCCCTCTTCACATGTCCCAGTAATATCTAGCTTTCAAACATGCTCAAGAAAACATGTTTGGGTAAGATACAGAAGTTATTAAGAGGAATTCCCCATCAATGCACACAGGTAAAGGAAAGTCCTCTGACCTTCCCACATCAGGCACAAATGCATATACATAAACCAATACAGATCAATGTCAGGAAGGGAAAGGAATAGAGGGATTTAATGGGACAAATGGCAAGGGATTCATTCTTCAAGGAAACATAATCTTAGACATCAAATAAAATTTTGAGGTAACTCTTCATAGCAAAGAACTTGAAAGCAATACAATACCAAAACAAGCTTGAACACAAGGAAAGAGTAGAATAATATAAAAAGAGGCTTTGTAGCACATCATCACTTAACCAATAAATTAATTTACAATAATAATGAACAGACAAACAAGTATGTGGGGGATGACTAGCATAAGGATAACAAAGGTTTATCAGAGTATATGTAGCTGCAAATGATAAATCAGAACCATTAAAACTGGCTAAGGGCATAGCTTAGGGCCAGAGCACACACCTGTATGTGCAAGACACTCAAAAACAGTAAAAAAAAAAAAAAAAAAAAAAAAAATTAGAAGCCAGTGAGATGGCTGAGCAGGCAAGGGTGCCCACTGCCAAACCTGATACCTTCAGTTCAAGTTCCAGGACCCACATGGAGAGAGAAAGGCGCTAACCAGCATGGTGGACAAAGAGAGCTGAGTCCTGAAGGCTGTCCTCTGAACTCCACATTTAACACCAAGCATACAAATTCATATTCATTCTCATTTATTTATATCTATTCATTTTCTATCTTCCTCTTCCCCCCTCATCCCTTCTAACCAAAATAAATATATAAACAAATTGATATAATTTTAAGAAGAAAATTAGAGTAGTTAAAAGACCAAAATAAAATTCACTATGGAAAACTGGTCTCATTAGTATTAGAACAGAAGATGTGTCTCTACATGAACAGGCACACACATGAGCCCACACACATTTGAACACGCATACACATGGATACACTCCACACAAACATATACAAAAAAAATACTATTTCAAATATTTCTCTAAGGTCTCAAAGAAGTGTATGTTGGTGTCTAGTAATGTCATCTCTTACCAGGATCTGCTAGCCCAGTGGTCTCTAAGAGTATGTAGTCAAACTTGCCCTTCTTTTGCATCAGATTCTCTATAGCTCTAAGGCCACTGTCCCTGGAAAATACCAAAAACATAGTAATAACTGACTACCTGAACATTTTTAAATCTAAAAGCAATTTAAAATGTAGTCAACAATACAACATAAAAATATTCTCAAGTACACACAAATTTAAATTCTAATAAAATATCTAATATTAAAAAAAATAGGTACAAATACAGACAGAGGTGGTATGTATTAAGTTAATACTTTATTAAAACAAAAAGCAAAGTATGCTACCTAACCAAAGTCATTATTTATTTTACAGCTTTATAAAAGAAAACCAGTATAAATAATAGAATTTATTATCTAGAGTAGTTCAATAAGGAAAGTGACTAAGTTGAAAGGAATGTCACTGCATACCACTGAATTAAGATACAATGTAATTTCTTAAAAAAAAAAGAAGAAGAAGACAGCATCTAACTATGCAACTCAATCTGGCCTAGAACTTTCAATCTCCTGCTTCCACCTCCCAAACGCTGACATTAGAGGCTTTCACTACCTGTTTTTTATTTTTATAATACCAAAAATAAGGACAAATATTGAATGTGTTGCCTTTTGGTTAAAAAAGACTTTATAACTACTTCCTTTTTCCAAAAAGTTTGACTTGGTGTCAAACATCTAAGATCACAATAACAAGGGAGAAACTTAATTCACTACTGTATAGAAAAATCAATAGCACATGTAGTAATTATGATAATTTATCCAAGAGTTTATCAAATGATTTATCTGAGTTGTTACTGTATGTCAGGTACTCTTCTAGGACTGATGGCAGCTTAGTAAACTAAGTAGACACTGCCCATGGAAACTTATGCTGTGACAAAATGTTCTTCCTCTGCTTCTGTGTTATACTAGGATTTGAACACAGGGCCACACACACGTTAAGCAAGCAAGCAAGCTACTACTTAGCTACATTCCCAGTCTTCTTTTTACTTTTCTGTTTTGTTATAGGATCTCACTAAGTTCCCCAGGCTAGCTCTGACTCACTTGGTAGCCCAGGTAGGCCTTGAATTTGCAATCCTCCTATTAGCTCTCAAGTAGCTCAGATTACAAGTCTGTGTCATCAGCCTTGGCTGGATCTTCCTTCTTTGTTATGTGTTTGTTTGTTTGTATCAGCAAGTGTGGTGACGTGTATATGCACGTATGCACATGGAGGACAGATGATACCAATGTTGGGTATCTTTCTCAATGTCTTCCTACCTTATTTTTTTCTGACAAGGTCTCTCACTTGAACCTGGAGCTGATCAATCAGCTATTCCTCCATGCCAGGCCAGGGAGCTCCAGAGAGCTACCAGTCCCAGCCTACCCAGCCCTGGGTAAATCACACTACAACCCCTGGCTTTCCATGTTGGTACTAGGGTTTCACACTTAGGTCCTCAAGCTCATGTGGGAAGCACTTTATCTACAGAGACAACTTCCAGGCCATGGCTATTCTTTCTTATGATAATCATTTATTTTAAAAAGGTTGGATACGTAGAGGCTGGAGAGATGGCTCTGTGGTAAGAGCAACTGCTGATCTTCCAAGAGTTAAATTCATACCACCCATAGGGTGGCTTACAACTGTCTGTAACTCTAATTTCAAGGCATTCAGCACTCTCTCTGGACTCTGTGGGCTCCATGTATGAATGTGGTACACAGGCATACATGCAGATAGAATGGTAATACACATGAAAATAAAAATTTTAAGAAAAAAAAAGAGATTTAAATACTTGGAAATAGACTGAGGATGCATTAAACTCAGAATAATCTTTCTTTATATATGAAATAAGACACTGAAAATAATTTTTAAAAATTCAGTGAAAGAATAAAAACATTAGAACAAACAGAAAATAGCAAGGAACAAAGAAGATACAATCTAATAAATGTATATCCTACCCCAAAATACAATGGTATAAGCTATAAGTAAATTCAATTAAATCTATAAAGGAAAATCGAAGCTGGAAATATAATCAGCAGACATCTTAAGTCAGTCAACAGGCACAAAGTAAACCCAGTCCTTACTTGACTGAACAGCAGAGGCAACCATTTCTAAGTTCCAGCCATTCTTCATAGAGTTCTCCACCTTGACTGACAGCTAAGGATTTCTCTACTGCACTCCCTGAAAATACAAATAGGCAGTTTTTATATTATGTTCACTAGCCAAAACAACAACAGCAACAAACCCAGAGGAGGAGATTCAGAAATAGAGTTCTTTTTTAAAAAAAGATTTGTTTATTTATTTATTATGTATACAGCATTCGGCCTGCATGTATGCCTACAGGTCAGAAGAGAGCACCAGATTTCATTACAGATGGTTGTGAGCCGCCATGTGGTTGCTGGGAATTGAACTCAGGACCTCTAGAAGAGAAAGTGCTCTTAACCGCTGAGCCATCTCTCCAGCCCTCCAGAAATGAAGTTCTGAACAGCAGATTATAATGCAGAAACTATAGCTTAGAACATGTATTTTTTTCATAACTCTAAATCAATAAATAAAACTTAAAATTTTACTAACAAGTTGAAAGTCAGGAAGTATACTGATGACTCTTCAGTGATGCCAGCCAGAGTCCCTTTTCTTTCAAACAACAGCAACAAAAAAAATCAAACCCAAAGTAAGTATTTAATCCAGTAAATATTTAAATTATGGCATGCCAGATGATTTTAACTTTTCTTTCTATAAACACTAAATAGAGCCAGGCACGGTATATACCTGTAATTCCAACACTGAGGAGCCTGAGGCAAAAAGATCTGGAGTTTAAGATACAACTGGGTTCCAAAGCAAGTTCCACATCAGCCTAGGCCAATCAGTGAGACCTTATCTCAAGAATGTAAAAAACAAGAGCTGAACAAATAGATGGTTCAGAGCATTGGCTGCTCTTGCAGAGCACCTAAGTTCAGTTCCCAGAATCACATCGAACCATGGCTCACAACTACCTATAACTCCAGCTCCAGGGGACTTAAGGTCCAAGGGCCTGCACGCGCACGCGCGCACACACATACACACACACGCACACACACGCACGTGCACACACAAACACACACACACACACACAGAAATAAAAATATATTTTTTTAAATTAAATGAATAGAGGCTGAAAAAAGGGCTCAGAGGTCAAGAACAATTACTGGTCTTGCAGAGGACCTCGGTTTGGTTCTCAGCACCCATATGGCAGCTCGTAACTGGCTATAACTCTAGTTCCAGAGGATCTAAAACCATCTGTGACCTCCATAGTCACCAAGCATTCATGTGGTATATAAACATACATGCAGGCAAAAATCACTTATTTACATAAAATATATTCATACAATATTAAATAATTTAAGTTCCTAGGAAGACAATTCTAAAACTGAAAAATATAATTCTATCCTCCTTAGGACTCTCACTTGCCCAGTTCTTTTTTTTTTTTTTTTTTTTTTTTTTTTTGAGACAGGGTTTCTCTGTGTAGCCCTGGCTGTCCTGGAACTCGCTCTGTAGTCCAGGCTGGCCTTGAACTCAGAAATCCGCCTGCCTCTGCCTCCCAAGTGCTGGGATTAAAGGCGTGTGCCACCATGCCCGGCTCATATTTTTTAATAAAAGGACTACCCTGAAAACATTTTTCATCTCATTTACTGTCAACTTTCTAAATATACTGAGATACTTTTAAACACTGGGTTTTTTATGTTCTTTTTACAAGGAATTTATGTTCTTCTCTTATGAGACTGTTTTCTTTTAATTCCATATTAAATTGGTGGTTCCTGTTATAAGACTGTTCAGGATTCTAAATATGCAGTAAGACTTGACTTCATTCTCACAAAGGTTTTTGGCCAAAGTATCATGTAGCCATTTAAAAATTAAGCTTTGAGTCAAATAAAAAAGTCTTATAGTAAGGTTTACCTAGGAAGTAAATACACATGAGATGTTTATCATAAGAATGATTTTAGATGTTTTACATACAATGTACCAATGCCAGGGAAAAGTTTTAAAGAGCAAACAAAACAAAAAATATATATTTTCATTTCTTGTTTTAGTTGGATGATGATAGAGTATTATATAATACTAAGCTACATCCAATATTAATAAAGAGAAAGTTCAGGAGATGTTGCAAAAGGCAAAAACCATAAAAACTACAAAATAAAGTAAACAGTAAGAAATAAAAAGTAAAAATAATCAGTGTATAATAAAATATCAATTAATAAAAAGCTAGCAAAGCACCATTAGAATCCTTCCTTAAAGCATAGCTCAGAGAAGCAGAACTTCCTTGGCATACAGGAAACATTGCACCACAATCAATCGATCTCTTTAAACATATTTTACTTATTTGTGTGTGGGGGGGGTGTCATGTTTGATGCAGATGGACTATGTGTGGAGGTCAAACTTTTAGAGTTTGGTTCTCACCTGCTGGAGGCAGGGTCTCTCTTGTTGTCTTTTGCCACTACACTACAAACTCCAGGCTAGGTTAATAAAAATTAATCCTATTTTTCTGATAACTATTCAGAGTGGCTTCATATCGTAATACCATCCAATCTTATCTTTAAGTACAGAGCATCAATCTAGCAGTAAAATAAAGGGTCCCAAACATTACTGCAACATAACAGTCATTAAGCTTCACTTACCTTCTCCAAATTCATTTAAAATCACTGCTATTTTTCTATTATGTTGTTCTGTCAAAATGTAGTTCAGAAGTGTTGTCTTTCCAGCACCTATATAATATATTAAAGCAATAAAGGTCAAAGACTAATTTTGAGAAAACAAAAAATGTAAAATATCTTAGTGTTTCTAAGAATTTATGTAGCCGGGCAGTGGTGGCGCACGCCTTTAATCCCAGCACTTGGGAGGCAGAGGCAGGCGGATTTCTGAGTTCCAGGCCAGCCTGGTCTACAGAGTGAGTTCCAGGACAGCCAGGGCTACACAGAGAAACCCTGTCTCAAAAAACCAAAAAAACAAAACAAAAACAAAAATTTATGTGCCATTTTTCTTTACTTAAAATCAGAACAGAGGGCTTTAGAGAAGAAATTTTAAAAATCTTTGAAAACTTTGAAATTATTACTTATATATGTAAGTAATTATAAACAATCTTACAAGTTGAGTCAGTTTTCTAACTTAATATGACTAAAATAATATCTTCATAATTTATACAGCAATAAAGGTTGTTTAAATTTTATATTCAATAAAAACTTAATGAATTATAACTTCTAAGAAAAGTCACCTATTTTAAAAAAAATGTCGATTTCTTTCATGATGCTTTCTTAATAGTTATTTCTCTAAACTTATTCAACCTATTTCAACAACCACAAACTAGCTATAAATTCAGGTTGACTATATAGCTACTTTTAGTATGCTCAAGCAGTCTATTACTATAACACTGATTTTATGAAACAGAGTACAGAGGTAGTAAGTATACACAACAGACTATCAGTAGAGAAATTCCTAAGACTACACTAACTTTATCCAGCAGGTGGCGTAACAAACCTAGTTTGTTCATCTCAAGCAGAAGAAAAACATAATCTTGTGAACCAAAAATTCTCAAGTTCATAATGAAATACGTTTTTAAAAAAATACCTTTAAACAATATCTTAGCTGCACAGCAGTTCAATTATTGGAATAAATCATTCATTTTTATGTAGGTAGCCATTACGGTTGTCCTCAATATTTCACTGTTACAAGCAATAATGCTAAAATGTTTTTACACATAGTTTGCACATCTACTAAAATACATTTGCAAATTTCATAGGGTATAACCAGGAGATAGTAAGGAAATAACAAGGTACTAATATCTTCAATACTTTAGGTCATACTCATTTTAAAAGTTTTTGAAGAGATACTTTAAGATACTTTAGAAAGCTCAATGTAACTGGGTGACGTGCAGGAGAGACAGATCTAAGAACACAGAACAATGAGGAAATTTTTAAAACAGGAGGCCTTGAACATAATTATGTACAGGCCAATGGGAAAGTTGAAAGCCATGGATATAAGAGATTTTCTCTGGAGAACTTTTAGGGCTTAATAATTAACCACATTATGAAGAAAAAGACATTGCAGTATAATTCACATTCATTCAAAAGTATCTAGCATGCACCCAATTGAAGTTTCTGCCTCCATGGACCTTAAAAATGTTAAGTAGGGGAAGATGGTGGAGGAGCTAGAAACAAATTAGAAAGTTATTTTGTTGCAGGTTGATCATTTAATAGGAGACATACAAAATGCTATGGAAAACTTAAAAGGGCGAGCTAGGTGGAGTAGTTACAGGAAGAAGTATTCCAAGCAGTACCTATAAGATAGCGGTTCTCAACCTTTGTGTCCTGACCCCTTTGGTGGGGTCAAATGATTTTCAGGAGTCACTTAAGACTATCCTACAAATCAGATATTTATATTATAATTTGTAACATTAGCAAAATTAGTTATGAAGTAGCAACAAAAATAATTTATGGTGTGTGTGTGTGTGGGGGGGGGGTGTTAACCAGAACATGAGGGACTATATTAAAGAGTTACAGCATTAGGAAGGCTGAAACCACTTAAGAAGTAAATTCAATATGTTGGGCCATCTGACAGGCTAGAGGGTTAGGAAGGAACCAGATCATAGAAGTCCTTGAATTCCTGCTAAGGAACTTAAGTTTTCACCCAAGTAGAACCCACTAAAGGATGTGACAATCAAGCAACACTTTGGTGAAAGGTAGGGCTAGCACCAAGATATATTAAGGAGCAGGGAGACTCAGGACTACCAGAGTTAGGAGGAAATATTGTTAGTGTTGCAGATGGTTGGGAATCTCAGGAGCAGGATTTGAGAAATTATTAGTGTCCAGAGTGTTGGACATGTTAAGTATGGAAATGCCTGTAAGACATTAAACTAAAAACTATACAGAAGTGAATCTGAAGGATGGAAGCCAGAGAAATAGGTTGAAAAACAACGAAAATGTGGAGGCTAGTGGAACAGTGTTCCCGGTATATCAAAATTTAAAAAAAGACACAGGAGGCCAGCTGTCCCCTAGGTTCAGTCAGGAACAAGGAGGTTGGTGGAGTTAGTCCTGATCTCAGAGCTTCAGGCCATTACCTGTATTGTCCCTTTCATCTATCAGTAAGCCAAATGCAGAAAGGCCAAGGGCCAACTCTGAAGTATGTTCTTTGGACCAGGAAATTTGCTCTGATTCTATAGAATAGCATCTGAATCCAAAACGTTATTCCTTTATAAAAATGAAGCCCAAGTAAAATCTAGAATATCCTTGGTCTGACTCTAGAAGGGGAAAAACAAACAAACAAACAAACAAACAAACAAAACCTGGTGGTGTGGAGACAACAGTGATTTCTTTGTTGTATCTAAAGGGTGCACCGAGATTCAACTTGTCTGTTGCAACACACAGGAATGAGAGTACCACTTGATTCATATTTTTTCCACAATTTTTATTTGTCCACATTTTCAGCCACTTACTTGTTGTTGCTGTTAACTGTAATGCTTTAAAAGGATATCTAGACATTTCCAACAAAAAATAAGCACGTGGACTGATCTTCAGAAAACTGCACCGTGTTTCACAAATCTGTGTTTTCCAAGGACCACACCCCCGAGGTGCACCCTCAAGACCCCCAGCTTAGGAAAGTTCCCAAAACAAAGGTCTTACTCTAAATCAATCTCTTAACAGTGCTTTCCAAGCGGACCTCAAAAGGGGAGGGCACAGTTTAGGACTTGTCACTAATGGCTGGAAGAGTTTGGTTCCTGTGAAATGGAATCCACTAAGCAAGGTGTCAGGCAATCTACAGTCGGCATCTTTGTTTTCTTTTTCTTTCTTTTTTTTTTTTTTTCCTTGACCAGGGCATCCTTTAATAACAATAGACCATTTGGCTTTGTTTTGCTTTGGTTTTTTGTTTTTCTGTTTTTTAATGAGAAAACTCAGATGACTTTATTATTTCTACTCTAAACTGAGGGGAGATGAGCTTCACAAATGAAAGACAACTTAATCAAGAGACCATAACATTAGGTGAGTCTGAGTTTCAAAACTACCTTTGAAAATGCTAGAAGAGAGGCCCCAGCCCCTACCTCGAAGATTCGTCCTCGGCCAGGAGGCCCGGGTGCCTGAGGAGACACGGCAGCCCCCCTTAATTACCTAAGTACCCGGTGACAATTGTGACTGGAATCTTAGTGATGAAGTCAAGATTTTCCTCTTCTTGGTTCTTGGTCTCAATGGGGACCAATTCAGGACAATCCTCCGCGTACTCTTCTTCCGCCTCCACAGTTTTCACAGCAGGTAACATGCCGCCAGCAGGACACCAGTGACTCCAGAACTAAAGAGCTGCCGCCAGTCGCGTTTCCGCGACAGGATTCAGTCGGCGCGGGGCTGATGATGTCACCACAACGCGTCGCGGAGCAGGCCTCTGAGGAACCAGCCCGCCCTCCAGCTACGCCACTATTCAAACTAGACACGCCTTCCCGGGGGAGGCACGCCCCTACGCAGAGATAGATACACCCCCACGCACAGTGGACACGCCCCTTATAGAGAGGGACACACCCCCCGGGTGTGAAGCACGCTCTAGGGGCGTGCCCTCTGCCCGTGGGCCAAACTGCACTTTGCTGTTAGGACGCTAGGAGCTCCCTTGCCTCGAAGCTGTAGTGGGCTCCAGCTGTTAGCCACTGTCTGTTGCTTGGGCTGAGGCAACACCTATTAGGCTTGGGCAGCTTCACCACAGGACAGACATTTTTCAAGTTGCCATTTTTTTTTTATTCTCATGAAGTCCATCTCTTTCATTCACAAGGAAAAGAGTAATTGTGAAGTCATGCTATATATTATAATTATTCTACAATGATAATTATGTATTATAGCTATCTCATCTTTTACAATGTAATAGTTTTATTTATTTTTCTTTCTCCTTTACTTGGACATAAGGTAAACTCAGATCAATAATTGTATTTATTGGTTCATAATATTCTCATTAGTCTCTGGACTCCTTTGTGTGTGTTTATAGTGGATTCCTTGATAGTACCCTAACCCAAAAACATTAAATTGCATCTCTTCTACCCCAGCCTAGAATACTAACTATAATCATGAATCTTCTTGGGAATACTGAACATTCCTTTATGTGTTTGTTATGGTTTGTCCTTATACACACGCACATAAATAACATTGACCATTGTTTGTTTTTCAATTTCATAAAAAAGAGTACCATTCAATGTATACTCTCTTGGGGTTTGCTGGATTTCCAGCTTCACTACTGAATTTCCTGTCAATTGTTTTCAGGTGTTGCTGTTTTGTTTCATTTTGAGACAGTCATACATTTTCCCAACAATGTAAGAGATCATATTGGTGTAATGTCAATATTAGCAGACATGAATTTTTTTCCCAATTAAATACAAAATAGTACCTCAATGTGATCATCAGTTGTATTTCTTTGGATTTGAACAAAACTGAGCATCTTTTTATGTGTTTTGACCATGTTTAATTTCAGGCTTTAAGAGGGGCTAGCAAGCATTGCTCTGTGGGCATCAGATCCCATTACAGATGGCTGTGAACGACCATATGGTTGCTGGGAATTGAACTCAGGACCTCTAGAAGAGCAGTCAGTGCTCTTAAATGCTGAGCTCTCTCTCCAGCCCCTCAAAATGAGGTTTTAATAAGTTATATACATTGGGTGTTCAATGTACTCTAAACACCCATCAACTGATAGACAAACAAAATGCCACATATCCAGACTGGAAAAATTAATTGGTGAAAAACAGGTACAAAGTACTGGCTACCTGCTACCAGATAAGCATATCTCAAAGATGTGCTAAAAATAAATCCATTCATAAAAACTATACATTATGCAAGTCCATTAATATAGAAGAATGTCCATGACAGGCAAATCTAGAGATACAGAAAACAGCTTAGTGACTCCTAAGGACTAGGGGTTTAATAGTCCCTGCTAGTGGGCACCATGTATTTTTATGGTAATAAAAATGTTCTAAATGTGATTATCATTATGGTAAAAAGAACTCTGAATCCACTGGAAAACATTGACTTGTGCACATTAGATTAGTTAATGTTATATTGAGTTTTATCCCTTAACTACTATTTTAGGTAAAGGCAATCATGTGCTCAGATGCTAGGCCAGTTTTTTTGTTGTTTTTTGTTTTTCCCCAGAGAATTGATAATTTTAGCAGTTTAAAGTTCTAACCTCAGGTGCAAACATAAGACTTATAACTTGGTAAAATTGTTCCTTTAGTCTTTTTGCATATCTCTTTCCAATAAAATAATTATCCATTGAATCTATGGAGTTGTCATTTTCTTTTCTCACTTTAGTCACTGAGCAGAATTTCAGAAAAGCAAGGGCTTTTTCCTCCTCTTTTCTTCTTTCCTTCTTTCCTTCTTTCTTTCTTTCTTTCTTTCTTTCTTTCTTTCTTTCTTTCTTTCTTTCTTTCTCTCTCTCTCTCTCTCTCTCTTCCTTTCTCTTTTTTTCTTTCTTTTTGCTTTGTTTATATTTAAATTTGTTCACTTTACATGGCTGTCCCTCCTCCCGCTCACGCCTCCCACAATCCTTCCCCCATCCCTCCTCCCCTTCTCCTTTGAGAGAGAGGTAAAGCCCTTCCCGCCTCCTCCCCGCCCCCCCCCCCCCCACCTCCCCGGGTATCTCCCTAACCCTGCACATTGCCTCTGCAGGGTTTAGGTACTTCTTCTCCTACTGAGGCCAGGCAGGGCAGCCCAGCTAGTAGAACATATCCCAGAGACAGGCAACAGCTTTTGGGATAGCCCCTGTTCCAGTTGTTCAAGACCCACGTGATGACCAAGCTGCACATGGAAGAGTGGGCCTTGGTCCAGCCTGTGTATACTCTTCTGCCTGAGATTCCCAAGAGTCCAGGTTAGTTGCATCTGTAGGTCTTCCTATGGAGTTCCTATCCCCTTCAGGATTGCAATCCTTGCACCTATTCTTCCATAAGAGTCCCCAAGCTCCACCCACTATTTGGCTGTGGATCTCTGCATTTGTGTGAGTTAGCTGCCAAGTGGAGCCTCTCACAGGACAGCCATGCTAGACTCCTGTCTGCAAGCACAGCAGAATATCAATAGTGCTTGCCCATGGGATGGATCTCTAGTTGAACCAGTCATTGGTTGGCCATTCCCTCAGTCTCTGCTCCATTTTTCTTGTATGCAAGATAAATTTTGGGTGGAAAATTTTGTCGGTGGTTTGGTGTCCCTACGGCACCATTGGGGTTCCTGCCTGGCCACAGGAGGTGGCTTACTCAAGTTCCATATACTCACTGTGGTGAGTCTCAGCTAAAGCCACCCCTATAGATTTTGGGAGTCTCCCCTATCTCAGTTCTCTGGAATGTCCTCGAGGTGCCCACTACACCCACACCCACACCCACACCAGCTGCAGATTTCCATTCATTCTCATGGCCATCTGGCCATTTCCCCTGAATCTCCCCACACCAGATCCTGAAAACTCCTCCAATTCCCCCACCCCATCCTCTCTCCCACCTAGCTCCCTCCATCTATCTGCCTCCTACAACTATTTTACTCCGCCTTCTAAGTGAGATTCGAGCATCCTCACTTGGGCCTTCCTTTTTGTTTCGCTTCTCTGGGTCTGTGGAGTAGAGCATGGGTAATACCCATGATATCCACGTATAAGTGTAAGTAATATCCACTATATCCACTTATAAGTGTAGAATGCATTCCATGCTTGTGCTTTTGAATCTGGATTACCTCGCTCAGCGTGATATTCTCAAATTCAATCCATTTGCCTATAAAACTCATGATGTCTTTGTTTTTAATAGCGAAATAGTATTTCATTGCGTAGATGTATCAAATTTTCTTTATCCATTCTTCAGTTGAGTGATGTCTCAGTTGTTTCCAGTGTCTGGCTATTATTATGAATAAAACTGAAAAGCAAGATTTTTATCTATTTAATATTTAGAGCCTCAGTTCTGCGGAGGTAATTAGATCTTATTTTTTTCTAGATTTTATTAAAGCATAATAGAAGATTTACCATTCTTCTAAGTGAGCCTTATTGATTAATTGAAAATGTCTTTTAAAGTAAATGAAAACAATTCCTGCATATAACATTGTAAAACGTATCACAGTTATTCATTTATCTTAAAATGCCCTCCACAGTTAGCTTTGTTATTTTATTTAATGTCAATGAATTTATGTTAACAGCAATAATTATGATATGTGGAGTCCTTAATATCTAATGAATTTCACACTAAGCATATTAAATATGTTTAACTCTGAGATAAATACTACTTGCATGCCCACTTCCTAGATGGGAAACTAAACATAAATAGGAAACTGAAGGACATTACGGATCATGCCCAAGGTCATAAAACAGTGAGCAACAGCTCTGTGGCTCACTCCAGAGCCGCCTGACCAGGAAGTTCATGTTCTGCCAAACCAGGCATCTGAAAGCTTTAAAAACAAAACATAAACCAGATAATAAATTCTTTAGGCTTTACAGGCCCCCAAAAAAATCAGCTATGGGGAGAATTTGATTATATAATAAAGGAGAAGACAGATTTCTACGACCTTCAAAATTCAGATTTCAGTTTATTAAAAATTGCGAAAACCATGAATAACTTGCAGTCCATTCAAAAACAAAAGAGGCAGCAGGCTATGGTTTATCAGCTCCTGATGTAACGTAATATTTTCTTACGCTGCAGCAAATAAAGTTTAGCAAAAAGAACTCCTTACTATCTTAAGTTTGGGTTCTAAATCACCCAGCACTCCAGCTAATTCTTGCTCTGCAGCTTCAAGTACACTCCAATTACTGTACACCTAGTAACCTCAGAAGAGGGGCTGAAGCTCAGAAATTATTCCTGCCCCTCTGGAGAAAGACCTGAGTTGCTCAGTATGGGATCTCTGCTCAGTAGGATCCCTGCTAGTGAAGAGTAAAACAGGTAAGTTTCCTGGGAATCTAGATTCTAGCAGCTCAGCTTTGTGACAGTCACCCTCGTTTATCAAAATCCTTGGGCATATTTTCCTGTCACTTCCCATTGTCCCATTTTTTTTTTCTTCCTTGAATAGTTATATCGGTCTCCATGAGAAAAGGTAAGTCAAAGGGAAAAAAATGCCAACTTGCCTTTCTTTTTTCTCTCACTTTTTTTTTTTTTTTTTTGTAACTTCCTGCATGGGCTTTGCTCATGGCCAGCAATAGCTCTTGGCTTAGAGAAAAGGAAACTGAGAGTTTCACAATTAGTCCACTTCTTCTTCTTTAGCAAATAAAACAAACAAAATATTTTTTATAAATATTTAATGTTTACCAGCTTACTTGCACATGAACATATCAGGAAGGCCTCAGAGTACTGGCAGCGATTCTTGTGACTGCTTTGGTTAAAACTGACTATTGGAATTCAGTGCTTGGTTCTCTTGTGTTAAAACACACAGCCACTCTAAAGAAATATATCCTTTCACTAGAATATTGAAAGTAGCCAACAGATGAGATACAGACATTTCCATGTTTTAGGAGGTACGACTTTCCTTTCTTTCTTTGTTTTTGTTTTTGTTGTTATGTTTTACTTTTGTTTTGTTTTGTTTTGTTTTGTTTTGTTTTGTTTTGTTTTGTTTTGTTTTATGAGACAGAGTTTCTCTGTGTAGCCCTGTCTGTCCTGGAACTCACTCTGTAGACTAGGCTGGCCTTGAACTCAGAAATCTGCTTGCTTCTGCCTCCCAAGTGCTGGGATTAAAGGCGTGTGCCACCACCGCCCAGCTATGACTTTCATTTCAAAGGCTGTTGGCAATACTTTTAAACTTTGGTATCTTGTGGTATTTGAATAAGGTTATTATTAATAAGGCTTAGCTTACATGCCAGTCACTTATAAAGCCAGATTCCTACAAATTCAAAGGCAAAACTAAACACTAAGGAAAGCCTGCAGGCAGACTAGCAGAGAGCTGCACGATTGTCTGTAAAATATAGTATTAAGCAAGGAGCTGTATTAAGCAAGACAAAAAAAAAGTGAAGTAATTTATGTTGTAATTGTTTAGGGAGATAATTTAAGCAATATATTCTTTCAATAAAAATTTGGAACTAATTTTTGTGGCTTAACATTTTACTGTCTAACATTTATAGATTTAAGGAAGTATATTCCAAACACACAGGAGTATTTTCTTAAATGTAAATATAAGGTCACTATTTCTTAAATGTAAATAAAGACACAGAAATGAATGAGAGCTCTCCACCTCTCTTCCTCAGGCCCCTCTCTCTATTGCCCTCAAAGAGTGCTCAATTCACTGAGCAAAGACCTGAATTGGAGACCAGTATTTTCTAATTCCTTCAACTCCTTTTGGGCAAGTTCTCTGTCTTAGTAACTCCATGATGTTCTAACAGAACACGGAACTGGGGACCTTGCAAATGAAAGAAAGCTACTTCATGAAACTCTGAAAACAGTGAAGTCCAAGATCAAGGCATTCGCAGGTGTGTTGTCTGATGAAGGCATGGCATCTGTGTCCTCCCGAGAAGACATGTGCTGTGTCCTCAGCGGGCCAATGATCAGAAGCCCTACATTTTTGTATGAGATCATTAATCTCATCCATGAGGACAAACCATGTTACTTACTCACTCCTAAAGGCCTCACCTCTTAATACTGTCACACTGGTGATTAAACTCCGACTGTATAAATTTAGGGGACACATTCAGAACACAGCACCCACTAAAATTGTACTGAAAGACAAAGATTAATGAAACTTTCATAAGATTAATTTACTTCTTTTTATTAATTTAACATTTCCTTCCTGCCCATGAGCCTCAGTGTGGGCTGCTTCAAATTCATAGCAACATAGATTTTTCAAGCCACTTCCTTCTCTCCACCTCTTTACGTCTTCTTTCTTTAAGGAAATGTCCTCAAATGAGTAACTTTCAGCATACTTATTCTCCTACACAGTAACTATATTGTTTCACTGGTACAATAAATATCTGAACTAACAGGAGAGTTCCTGAGCTAAGGACTCTATTATTCCTCCTCCCCTTCTTTACTTAAAAAAATAATTGTTGGGCTGGCGAGATGGCTCAGTGGTTAAGAGCGCCGACTGCTCTTCCGAAGGTCCTGAGTGCAAATCCCAGCAACCACATGGTGGCTCACAACCACCCATAATGAGGTCTGCCGCCCTCTTCTGGTGTGTCTGAAGTCAGCTACAGTGTACTTACATATAATAAATAAATAAATCTTTTTAAAAAAATTGTTGAGAATTTCATTTATTAGTACACTGTATTTACACCATTCCAAGCCTTCCCTGTCCTCCTTCAACTCCTCCAGTATCTCCCCTCCCTCAAATTCATGACCTGTCCTTTTATAATTTATATTTTGTGTGTGTGTGTGTGTGTGTGTGTGTGTGTGTGTACAACCATTGATTACCTTATCTACAGGTGAGGCCATATGAAGTTTTCCACCATCCATGTCTACTTGTGTGCTCATTGTGCAGAGGAGGGATACAGGCTAAGATTTCATGAGTACAATATCCTTGTCCTATCTGGAAGACATGTTCTCTCAGCTGGCATCCTGGTCTCTCCTGGCTCTCACAACCTTTGCAACCCCTATTCCATGATGTTCCCTGAGCCTTGGGTGTTGAGGGTTGAACTGTGGATGTATCATTTGGGGATACACATCCTATTGTCACTTATTGTCTATATTGTTACCAGTGTGGATCTCTGTAGTAGCCTCTATCTGCTGCACAAAGAATTGAGAGGTGCACTTACTGTGTGTGCAAGTATTTAGTATACAGTACAATTGGAAGCTAGATTGACTTAGGAAAATGGCAGTAGTATGTTCTCTGCTAGGGTCTATGACATCTGTGGCTATAAGGTCTTGGGGCTAGGCTTACAATCCCAGGTATGAGTTCTTGTCTTAGTTTGCCATCTATCTCTGTGATAAACACCATGACCAAAAGCATCTTGGGAGGAAAGAATTTACTTTATTTTACAGCTTATACTCTATTGTGAAGGGAAGTCAGGGTAAGAACTTAAGGCAAGAATATGGGGCAGGGCCTGAAACAGACAATGGAGGAATGCTGATTACTGAATTACTACTCTTTGTGGCTGCCTCAGCTTGCTTTTTATAACACCTAGGACCATCTGCTCAGGGGTGGCACCAGCCACAGCAGGCTGAGCCCTCCCACATCAATTAAGAAAAAGTTCCACAGAGTTGCCTGCAGGCCAATCTGCTAGAGGCATTTTCCTCATTGAAGTTGCTTCTTTGCACATGACTTTGGACTGTGTCAAAATGACAAAGACCTAACCAGCAGAGATTCACTCCTGCTGGGCTAGCTTGAAGTCCAATCTGCTGTTGCTTATCCCCAAGGTAAAAGTGCCACTTATTAGTACTGTTACACCAATTATTGTTATAATTTCCAGGCTTCACAGCTGGATAGGTCCATTGGTAATGTCTCTACCTTGGCAGTTTGTGTGGCATCTTCAGGGAACCATCTGTTGTGGGAAATTTTTTTAAAAAATGAACCCGCCAACTCTCCTTGGGTCAGACCACGCTCCTGTGCTCCTAACGGCCCGCCAAGTCTCTGGCCACACTGGACGACAGGGCTCCTGCCGGGCCATCTCTCCAGCTTCCCACCTCCAGTTCCTCTTGCAACCACATAACGCCCTAAGCACCCCATGGTCAGCCATCACATCACAATATCCAGTACCCCACTAGAATCAAGACTCTTAATGCTTAATTAATCAATCAGATTTATGTATCAATAATATCACAATTTATAAGATGCCAATGCAATAATTTCAGAGCCAATTGATGATAAAAGTGCTATCCCAATATTTCTAACCTTGTGAAATCATAGCTCCTTGTGGCTGGAAAACGCCACGTGGGTACACATCCACAGCCGTGGTTCTTCTCCTTGGGGGAGAAGCTTCCAGGCCAGCTTGGTTCCTCTAAGTCCTGTGTCTGAAGAGAGTGGTATCTTCAGCAATGGGGTCTTACCTTCAAGTTCTGTGAGGTAAGCAAAGACAATGGCAATTAGCTTATACTGTTTGGGGGACCTTTGGATCCTCTTACACGCGTTCTCGCGACCGGCCAGGAAGAACACAACAAACCGGAATCTTCTGCGGCAAAGCTTTATTGCTTACATATCTTCAGGAGCAAGAGAGCAAGAGAGAGAATGGCGAAACCCTGTCCCTTTTAAGGAGAATTATCCTCCACCTAGGACGTGTCACTCCCTGATTGGCTGCAGCCCATCGGCCGAGTTGTCGTCATGGGGAAGGCAGAGCACATGGAGTGGAGAACTACCCTTGGCACATGCGCAGATTATTTGTTTACCACTTAGAACACAGGATGTCAGTGCCATCTTGCAACGGCGAATGTGAGGGCGGCTTCCCACAAGATCCCCTTGACCAACAATATAAGGGGAGATGTCTCTTGCTTGGCACTTGGGTTTTTGCTAGTCTATAACTCTTTTGGGGAGCATTATCACCCCATGTGGAATAATCCCATATAAATTATATACATATATATGTATATATATATATTCACACATATGTTATGTGTATGTTCTAAGTGAGCTTAGAAAATAACTTGTATCCCCATGGCTTTTTCAAACACTCTCAGTGCCGTTTATCTCCTCTCTCTTCCTCTCCCTTTGCACACCCCCTCACCAGTTAAACTTGCTCTGCTTTCTTCTTTTCCCCCTTCTTAGCACCCATGTCCTACTAACCTCTCCTCTAGAGTTCCCTCTACTCTTCCATGGTCCCAGTTTACTATCCTGGATTCTGTCGTTACTCCAGGTTATATACTCTGAAGATCTACAAAGAAGAGAAACCATGAAAGCACTCCATACCCAACTATAGAGACACTTGGTTGTCCATGCTTGTTGCTGCTCTATTCACAATAACTAGGAAATGGAGGCTGCCTCTGCATCCATACCTGGAGAATGGATAATAAAAACATAGTACACATACACAGTGTACTATATTAATCTGTAGAGTAAGACTTGAGGGTAAGTAGATGGAACTGGAAAATATACTGAGTGACATAATCCAGACCCAGAAAGACAGGTTCTGAATATTTTCTCTTCTTTGTTTCTAAAGCCCAAAGATTAAACTATGTGGATGTCTCCCAGAAGTGAGGAACACCCATCCCAGTCTCCTCTGCATCTATATGTGTCCAAGTGAGAAAATTCTGGCTATGGAACATATGCCTGTGACAACGACCTGGCACCTAGCATCTTTCTTTATTTCTCCTTTGGTCCTCTTGTCTAGGATGTGGGAGTGATGGTTACAGCACATCCTGCTTGCTGACGATGAGAGCTGCGCATAGGAGGAAGTGGCACGGGGACTTAGAAACAGTCCCTCCTGTGGTCAATGCCTCCGGAGGACTGCACCAAACCACAGAAGAGGGTAATAGAAATCGCATGTTGTTTAGAGTTCTGTTTATGCCTCTGAAACTAGTCATGACCAATATGAGGTTTTTATTTGGTTAGCTGTCTTTAGGATAGCACGTATAACCCCTTGATAAAATGTTTAAAGAGAACAGAAGTGTTATAATAAAAAGCAGGGTCTCTCTCGCCACTGCCAGTCTCTTTTCTGTCACTGAGACTGAAAAATCAGTGTGAGCTGCTTAATGGATGCCAATACACTTTAATTGTGTGATCTACAACTTTGCTGCTGCTTATTATTTTAATATGCATATGTATCTTTTGGGTTTTAAAAAAGATTTATTTATTTATTTATATGAGTATACTGTAGCTGTATTCAGACACATCAGAAGAGGCACTGAATCCCATTACAGATGGTTGTGAGCCACCATGTGGTTTCTGGGAATTGAATTCAGGACCTCTGGAAGAGCAATCAGTGCTATTAACCGCTGAGCCATCTCTCCAGCCGCCATGTATCTCTTGCTTTTAACTTAAATAAGAACAGCTAGGCTTTGTTCTAGAACTTGACTTCCTCACATGAAAATATGCACTGTTGCTGCTTTCTTCTCATAAGAATGAGGCGTATGTCCATGGGTGCTATAGTGGTACAAACATTACATGGGTGACCAATGACTTTCTGATTAGATTTAAGGCCCACTCCACAAAAGAAAACACATACTTGCTACAATTAATCTGACTGAGAACCCACTATAATTCCCTAAATGGAAATAGCTAGATAAATTTAACTTACATTAGAGTAAGGCTTTGCTTTGTCTTGTAAAAGTTGCTAGAACCAACTTTTTAATTTTAGCAGCCTTTAAAGGAAAAAAGGGTGGGGCAGAAAGATCTCCAATGAAATACTCTCATTGTTTTGGGGAGATGGAGATTGCACACAGTGCTTCATGCTTGATAATATACACACTGTCACTGAACTTCAACCCCAGCCCCAAAGCATTCTAATCAATAAAAGAACCCACACTATAAGATGTGAAAGGTTCATCTAGACCTTAAATACAAACTTAATTTTTATAGCATTCATACCCTATAGATTATAGCATAAGCCTTATTTCCTCAACACACATTATGTAGTAGTTTTATGGTCATTCCATGATTTAAAGTGAGATTAAATAAATTGGTTAAATAATTTATTAAATTAAATAAAGAACAGTTGACTTGTTCTTTCTCAGTAAACATTGTTGAGAAAACAATATATCACAACCAAAAGAAAGTGTGCATTCAACAAACCTATTAGCAGAGCTAGAGTGCCTACCTGGACTTTGGCCCCATCTAGATAGTGCTCCTTTTTTATGGTATGTCTGAGAATGTATACACTCACCCCATTATCTTCTCTCAGAGGGGTTCACACTTGCATTATCCTTTGTTCAAATGCTCTTGGGTGAGAGACCTGTTCTTCCAGTATTTTCATTAAAGATGCAAATTATAATCAATTATAATTTCTTCTGATATTGAACAAAATCAAACCAAAAATATTAGGTTTAGAGCACAAGATCGAGAGCAGACCTTGAACCTCACCTGGGCAGCACAGTAGAGCCGGCCCTGGTTGTGGAGGCTGTGCTGAGTGCAGGAAAACCAGCCCTGCCTCTTGTCTGCTGGGTGGTGGTGTGGACAAGGGAGAGCTGCCCTCATCCCCTCCCTCCTCCCTTGCCACCTACGGCAGGGCAGAGAGCAGGCACCTTGGTTATGAGAGTGGGAGAACTAGCTCTGTTCTTCACTGGCTGCAATACTTGGGAGAGTGGGCCCTGCACCTTGCCTGGGTAGAGGGATAGAGCTGGCCCTGGTAGCAGGGGTGGTAGGAAGGGGGTCAGGAGGGGGCACAGAGGCTGGGGGGTGTTGCTGGTGAGCCTTCTTTGAGGTCATGAGAACTGGAGAGCAGACCAGTGAGTCAGGTGCCTCTCAGGCACGGATTCAGGGTTTTGAATTGGCCCACCCCATCTGTGAGCAACTCGAGTGGTGAACGGGCTGGTCCTGCAGAACCAAAGCTACAGGATATCCATGACACAGGCAACCACAGAATATCTGACAAGAGTCCTGGTGAGGTCCCATACTGATAGAGTAGCAGAAGTCAGTGGCCTCATACCACACATCCCTTTAATCCCAGGAGACAGAGGCAAGGAGATATCTGAGTTTAAAGCCAGCCCGGAACAGAGCAAGTCCCAGGTAAAGGAAAACTTAAGTTCCAGCGAGTCCAGGCAAGGTGGTACATGCAGTTAATCCCAGCATTCAGGAGATCAGTAGAGCAGATCTCTGAGTTCACAGTCAATCTACAGAGCAAGTTCCAAGTTTAGGCAGTGCAGAAGTTGGAAAACAGAAAGCTGATGATAATGTAATAAAACAAGGGAGCAGGCTACATTCAAGCTCCAGCAAGCAGCAGAAACTCAGCAGCTTTGGCCATGTGGCTCTGGCTTTATAATCAAGAGTAGAAGGGAATACTGGGACAATTGATGCTGGTTAGTTATAGCTAAGAAATTAGCTGTGATTAAGAAGAGATCAGCATCAATGAGGTGAAATCTTCTGGGAAGTGTTTTCCTGAGAGCACAAAGAAACTGTGTTCCAGAGATAGCCAAGGTTGTATCTTGATAATATGTAAGCATCACCCAGGTGATGTTGGTTTTGAAGGCATGAAGGGGTCACAGAGAGCAGCTGAGGCTTGCCACTATGAGAGGCCAGAGAAGGCCATTGGTGAAGTGCAGCCTCAGTTGCAGTTGACAGCCCAGGACTGAAGGGTCATTCAAAGGAGTTGAAGCTCAGCACTAAAAAGAATGCCTATGAGAGGCTATTGGTGAAGCCTAGTTGCAGTAGAAAAACCCAGTTAGAGATGCCAGTACCAGAGGATGACCACCAAGAACAGCAGCAACAGTGGGATGGAGTCAAACAGAGCCTAGAATGCTACAGAGGACAGAGCTAGAGAAATGACCCAAGTCCTTTGGAGGAGCCCAGAAGATCATGTGTGGATCTCAGCCATTGGAAAAAGAAGCTGTGAAGTTGAAGTTGACTTGGAAACATCAGAATGTCCAAGATGCCAGAACGGTGGGATAGCTGCCGAGGAAAGCTGCTAACAGGGAATGGAACCAGCTCAGGAGAAATAAGTTTTTTGATTCTGAATGCCAGATCTGCTAACAGCAGTTAACAAGGATGAAAGATCTGAAGAGCACTTTGATATCCAACATGGAGACATGGAGATGTGGAGTTTGGAGTTTGTCCATCTGATTTTCGGTCTTGCTTTGGTCCAGTATTTCCTTATTCTGATGTTTAGGAATGGTAACATATATCCTTTGGTGTTAGAGATATGTATTCTGCATTTTGATTTTGATTTTATAGGGAATGTCAGTTAAGTGATTGGATGAATATCAGAAGAGACTTTGAACTTTGGACTTTTAACATTGTTAAGATTGTTATAGACTATGGGGACTTTGCAAGTTGGACTAAATGTATTTTGCAGTATGCTATGGCTAGGCATGTCCCCATTGACTCATGTGTTTGAACAAGTCTATGGGGGCCGAAGAGTAGAATGTGGTGGTTTGAATATGCTTGACCCAGGGGGTAGCACTATTAGAAGATACGGCCTTGTTAGAGTATATGTGGCCTTGTTGGAGGAAGTGTGTCACTGTAGGGGAAGGCTCTGAAACCCTCCTCCCATTTGCCTGGAAGTCAGTCTTCTAGCAGCCTTATTTAGGTCAAGATGTAGAATTTTCAGCTCCTCCTATGCCATCCTGCCTGGATGCTGCCATGCTCCTACCTTAATGATAATGGACTGAACCTCAGAGCCTGTAAGCCAACCCCAATTAAATGTTGTCCTTTATAGGAGTTGCCTTGGTCATGGTGTCTCTTCACAGCAAATGGAAACCCTAACCAAGACAGAAGTTGGTACTAGGATTGGGGTTTGAATCAATGTAGACATATGTCAATTGTATTGCAGTGAATATTTGCAAGCAAAGAAGTGTGGACAAAAGAGTAAACTGAGAGACACACTGTGACAGGGTACAGATTCTACAATGAGATTTTTTTCCTCTATTGGATGGGAGAGGTGGCAAGGGTGGAGAGTAAGTACATAGGGAGGGGAAGATGA